>NC_135239.1:130370654-130670654 GCF_051348905.1 Ranitomeya variabilis
GGTTTGCATATCCTTTTCTTTTTGTGTTTAGTGTGTAGCGTGTAGCTTAACCCTACACGCTAAACGCTACACGCTACACTCTACACCCTACACGCTACACCCTACACTCTACACCGCACACTCAACACGCTACACTCTACACCCTACACCCTACACGCTACACGCTACACTCTACACCCTACACGCTACACGCTACACTCTACACTCTACACGCTACACGCTACACTCTACACCCTACACTCTACACGCTACACGCTACACCCTACACTCTACACGCTACACGCTACACTCTACACGCTACACGCTACATGCTACACTCTACACTCTACACCCTACACCCTACACGCTACACGCTATACTCTACACCCTACACGCTACACTCTACACGCTACACGCTACACTCTACACTCTACACGCTACACGCTACACTCTACACCCTACACGCAACACGCTACACTCTATACCCTACATGCTACACTCTGCACGCTACACGCTACACTCTACACCCTACACGCTACACTCTACACCCTACACGCTACACGCTACACCCTACACGCTAAACGCTACAGCTTATACCCTACACTCTACACCGTACACCCTACACGCTACACTCTACACCCTACATGCTACACCCTACACCCTACACCCTACATGCTACACCCTACACTCTACACCCTACACCCTACACACTACACGCTACACCCTACACCCTACACGCTACACTCTACACGCTACACGCTACACTCTACACCCTACACGCAACACCCTACACGCTACACTCTACTCGCTACACTCTACACCCTACACGCTACACTCTACACCCTACTCTCTACACGCTACACGCTACACTCTATACCCTACACTCTACACGCTACACCCTACACCCTACACTCTACATGCTACACCCTACACCCTACACTCTACATGCTACACTCAACACCCTACACGCTACACCCTACACCCTACACCCTACACGCTACACGCTACACTCAACACCCTACACGCTACACCCTACACCCTACACCCTACACGCAACACGCTACACTCTACACCCTACACGCTACACTCTGCATTCTACACGCTACACCCTACACCCTGCACGCTACACTCTGCACGCTACACGCTACACTCTACACCATACACGCTACACCCTACACTCTGCACCCTACACCCTACACGCTATACCCGACACCCTACACCCTACATGCTTCACCCTACACGCTACACTCTACACTCTACACCCTACACCCTACACGCTACATGCTACAACCTACACGCTACACTCTACACCCTACACTCTACACGCTACACACTACACGCTACACCCTACACGCTACACGCTACACCCTACACGCTACACGTTACACTCTACACCCTACACCCTACACGCTACACGCTACACCCTACACGCTACACGTTACACTCTACACCCTACACGCTACACTCTACACCCTGCACCCTACACGCTACACGCTACACCCTACATGCTACACGCTACACAATACACGCTACACGTTACACTCTACACCCTACACTCTACACCCTACACTCTACACGCTACACTCTACACCCTACACTCTACACGCTACACGCTACACCCTACACCCTACACGCTACAATCTACACCCTACACGCTACACGCTACACCCTACACTCTACACCCTACACCCTACACGCTACACACTATACTCTACACCCTACACGCTACACCCTACACGCAACACGCTACACTCTACACCCTACACGCTACACTCTGCACGCTACACGCTACACCCTACACCCTACACGCTACACTCTACACGCTACACTCTACACCATACACGCTACACCCTACACTCTACACCCTACACGCTATACCCGACACCCTACACCCTGCATGCTTCACACTACACGCTACACTCTACACTATACACCCTACACGCTACATGCTACACCCTACACGCTACACTCTACACCCTACACCCTACACGCTACACACTACACGCTACACACTACACCCTACACACTACACGTTACACTCTACACCCTACACTCTGCACTCTACACCCTACACCCTACACGCTACACGCTACAATCTACACCCTACACGCTACACGCTACACCCTACACCCTACACCCTACACGCTACAATCTACACGCTACACGCTACACCCTATACGCTAGACGCTACACTCTACACGCTACACGATACACGCTACACCCTACACACTACACCCTACACTCTACACCCTACACCCTACACGCTACACGCTACACCCTACACGCTACACCCTACACTCTACACCCTACACCCTACACGCTACACCCTACACGCTACACGTTACACTCTACACCCTACACCCTACACTCTACACCCTACACCCTACTCTCTACACGCTATATTCTACACCCTACACGCTACACTCTACACCCTACACGCTACACTCTACACCCTAGACGCTACACTCTATACCCTACACTCTACACGCTACACCCTACACCCTACACTCTACATGCTACACCCTACACCCTACACCCAACACTCTACATGCTACACGCTACACGCTACATGCTACACGCTACACCCTACACGCTACACACTACACACTACACGCTACACCCTACACCCTACACCCTACACGCTACACGCTACACTCTACACCCTACACGCTACACCCTACACCCTACACCCTACACGCTACATGCTACACGCTACACGCTACACCCTACACGCTACACCCTACACTCTACACCCTACACCCTACACACTACACGCTACTCGCTACACTCTACACCCTACACGCTACACGCTACACTCTACACCCTACAAGCTACACGCTACACCCTACACTCTACACCCTACACCGTACACGCTACACGCTACACTCTACACGCTACACCCTTCACTCTACACCCTACACCCTACATGCTACACTCTACACCCTACACGGTACACCCTACAATCTACACGCTACATGCTACACTCTACGCTCTACACCCTACACCCTACACGCTACATGCTACACTCTACACCCTACACGCTACACTCTACACCCTACACGCTACATGCTACACTCTACACCATACACCCTACACGCTACATGCTACACGCTACACTCTACACCCTACACGCTACACGCTAGGGTGTAGAGTGTAATATGTAGCGTGTAGTTTGTAGCGTTTAGCTTGTAGGGTGTAGCGTGTAGCGTGTAGGGTGTAGAGTGTAGTGTGTAGCGTGTAGCATGTAGGGTGTAGGGTGTAGAGTGTAGAGTGTAGCGTGTAGGGTGTAGAGTGTAGGGTGTAGGATGTAGAGTGTAGGGTTTAGAGTGTAATGTGTAGCGTGTAGGGTGTAGCGTGTAGCATGTAGGGTGTAGGGTGTGGAGTGTAGGGTGTAGCGTGTAGGGTGTAGAGTGTAGCGTGTAGCGTGTAGAGTGTAGGGTGTAGCGTGTAGGGTGTAGAGTGTAGCGTGTAGGGTGTAGCGTGTAGCGTGCAGGGTGTAGAGTGTAGCGTATAGCGTGTAGGGTGTAGGGTGTAGAGTGTAGAGTGTAGCGTGCAGAGTGTAGCATGCAGGGTGTAGGGTGTAGCGTGTAGAATGCAGAGTGTAGCGTGTAGGGTGTAGAGTGTAGCGTGTAGGGTGTAGAGTATAGCGTGTAGCGTGTAGGGTGTAGGGTGTAGAGTGTAGAGTGTAGCGTGTAGCATGCAGAGTGTAGCATGCAGGGTGGAGGGTGTAGCGTGTAGAATGCAGAGTGTAGCGTGTAGGGTGTAGAGTGTAGCGTGTTGCGTGTAGGGTGTAGAGTGTAGCGTGTAGCGTGTAGAGTGTAGCGTGTAGAGTGTAGCGTGTAGGGTGTATAGCGTGTAGCGTGTAGGGTGTAGGGTGTAGAGTGTAGAGTGTAGCGTGTAGCGTGTAGTGTAGCGTGTAGCGTGTAGCGTGTAGAGTGTAGGGTGTAGCGTGTAGGGTGTAGAGTGTCGGGTGTAGCGTGTAGGGTGTAGGGTGTAGAGTGTAGGGTGTAGCGTGTATGGTGTAGAGTGTAGCGTGTAGCGTGCAGAGTATAGCGTGTAGGGTGTAGCGTGTAGCGTGTAGAGTGTAGCGTGTAGGGTGTAGAGTGTAGCGTGTTGCGTGTAGGGTGTAGAGTGTAGCGTGTAGCGTGTAGAGTGTAGAGTGTAGCATGTAGCGTGTAGAGTGTAGCGTGTAGGGTGTAGAGTATAGCGTGTAGCGTGTAGGGTGTAGGGTGTAGAGTGTAGAGTGTAGCATGTAGCGTGTAGCGTGTAGAGTGTAGCGTGTAGCGTGTAGAGTGTAGGGTGTAGCGTGTAGCGTGTAGAGTGTAGGGTGTAGAGTGTAGCGTGTAGCGTGTAGGGTGTAGGGTGTAGAGTGTAGCGTGTAGCGTGTAGAGTGTACGGTGTAGAGTGTAGGGTGTAGCGTGTAGGGTGTACACCCGACACTCTACACCCTACACGCTACACCCTACACTCTACACGCTACACGCTACACGCTACACCCTACACGCTACATGCTACACTCTACACCCTACACGCTACACTCTACACCCTACACGCTACATGCTACACTCTACACCATACACCCTACACGCTACATGCTACACGCTACACTCTACACCCTACACGCTATACGCTAGGGTGTAGAGTGTAATATGTAGCGTGTAGTTTGTAGCGTTTAGCTTGTAGGGTGTAGCGTGTAGCGTGTAGGGTGTAGAGTGTAGTGTGTAGCGTGTAGCATGTAGGGTGTAGGGTGTAGAGTGTAGAGTGTAGCGTGTAGGGTGTAGAGTTTAGGGTGTAGGATGTAGAGTGTAGGGTTTAGAGTGTAATGTGTAGCGTGTAGGGTGTAGCGTGTAGCATGTAGGGTGTAGGGTGTGGAGTGTAGGGTGTAGCGTGTAGGGTGTAGAGTGTAGCGTGTAGCGTGTATAGTGTAGGGTGTAGCGTGTAGGGTGTAGAGTGTAGCGTGTAGGGTGTAGCGTGTAGCGTGCAGGGTGTAGAGTGTAGCGTATAGCGTGTAGGGTGTAGGGTGTAGAGTGTAGAGTGTAGCGTGTAGCGTGCAGAGTGTAGCATGCAGGGTGTAGGGTGTAGCGTGTAGAATGCAGAGTGTAGCGTGTAGGGTGTAGAGTGTAGCGTGTAGGGTGTAGAGTATAGCGTGTAGCGTGTAGGGTGTAGGGTGTAGAGTGTAGAGTGTAGCGTGTAGCATGCAGAGTGTAGCATGCAGGGTGTAGGGTGTAGCGTGTAGAATGCAGAGTGTAGCGTGTAGGGTGTAGAGTGTAGGGTGTAGCGAGTAGGGTGTAGCGTGTAGCGTGTAGCGTGTAGGGTGTAGGGTGTAGGGTGTAGCGTGTAGGGTGTAGAGTGTAGCGTGTAGAGCGTATTGTGTAGAATGTAGCGTGTAGGGTGTAGCGTGTCGGGTGTAGGGTGTAGGGTGTAGCGTGTAGTTTGTAGGGTGTAGGGTGTAGGGTGTTGCGTGTAGGGTGTAGAGTGTAGCGTGTAGCGTGTAGAGTGTAGCGTGTAGGGTGTAGGGTGTATCGTGTAGTGTGTAGGGTGTAGGTTGTAGAGTGTAGGGTGTAGCATGTAGGGTGTAGGGTGTAGGGTGTAGCATGTAGGATGTAGAGTGTAGCGTGTAGGGTGTACGGTGTAGAGTGTAGGGTATAAGCTGTAGCGTTTAGCGTGTAGGGTGTAGCGTGTAGCGTGTAGGGTGTAGAGTGTAGCGTGTAGGGTGTAGAGTATAGCATGTAGAGAGTAGGGTGTAGGGTGTAGGGTGTAGAGTGTAACGTGTAGCGTGTAGGGTGTAGCGTGTAGCGTGTAGGGTGTAGAGTGTAGGGTGAAGGGTGTAGCGTGTAGCGTGTAGCGTGTAGGGTGTAGGGTGTAGATTGTAGCGTGTAGGGTGTAGCATGTAGCGTGTAGGGTGTAGGGTGTAGAGTGTAGAGTGTAGTGTGTAGGGTGAAGCATGTAGGGTGTAGGGTGTCGGGTGTAGCGTGTAGGGTGTAGGGTGTAGAGCGTAGGGTGTAGCGTGTATGGTGTAGAGTGTAGCGTGTAGCGTGCAGAGTATAGCGTGTAGGGTGTAGCGTGTAGCGTGCAGAGTGTAGCGTGTAGGGTGTAGAGTGTAGCGTGTTGCGTGTAGGGTGTAGAGTGTAGCGTGTAGCGTGTAGAGTGTAGAGTGTAGCATGTAGCGTGTAGAGTGTAGCGTGTAGGGTGTAGAGTATAGCGTGTACCGTGTAGGGTGTAGGGTGTAGAGTGTAGAGTGTAGCATGTAGCGTGTAGCGTGTAGAGTGTAGCGTGTAGCGTGTAGAGTGTAGGGTGTAGCGTGTAGCGTGTAGCGTGTAGAGTGTAGGGTGTAGCGTGTAGCGTGTAGGGTGTAGGGTGTAGAGTGTAGCGTGTAGCGTGTAGAGTGTACGGTGTAGAGTGTAGGGTGTAGCGTGTAGGGTGTAGAGTGTAGCGTGTAGCGTGTAGCGTGTAGGGTTAAGTTACACGCTACACACTAAACACAAAAAGAAAAGGATATGCAAACCAATGGGATCCACGTTAAATAGTCAATTTTATTGTACAAAAATAGTAATCCACAAACAGAACCAGGCAAATCATACATTTAAAAACATTTAAAACACTAGTATGGCTGAATAGGCCATAAGTAATTTTACCCGAGGGAATGAAGGAAGCTAATACTTTACAGCATATGTGAGACAGGAGAAATAACCAGAGAGAAAAAATTGCTAGGTATGCGGGTACACCAATCTTGGTCAAATCTACATATAAGAAGCCTATTGTTTACTGCCAACTGTGACCCCCTGAGTACTATGACAGGAAACATATACTCCAGCCTAGTATCTGGAAGAAATACATCATGGATCCTATTTTGTTCAACACAGCATGCGTGCGCACAGTTGGTAAGCAAATGAAAGCAGACCCCTATAGAAAGGTAATCAGGGAAATAGATATGCTGCAGTACTACAAAATCCTAGTTATTTGGATAAATGTATGCATACAGACGCCTTGTGGAAATACAAAGAATCAGGATCCATTGTCCTAAGGCTTGGAAAAATGCCAGGCCATGCATGAAGTAAATAGGTGTAATTCCATAGCAGTCCTGTCCCTCGGGAAAAAAACAAAGGAAGCCCTGAACCCCACGCGTATCGACGCTACTCAAGCGTCTTCATCAGAGGAAAAAGTGACACCCTACACGCTACACTCTACACCCTACACAATACACGCTGCTTGCTACACCCTACATGCTACACTCTACACGCTACACGCTAAACCCTACACGGTACACCCTACACCCTACACCCTACACGCTACACGCTACACCCTACACCCTACACCCTACACGCTACAATCTACACGCTACACGCTACACACTATACGCTACACGCTACACGCTACACTCTACACCCTACACGCTACACTCTACACCCTACACGCTACACCCTACACTCTACACGCTACATGCTACACTCTACACCCTACACAATACACGCTACTTGCTACACCCTACATGCTACACTCTACACGCTACACGCTACACGCTACACCCTACACGGTACACCCTACACCCTACACCCTACACGCTACAATCTACACGCTACACGCTACACACTATACGCTACACGCTAGACGCTACACTCTACACGCTACACGATACACGCTACACCCTACACTCTACACCCTACACGCTACACGCTACACCCTACTAGCTAAACGCTACAAACTACACGCTACATATTACACTCTACACCCTAGCGTGTAGCGTGTAGGGTGTAGAGTGTAGCGTGTAGGGTGTAGAGTGTAGCGTGTAGGGTGTAGAGTGTAGCATGTAGCGTGTAGGGTGTAGGGTGTAGAGTGTAGAGTGTAGCATGTAGCGTGTAGATTGTAGGGTGTACCGTGTAGGGTGTAGAGTGTAGCATGTAGGGTGTAGGGTGTAGAGTGAAGGGTGTAGCGTCTAGAGTGTAGCGTGTAGCGTGTACGGTGTAGGGTGTAGAGTGTAGGGTGTAGCGTGTAGCGTGTAGCTTGTAGGGTGTAGAGTGTAGCGTGTAGCGTATAGGCTGTAGCGTGTAGGGTGTAGCATGTATCATGTAGGGTGTAGGGTGTAGAGTGTAGCATGTAGCGTGTAGCGTGTGTAGGGTGTAGGGTGTAGCGTGTAGGGTGTAGAGTGCAGCGTGTAGGGTGTAGAGTGTAGCGTGTAGCGTGTGTAGGGTGTAGGGTGTAGAGTGTAGCGTGTAGCGTGTAGGGTGTAGGGTGTAGAGTGTAGCGTGTAGGGTGTAGCGTGTAGGGTTTAGGGTGTAGGGTGTAGAGTGTAGGGTGTTGCGTGTAGGGTGTGGAGTGTAGCGTGTAGGGTGTAGCGTGTAGAGTGTAGCGTGTAGCGTGTAGGGTGGAGAGTGTAGAGTGTAGGGTGTAGCGTGTAGGGTGTAGAGTGTAGCGTGTAGCGTGCAGGGTGTAGAGTGTAGCGTATAGCGTGTAGGGTGTAGGATGTAGAGTGTAGCGTGTAGGGTGTAGAGTGTAGCGTGTAGGGTGAAGCATGTAGGGTGTAGGGTGTCGGGTATAGCGTGTAGGGTGTAGGGTGTAGAGTGTAGGGTGTAGCGTGTATGGTGTAGAGTGTAGCGTGTAGCGTGTAGAGTGTAGCGTGTAGGGTGTAGCGTGTAGCGTGTAGAGTGTAGCGTGTAGGGTGTAGAGTGTAGCGTGTTGCGTGTAGGGTGTAGAGTGTAGCGTGTAGCGTGTAGAGTGTAGAGTGTAGCGTGTAGCGTGTAGAGTGTAGCGGGTAGGGTGTAGAGTGTAGCGTGTAGTGTGTAGCGTGTAGGATGTAGGGTGTAGGGTGTAGAGTGTAGAGTGTAGCGTGTAGGGTGAAGCATGTAGGGTGTAGGGTGTCGGGTATAGCGTGTAGGGTGTAGGGTGTAGAGTGTAGGGTGTAGCGTGTATGGTGTAGCGTGTAGCGTGCAGGGTGTAGAGTGTAGCGTATAGCGTGTAGGGTGTAGAGTGTAGGGTGTAGCATGTAGCGTGTAGAGTGTAGCGTGTAGGGTGTAGGGTGTACAGTGTAGGGTGTAGCGTGTAGCATGTAGGGTGTAGGGTGTAGCGTGTAGCGTGTACCGTGTAGCGTATAGAGTGCAGCGTGTAGGGTGTAGAGTGTAGCGTGTAGTGTGTAGCGTGTAGGGTGTAGGGTGTAGCGTGTAGGGTGTAGAGTGTAGCGTGTAGGGTGTAGAGTGTAACATGTAGCGTGTAGGGTGTAGGGCGTAGCGTGTAGCGTGTACCGTGTAGCGTGTAGAGTGTAGTGTGTAGGGTGTAGAGTGTAGCGTGTAGGGTGTAGAGTGTAGCGTGTAGCGTGTAGCGTGTAGCGTGTAGCGTGTAGAGTGTAGCGTGTAGGGTGTAGCGTGTAGAGTGTAGTGTGTGGCGTGCAGGGCGTAGGGTGTAGCGTGTAGCGTGTAGGGTGTAGGGTGTAGAGTGTAGGGTGTAGCATGTAGGGTGTAGGGTGTAGGGAATAGCGTGTAGGGTGTAGAGTGTAGCGTGTAGGGTGTACGGTGTAGAGTGTAGGGTATAAGCTGTAGCGTTTAGCGTGTAGAGTGTAGCGTGTAGCGTGTAGCGTGTAGGGTGTAGAGTGTAGAGTGTAGCGTGTAGCGTGTAGCGTGTAGGGTGTAGGATGTAGCGTGTAGAGTGTAGCATGTAGCGTGTAGCGTGTAGCATGTAGAGTAGGGTGTAGGGTGTAGGGTGTAGAGTGTAGTGTGTAGAGTGTAGAGTGTAGCGTGTAGAGTGTAAAGTGTAGCGTGTAGGGTGTAGCGTGTAGTGTGTAGCATGTAGCGCGTAGCGTGTAGAGTGTAGGGTATAGAGTGTAGCGTGTAGAGAGTAGGGAGCAGAGTGTAGTGTGTAGCATGTAGGGTGTAGGGTGTACAGTGTAGGGTGTAGGGTGTAGCGTGTAGCGTGTAGAGTGTAGGGAGTAGGGTGTAGGGTGTAGCGTGTAGGGTGTAGCGTGTATCATGTACCGTGTAGCGTGTAGCATGTAGAGTAGGGTGTAGGGTGTAGAGTGTAGCATGTAGGGTGTAGGGTGTAGAGTGTAGGGTGTAGCATGTAGGGTGTAGGGTGTACAGTGTAGGGTGTAGGGTGTAGCATGTAGCGTGTAGAGTGTAGGGAGTAGGGTGTAGGGTGTAGCGTGTAGGGTGTAGAGTGTGGCTTGTAGCGTGTAGCGTGTAGGGTGTAGCGTGTAGCGTGTAGGGTGTAGCGTGTATCATGTACCGTGTAGCGAGTAGCATGTAGAGTAGGGTGTAGGGTGTAGAGTGTAGCATGTAGGGTGTAGGGTGAAGAGTGTAGGGTGTAGCATGTAGGGTGTAGGGTGTAGCGTGTAGGGTGTAGAGTGTAGCGTGTAGGGTGTACGGTGTAGAGTGTAGGGTATAAGCTGTAGCGTTTAGCGTGTAGAGTGTAGCGTGTAGCGTGTAGGGTGTAGAGTGTAGGGTGTAGAGTGTAGCGTGTAGCGTGTAGCGTGTAGGGTGTAGGGTGAAGCGTGTAGGGTGTAGCATGTAGCGTGTAGCGTGTAGCATGTAGAGTAGGGTGTAGGGTGTAGAGTGTAGCGTGTAGCGTGTAGTGTGTAGCGTGTAGAGTGTAAAGTGTAGCGTGTAGTGTGTAGTGTGTAGCGTGTAGCGCGTAGCGTGTAGAGTGTAGGGTATAGAGTGTAGCGTGTAGAGAGTAGGGAGTAGAGTGTAGAGTGTAGCGTGTAGGGTGTAGAGTGTAGCAAGTAGCGTGTAGTGTGTAGGGTGTAGAGTGTAGGGTGTAGCATGTAGGGTGTAGAGTGTAGCGTGTAGGGTGTAGCGTGTAGCGTGCAGGGTGTAGAGTGTAGCGTATAGCGTGTAGGGTGTAGGGTGTAGCGTGTAGAGTGTAGCGTGTAGCGTGTAGGGTGTAGGGTGTACAGTGTAGCGTGTAGAGTGTAGTGTGTAGCGTGTAGAGTGTAGTGTGTGGCGTGCAGGGCATAGGGTGTAGCGTGTAGGGTGTAGGGTGTAGTGTAGGGTGTAGCATGTAGGGTGTAGGGTGTAGCGTGTAGGGTGTAGAGTGTAGCATGTAGGGTGTATGGTGTAGAGTGTAGGGTATAAGCTGTAGCGTTTAGCGTGTAGAGTGTAGCGTGTAGCGTGTAGCGTGTAGGGTGTAGGGTGTAGAGTGTAGAGTGTAGCGTGTAGGGTGTAGAGTGTAGCGTGTAGAGAGTAGGGTGTAGGGTGTAGAGTGTAGGGTGTAGGGTGTAGAGTGTAACGTGTAGCGTGTAGGGTGTAGCGTGTAGGGTGTAGAGTGTCGGGTGTAGCGTGTAGGGTGTAGGGTGTAGAGTGTAGGGTGTAGCGTGTATGGTGTAGAGTGTAGAGTGTAGCGTGTAGCGTGCAGAGTATAGCGTGTAGGGTGTAGCGTGTAGCGTGTAGAGTGTAGCGTGTAGGGTGTAGAGTGTAGCGTGTTGCGTGTAGGGTGTAGAGTGTAGCGTGTAGCGTGTAGAGTGTAGAGTGTAGCATGTAGCGTGTAGAGTGTAGCGTGTAGGGTGTAGAGTATAGCGTGTAGCGTGTAGGGTGTAGGGTGTAGAGTGTAGAGTGTAGCATGTAGCGTGTAGCGTGTAGAGTGTAGCGTGTAGCGTGTAGAGTGTAGGGTGTAGCGTGTAGCGTGTAGCGTGTAGAGTGTAGGGTGTAGAGTGTAGCGTGTAGCGTGTAGGGTGTAGGGTGTAGAGTGTAGCGTGTAGCGTGTAGAGTGTACGGTGTAGAGTGTAGGGTGTAGCGTGTAGGGTGTACACCCGACACTCTACACCCTACACGCTACACCCTACACTCTACACGCTACACGCTACACCCTACACGCTACATGCTACACTCTACACCCTACACGCTACACTCTACACCCTACACGCTACATGCTACACTCTACACCATACACCCTACACGCTACATGCTACACGCTACACTCTACACCCTACACGCTATACGCTAGGGTGTAGAGTGTAATATGTAGCGTGTAGTTTGTAGCGTTTAGCTTGTAGGGTGTAGCGTGTAGCGTGTAGGGTGTAGAGTGTAGTGTGTAGCGTGTAGCATGTAGGGTGTAGGGTGTAGAGTGTAGAGTGTAGCGTGTAGGGTGTAGAGTGTAGGGTGTAGGATGTAGAGTGTAGGGTTTAGAGTGTAATGTGTAGCGTGTAGGGTGTAGCGTGTAGCATGTAGGGTGTAGGGTGTGGAGTGTAGGGTGTAGCGTGTAGGGTGTAGAGTGTAGCGTATAGCGTGTAGAGTGTAGGGTGTAGCGTGTAGGGTGTAGAGTGTAGCGTGTAGGGTGTAGCGTGTAGCGTGCAGGGTGTAGAGTGTAGCGTATAGCGTGTAGGGTGTAGAGTGTAGAGTGTAGCGTGTAGCGTGCAGAGTGTAGCATGCAGGGTGTAGGGTGTAGCGTGTAGAATGCAGAGTGTAGCGTGTAGGGTGTAGAGTGTAGCGTGTAGGGTGTAGAGTATAGCGTGTAGCGTGTAGGGTGTAGGGTGTAGAGTGTAGAGTGTAGCGTGTAGCATGCAGAGTGTAGCATGCAGGGTGTAGGGTGTAGCGTGTAGAATGCAGAGTGTAGCGTGTAGGGTGTAGAGTGTAGCGTGTTGCGTGTAGGGTGTAGAGTGTAGCGTGTAGCGTGTAGAGTGTAGCGTGTAGCGTGTAGCGTGTAGAGTGTAGCGTGTAGGGTGTATAGCGTGTAGCGTGTAGGGTGTAGGGTGTAGAGTGTAGAGTGTAGCGTGTAGCGTGTAGAGTGTAGCGTGTAGCGTGTAGAGTGTAGGGTGTAGCGTGTAGGGTGTAGAGTGTAGGGTGTAGCGAGTAGGGTGTAGCGTGTAGCGTGTAGCGTGTAGGGTGTAGGGTGTAGGGTGTAGCGTGTAGGGTGTAGAGTGTAGCGTGTAGGGTGTAGGCTGTAGGGTGTAGCGTGTAGTGTGTAGAGTGTAGCGTGTAGCGTGTAGGGTGTAGCGTGTAGCATGTATCGTGTAGCGTGTAGCATGTAGAGTGTAGGGTGTAGGCTGTAGGGTGTAGCATGTAGAGTGTAGGGTGTAGGCTGTAGCGTGTAGAGTGTAGGGTATAGAGTGTAGCGTGTAGAGAGTAGGGTGTAGAGTGTAGAGTGTAGCGTGTAGGGTGTAGAGTGTAGCGTGTAGAGCGTATTGTGTAGAATGTAGAGTGTAGCATGTAGCGTGTAGAGTGTAGGGTGTAGAGTGTAGCGTGTAGAGTGTAGCGTGTAGGGTGTAGCGTGTCGGGTGTAGGGTGTAGGGTGTAGCGTGTAGTTTGTAGGGTGTAGGGTGTAGGGTGTTGCGTGTAGGGTGTAGAGTGTAGCGTGTAGCGTGTAGAGTGTAGCGTGTAGGGTGTAGGGTGTAGCGTGTAGTGTGTAGGGTGTAGGTTGTAGAGTGTAGGGTGTAGCATGTAGGGTGTAGGGTGTAGGGTGTAGCATGTAGGGTGTAGAGTGTAGCGTGTAGGGTGTACGGTGTAGAGTGTAGGGTATAAGCTGTAGCGTTTAGCGTGTAGGGTGTAGCGTGTAGCGTGTAGGGTGTAGAGTGTAGCGTGTAGGGTGTAGAGTATAGCATGTAGAGAGTAGGGTGTAGGGTGTAGGGTGTAGAGTGTAACGTGTAGGGTGTAGCGTGTAGCGTGTAGGGTGTAGAGTGTAGGGTGAAGGGTGTAGCGTGTAGCGTGTAGCGTGTAGGGTGTAGGGTGTAGATTGTAGCGTGTAGGGTGTAGCATGTAGCGTGTAGGGTGTAGGGTGTAGAGTGTAGAGTGTAGCGTGTAGGGTGAAGCATGTAGGGTGTAGGGTGTCGGGTGTAGCGTGTAGGGTGTAGGGTGTAGAGCGTAGGGTGTAGCGTGTATGGTGTAGAGTGTAGCGTGTAGCGTGCAGAGTATAGCGTGTAGGGTGTAGCGTGTAGCGTGCAGAGTGTAGCGTGTAGGGTGTAGAGTGTAGCGTGTTGCGTGTAGGGTGTAGAGTGTAGCGTGTAGCGTGTAGAGTGTAGAGTGTAGCATGTAGCGTGTAGAGTGTAGCGTGTAGGGTGTAGAGTATAGCGTGTAGCGTGTAGAGTGTAGGGTGTAGAGTGTAGAGTGTAGCATGTAGCGTGTAGCGTGTAGTGTAGCGTGTAGCGTGTAGAGTGTAGGGTGTAGCGTGTAGCGTGTAGCGTGTAGAGTGTAGGGTGTAGCGTGTAGCGTGTAGGGTGTAGGGTGTAGAGTGTAGCGTGTAGCGTGTAGAGTGTACGGTGTAGAGTGTAGGGTGTAGCGTGTAGGGTGTAGAGTGTAGCGTGTAGCGTGTAGCGTGTAGGGTTAAGTTACACGCTACACACTAAACACAAAAAGAAAAGGATATGCAAACCAATGGGATCCACGTTAAATAGTCAATTTTATTGTACAAAAATAGTAATCCACAAACAGAACCAGGCAAATCATACATTTAAAAACATTTAAAACACTAGTATGGCTGAATAGGCCATAAGTAATTTTACCCGAGGGAATGAAGGAAGCTAATACTTTACAGCATATGTGAGACAGGAGAAATAACCAGAGAGAAAAAATTGCTAGGTATGCGGGTACACCAATCTTGGTCAAATCTACATATAAGAAGCCTATTGTTTACTGCCAACTGTGACCCCCTGAGTACTATGACAGGAAACATATACTCCAGCCTAGTATCTGGAAGAAATACATCATGGATCCTATTTTGTTCAACACAGCATGCGTGCGCACAGTTGGTAAGCAAATGAAAGCAGACCCCTATAGAAAGGTAATCAGGGAAATAGATATGCTGCAGTACTACAAAATCCTAGTTATTTGGATAAATGTATGCATACAGACGCCTTGTGGAAATAGAATCAGGATCCATTGTCCTAAGGCTTGGAAAAATGCCAGGCCATGCATGAAGTAAATAGGTGTAATTCCATAGCAGTCCTGTCCCTCGGGAAAAAAACAAAGGAAGCCCTGAACCCCACGCGTATCGACGCTACTCAAGCGTCTTCATCAGAGGAAAAAGTGACACCCTACACGCTACACTCTACACCCTACACAATACACGCTGCTTGCTACACCCTACATGCTACACTCTACACGCTACACGCTAAACCCTACACGGTACACCCTACACCCTACACCCTACACGCTACACGCTACACCCTACACCCTACACCCTACACGCTACAATCTACACGCTACACGCTACACACTATACGCTACACGCTACACGCTACACTCTACACCCTACACGCTACACTCTACACCCTACACGCTACACCCTACACTCTACACGCTACATGCTACACTCTACACCCTACACAATACACGCTACTTGCTACACCCTACACGCTACACGCTACACGCTACACCCTACACGGTACACCCTACACCCTACACGCTACAATCTACACGCTACACGCTACACACTATACGCTACACGCTAGACGCTACACTCTACACGCTACACGATACACGCTACACCCTACACGCTACACCCTACACTCTACACCCTACAACCTACTCGCTACACGCTACACGCTACACGCTACACCCTACACGCTACACCCTACACTCTACACCCTACACCCTACACGCTACACGCTACACGCTACACCCTACACGCTACACCCTACACTCTACACCCTACACGCTACACCCTACACGCTACACGTTACACTCTACACCCTACACCCTACACTCTACACCCTACACCCTACTCTCTACACTCTACACTCTACACCCTACACGCTACACTCTACACCCTACACCCTACACGCTGCACGCTACACTCTACACGCTAAATGCTACAGCTTATACCCTACACTCTACACCGTACACCCTACATGCTACACTCTACACCCTACACGCTACACCCTACACCCTACACCCTACATGCTACACCCTACACTCTACACCCTACACCCTACACGCTACACCCTACGCCCTGCACGCCACACACTACACTCTACACGCTACACCCTACACCCTACACTGTACACCCTACACCCTACACGCTACACGCTACACTCTACACGCTACACCCTACACTCTACACCCTACACCCTACACTCTACACCCTACACGCTACATGCTACACTCTACACCCTAGACGCTACACTCTATACCCTACACTCTACACGCTACACCCTACACCCTACACTCTACATGCTACACCCTACACCCTACACTCTACACTCTACATGCTACACGCTACACGCTACATGCTACACGCTACACCCTACACGCTACACGCTACACACTACACGCTACACCCTACACCCTACACCCTACACGCTACACGCTACACTCTACACCCTACACGCTACACCCTACACCCTACACCCTACACGATACACGCTACACTCTACACCCTACACGCTACACCCTACACTCTACACCCTACACGCTACACCCTACACTCTACACCCTACACGCTATACGCTACACTCTACACCCTGCACGCTACACGCTACACCCTACACGCTACACTCTACACCCTACACGCTACACCCTACACTCTACACCCTACACCCTACACGCTACACGCTACACTCTACACCCTACACGCTACACCCTACACTCCACACCCTACACCCTACATGCTACACGCTACACCCTACACGCTACACATTACACTCTAAACCCTACACTCTACATCCTACACCCTACACTCTACACCCTACACGCTACACTCTACACCCTACACCCTACATGCTACACGCTACACGCTACACTCTACACCCTACACGCTACACGCTACACCCTACTAGCTAAACGCTACAAACTACACGCTACATATTACACTCTACACCCTAGCGTGTAGCGTGTAGGGTGTAGAGTGTAGCGTGTAGGGTGTAGAGTGTAGCGTGTAGGGTGTAGAGTGTAGCATGTAGCGTGTAGGGTGTAGGGTGTAGAGTGTAGAGTGTAGCATGTAGCGTGTAGATTGTAGGGTGTACCGTGTAGGGTGTAGAGTGTAGCATGTAGGGTGTAGGGTGTAGAGTGAAGGGTGTAGCGTGTAGAGTGTAGCGTGTAGCGTGTACGGTGTAGGGTGTAGAGTGTAGGGTGTAGCGTGTAGCGTGTAGCTTGTAGGGTGTAGAGTGTAGCGTGTAGCGTATAGGCTGTAGGGTGTAGGGTGTAGCATGTAGCGTGTAGCGTGTGTAGGGTGTAGGGTGTAGCGTGTAGGGTGTAGAGTGCAGCGTGTAGGGTGTAGAGTGTAGCGTGTAGCGTGTGTAGGGTGTAGGGTGTAGAGTGTAGCGTGTAGCGTGTAGGGTGTAGGGTGTAGAGTGTAGCGTGTAGGGTGTAGCGTGTAGGGTTTAGGGTGTAGGGTGTAGAGTGTAGGGTGTTGCGTGTAGGGTGTGGAGTGTAGCGTGTAGGGTGTAGCGTGTAGAGTGTAGCGTGTAGCGTGTAGGGTGGAGAGTGTAGAGTGTAGGGTGTAGCGTGTAGGGTGTAGAGTGTAGCGTGTAGCGTGCAGGGTGTAGAGTGTAGCGTATAGCGTGTAGGGTGTAGGATGTAGAGTGTAGCGTGTAGGGTGTAGAGTGTAGCGTGTAGAGTGTAGCATGTAGCGTGTAGGGTGTAGGGTGTAGAGTGTAGAGTGTAGCGTGTAGGGTGAAGCATGTAGGGTGTAGGGTGTCGGGTATAGCGTGTAGGGTGTAGGGTGTAGAGTGTAGGGTGTAGCGTGTATGGTGTAGAGTGTAGCGTGTAGCGTGTAGAGTGTAGCGTGTAGGGTGTAGCGTGTAGCGTGCAGAGTGTAGCGTGTAGGGTGTAGAGTGTAGCGTGTTGCGTGTAGGGTGTAGAGTGTAGCGTGTAGCGTGTAGAGTGTAGAGTGTAGCGTGTAGGGTGTAGGGTGTAGAGTGTAGCATGTAGGGTGTAGCGTGTAGCATGTAGCGTGTAGCGTGTAGCATGTAGAGTGTAGCGTGTAGGGTGTAGAGTGTAGCGTGTAGGGTGTAGCGTGTAGCGTGTAGCGTGCAGGGTGTAGAGTGTAGCGTATAGCGTGTAGGGTGTAGAGTGTAGGGTGTAGCATGTAGCGTGTAGAGTGTAGCGTGTAGGGTGTAGGGTGTACAGTGTAGGGTGTAGCGTGTAGCATGTAGGGTGTAGGGTGTAGCGTGTAGCGTGTACCGTGTAGCGTATAGAGTGCAGCGTGTAGGGTGTAGAGTGTAGCGTGTAGTGTGTAGCGTGTAGGGTGTAGGGTGTAGCGTGTAGGGTGTAGAGTGTAGCGTGTAGGGTGTAGAGTGTAACATGTAGCGTGTAGGGTGTAGGGCGTAGCGTGTAGCGTGTACCGTGTAGCGTGTAGAGTGTAGTGTGTAGGGTGTAGAGTGTAGCGTGTAGGGTGTAGAGTGTAGCGTGTAGCGTGTAGCGTGTAGCGTGTAGAGTGTAGCGTGTAGGGTGTAGCGTGTAGAGTGTAGAGTGTAGGGTGTAGCGTGTAGCGTGTAGGGTGTAGCGTGTATCATGTACCGTGTAGCATGTAGCATGTGGAGTAGGGTGTAGGGTGTAGAGTGTAGCATGTAGGGTGTAGGGTGTAGAGTGTAGGGTGTAGCATGTAGGGTGTAGGGTGTATAGTGTAGGGTGTAGCGTGTAGCGTGTAGAGTGTAGGGAGTAGGGTGTAGGGTGTAGCGTGTAGGGTGTAGAGTGTGGCTTGTAGCGTGTAGTGTGTAGGGTGTAGCGTGTAGCGTGTAGGGTGTAGCGTGTATCATGTACCGTGTAGCGAGTAGCATGTAGAGTAGGGTGTAGGGTGTAGAGTGTAGCATGTAGGGTGTAGGGTGTAGAGTGTAGGGTGTAGCATGTAGGGTGTAGGGTGTAGCGTGTAGGGTGTAGAGTGTAGCGTGTAGGGTGTACGGTGTAGAGTGTAGGGTATAAGCTGTAGCGTTTAGCGTGTAGAGTGTAGCGTGTAGCGTGTAGGGTGTAGAGTGTAGGGTGTAGAGTGTAGCGTGTAGCGTGTAGGGTGTAGGGTGAAGCGTGTAGGGTGTAGCATGTAGCGTGTAGCGTGTAGCATGTAGAGTAGGGTGTAGGGTGTAGAGTGTAGCGTGTAGCGTGTAGTGTGTAGCGTGTAGAGTGTAAAGTGTAGCGTGTAGTGTGTAGTGTGTAGCGTGTAGCGCGTAGCGTGTAGAGTGTAGGGTATAGAGTGTAGCGTGTAGAGAGTAGGGAGTAGAGTGTAGAGTGTAGCGTGTAGGGTGTAGAGTGTAGCGAGTAGCGTGTAGTGTGTAGGGTGTAGAGTGTAGGGTGTAGCATGTAGGGTGTAGAGTGTAGCGTGTAGGGTGTAGCGTGTAGCGTGCAGGGTGTAGAGTGTAGCGTATAGCGTGTAGGGTGTAGGGTGTAGCGTGTAGAGTGTAGTGTGTGGCGTGCAGGGCATAGGGTGTAGCGTGTAGGGTGTAGGGTGTAGTGTAGGGTGTAGCATGTAGGGTGTAGGGTGTAGCGTGTAGGGTGTAGAGTGTAGCATGTAGGGTGTACGGTGTAGAGTGTAGGGTATAAGCTGTAGCGTTTAGCGTGTAGAGTGTAGCGTGTAGCGTGTAGCGTGTAGGGTGTAGGGTGTAGAGTGTAGAGTGTAGCGTGTAGGGTGTAGAGTGTAGCGTGTAGAGAGTAGGGTGTAGGGTGTAGAGTGTAGGGTGTAGGGTGTAGAGTGTAACGTGTAGCGTGTAGGGTGTAGCGTGTAGGGTGTAGAGTGTAGGGTGTAGCGTGTAGGGTGTAGGGTGTAGAGTGTAGCGTGTAGCGTGTAGAGTGTACGGTGTAGAGTGTAGGGTGTAGTGTGTAGGGTGTAGCGTGTATCGTGTAGCGTGTAGAGTGTAGCGTCTAGCGTGTAGCGTATAGTGTGTAGCGTGTAGCGTGTAGAGTGTAGCGTCTAGCGTGTAGCGTATAGTGTGTAGCGTGTAGCGTGTAGATTGTAGCGTGTAGGGTGTAGGGTGTAGGGTGTAGCGTGTAGCGTGTAGGGTGTAGGGTGTAGGGTGTACCGTGTAGGGTGTAGCGTGTAGACTGTAGCATGTAGGGTGTAGCAAGTAGCGTGTATTGTGTAGGGTGTAGAGTGTAGCATGTAGCGTGTAGAGTGTAGGGTGTAGCGTGTAGGGTGTAGAGTGTAGCGTGTAGGGTGTAGAGTGTAGCGTGTAGCGTGTAGGGTGTCACTTTTTCCTCTGATGAAGACGCTTGAGTAGCGTCGAAACGCGTGGGGTTCAGGGCTTCCTTTGTTTTTTTCCCGAGGGACAGGACTTGGGTAACTTATCTTTACAACTGCTATGGAATTACACCTATTTACTTCATGCATGGCCTGGCATTTTTCCAAGCCTTAGGACAATGGATCCTGATTCTTTGTATTTCCACAAGGCGTCTGTATGCATACATTTATCCAAATAACTAGGATTTTGTAGTACTGCAGCATATCTATTTCCCTGATTACCTTTCTATAGGGGTCTGCTTTCATTTGCTTACCAACTGTGCGCACGCATGCTGTGTTGAACAAAATAGGATCCATGATGTATTTCTTCCAGATACTAGGCTGGAGTATATGTTTCCTGTCATAGTACTCAGGGGGTCACAGTTGGCAGTAAACAATAGGCTTCTTATATGTAGATTTGACTAAGATTGGTGTACCCGCATACCTAGCAATTTTTTCTCTCTGGTTATTTCTCCTGTCTCACATATGCTGTAAAGTATTAGCTTCCTTCATTCCCTCGGGTAAAATTACTTATGGCCTATTCAGCCATACTAGTGTTTTAAATGTCTTTAAATGTATGTTTTGCCTGGTTCTGTTTGTGGATTACTATTTTTGTACAATAAAATTGACTATTTAACGTGGATCCCATTGGTTTGCATATCCTTTTCTTTTTGTGTTTAGTGTGTAGCGTGTAGCTTAACCCTACACGCTAAACGCTACACGCTACACTCTACACCCTACACGCTACACCCTACACTCTACACCGCACACTCTACACGCTACACTCTACACCCTACACCCTACACGCTACACGCTACACTCTACACCCTACACGCTACACGCTACACTCTACACTCTACACGCTACACGCTACACTCTACACCCTACACTCTACACGCTACACGCTACACGCTACACTCTACACCCTACACTCTACACGCTACACGCTACACGCTACACCCTACACTCTACACTCTACACCCTACACCCTACACGCTACACGCTATACTCTACACCCTACACGCTACACTCTACACGCTACACGCTACACTCTACACTCTACACGCTACACGCTACACTCTACACCCTACACGCAACACGCTACACTCTATACCCTACATGCTACACTCTGCACGCTACACGCTACACTCTACACCCTACACGCTACACTCTACACCCTACACGCTACACGCTACACCCTACACGCTAAACGCTACAGCTTATACCTTACACTCTACACCGTACACCCTACACGCTACACTCTACACCCTACATGCTACACCCTACACCCTACACCCTACATGCTACACCCTACACTCTACACCCTACACCCTACACACTACACGCTACACCCTACACCCTACACTCTACACCCTTCACCCTACACGCTATACCCGACACCCTACACCCTACATGCTTCACCCTACACGCTACACTCTACACTCTACACCCTACACCCTACACGCTACATGCTACAACCTACACGCTACACTCTACACCCTACACTCTACACGCTACACACTACACGCTACACCCTACACGCTACACGCTACACCCTACACGCTACACGTTACACTCTACACCCTACACCCTACACGCTACACGCTACACCCTACACGCTACACGTTACACTCTACACCCTACACGCTACACTCTACACCCTGCACCCTACACGCTACACGCTACACCCTACACCCTACACTCTACACCCTACACTCTACACGCTACACTCTACACCCTACACTCTACACGCTACACGCTACACCCTACACCCTACACGCTACAATCTACACCCTACACGCTACACGCTACACCCTACACTCTACACCCTACACCCTACACGCTACACACTATACTCTACACCCTACACGCTACACCCTACACGCAACACGCTACACTCTACACCCTACACGCTACACTCTGCACGCTACACGCTACACCCTACACCCTACACGCTACACTCTACACGCTACACTCTACACCATACACGCTACACCCTACACTCTACACCCTACACGCTATACCCGACACCCTACACCCTGCATGCTTCACACTACACGCTACACTCTACACTATACACCCTACACCCTACACGCTACATGCTACACCCTACACGCTACACTCTACACCCTACACCCTACACGCTACACACTACACGCTACACACTACACCCTACACACTACACGTTACACTCTACACCCTACACTCTGCACTCTACACCCTACACCCTACACGCTACACGCTACAATCTACACCCTACACGCTACACGCTACACCCTACACCCTACACCCTACACGCTACAATCTACACGCTACACGCTACACCCTATACGCTAGACGCTACACTCTACACGCTACACGATACACGCTACACCCTACACACTACACCCTACACCCTACACGCTATACCCGACACCCTACACCCTACATGCTTCACCCTACACGCTACACTCTACACTCTACACCCTACACCCTACACGCTACATGCTACAACCTACACGCTACACTCTACACCCTACACTCTACACGCTACACACTACACGCTACACCCTACACGCTACACGCTACACCCTACACGCTACACGTTACACTCTACACCCTACACCCTACACGCTACACGCTACACCCTACACGCTACACGTTACACTCTACACCCTACACGCTACACTCTACACCCTGCACCCTACACGCTACACGCTACACCCTACATGCTACACGCTACACAATACACGCTACACGTTACACTCTACACCCTACACTCTACACCCTACACTCTACACGCTACACTCTACACCCTACACGCTACACGCTACACCCTACACGCTACAATCTACACCCTACACGCTACACGCTACACCCTACACTCTACACCCTACACCCTACACGCTACACACTATACTCTACACCCTACACGCTACACCCTACACGCAACACGCTACACTCTACACCCTACACGCTACACTCTGCACGCTACACGCTACACCCTACACCCTACACGCTACACTCTACACGCTACACTCTACACCATACACGCTACACCCTACACTCTACACCCTACACGCTATACCCGACACCCTACACCCTGCATGCTTCACACTACACGCTACACTCTACACTATACACCCTACACCCTACACGCTACATGCTACACCCTACACGCTACACTCTACACCCTACACCCTACACGCTACACACTACACGCTACACACTACACCCTACACACTACACGTTACACTCTACACCCTACACTCTGCACTCTACACCCTACACCCTACACGCTACACGCTACAATCTACACCCTACACGCTACACGCTACACCCTACACCCTACACCCTACACGCTACAATCTACACGCTACACGCTACACCCTATACGCTAGACGCTACACTCTACACGCTACACGATACACGCTACACCCTACACACTACACCCTACACCCTACACGCTATACCCGACACCCTACACCCTACATGCTTCACCCTACACGCTACACTCTACACTCTACACCCTACACCCTACACGCTACATGCTACAACCTACACGCTACACTCTACACCCTACACTCTACACGCTACACACTACACGCTACACCCTACACGCTACACGCTACACCCTACACGCTACACGTTACACTCTACACCCTACACCCTACACGCTACACGCTACACCCTACACGCTACACGTTACACTCTACACCCTACACGCTACACTCTACACCCTGCACCCTACACGCTACACGCTACACCCTACATGCTACACGCTACACAATACACGCTACACGTTACACTCTACACCCTACACTCTACACCCTACACTCTACACGCTACACTCTACACCCTACACTCTACACGCTACACGCTACACCCTACACCCTACACGCTACAATCTACACCCTACACGCTACACGCTACACCCTACACTCTACACCCTACACCCTACACGCTACACACTATACTCTACACCCTACACGCTACACCCTACACGCAACACGCTACACTCTACACCCTACACGCTACACTCTGCACGCTACACGCTACACCCTACACCCTACACGCTACACTCTACACGCTACACTCTACACCATACACGCTACACCCTACACTCTACACCCTACACGCTATACCCGACACCCTACACCCTGCATGCTTCACACTACACGCTACACTCTACACTATACACCCTACACCCTACACGCTACATGCTACACCCTACACGCTACACTCTACACCCTACACCCTACACGCTACACACTACACGCTACACACTACACCCTACACACTACACGTTACACTCTACACCCTACACTCTGCACTCTACACCCTACACCCTACACGCTACACGCTACAATCTACACCCTACACGCTACACGCTACACCCTACACCCTACACCCTACACGCTACAATCTACACGCTACACGCTACACCCTATACGCTAGACGCTACACTCTACACGCTACACGATACACGCTACACCCTACACACTACACCCTACACTCTACACCCTACACCCTACACGCTACACGCTACACCCTACACGTTACACCCTACACTCTACACCCTACACCCTACACGCTACACGCTACACCCTACACGCTACACGTTACACTCTACACCCTACACCCTACACTCTACACCCTACACCCTACTCTCTACACGCTATATTCTACACCCTACACGCTACACTCTACACCCTACACGCTACACTCTACACCCTAGACGCTACACTCTATACCCTACACTCTACACGCTACACCCTACACCCTACACTCTACATGCTACACCCTACACCCTACACCCTACACTCTACATGCTACACGCTACACGCTACATGCTACACGCTACACCCTACACGCTACACACTACACACTACACGCTACACCCTACACCCTACACCCTACACGCTACACGCTACACTCTACACCCTACACGCTACACCCTACACCCTACACCCTACACGCTACATGCTACACGCTACACGCTACACCCTACACGCTACACCCTACACTCTACACCCTACACCCTACACACTACACGCTACTCGCTACACTCTACACCCTACACGCTACACACTACACTCTACACCCTACAAGCTACACGCTACACCCTACACTCTACACCCTACACCGTACACGCTACACGCTACACTCTACACGCTACACCCTTCACTCTACACCCTACACCCTACATGCTACACTCTACACCCTACACGGTACACCCTACAATCTACACGCTACATGCTACACTCTACGCTCTACACCCTACACCCTACACGCTACATGCTACACTCTACACCCTACACGCTACACTCTACACCCTACACGCTACATGCTACACTCTACACCATACACCCTACACGCTACATGCTACACGCTACACTCTACACCCTACACGCTACACGCTAGGGTGTAGAGTGTAATATGTAGCGTGTAGTTTGTAGCGTTTAGCTTGTAGGGTGTAGCGTGTAGCGTGTAGGGTGTAGAGTGTAGTGTGTAGCGTGTAGCATGTAGGGTGTAGGGTGTAGAGTGTAGAGTGTAGCGTGTAGGGTGTAGAGTGTAGGGTGTAGGATGTAGAGTGTAGGGTTTAGAGTGTAATGTGTAGCGTGTAGGGTGTAGCGTGTAGCATGTAGGGTGTAGGGTGTGGAGTGTAGGGTGTAGCGTGTAGGGTGTAGAGTGTAGCGTGTAGCGTGTAGAGTGTAGGGTGTAGCGTGTAGGGTGTAGAGTGTAGCGTGTAGGGTGTAGCATGTAGCGTGCAGGGTGTAGAGTGTAGCGTATAGCGTGTAGGGTGTAGGGTGTAGAGTGTAGAGTGTAGCGTGCAGAGTGTAGCATGCAGGGTGTAGGGTGTAGCGTGTAGAATGCAGAGTGTAGCGTGTAGGGTGTAGAGTGTAGCGTGTAGGGTGTAGAGTATAGCGTGTAGCGTGTAGGGTGTAGGGTGTAGAGTGTAGAGTGTAGCGTGTAGCATGCAGAGTGTAGCATGCAGGGTGGAGGGTGTAGCGTGTAGAATGCAGAGTGTAGCGTGTAGGGTGTAGAGTGTAGCGTGTTGCGTGTAGGGTGTAGAGTGTAGCGTGTAGCGTGTAGAGTGTAGCGTGTAGCGTGTAGCGTGTAGAGTGTAGCGTGTAGGGTGTATAGCGTGTAGCGTGTAGGGTGTAGGGTGTAGAGTGTAGAGTGTAGCGTGTAGCGTGTAGAGTGTAGCGTGTAGCGTGTAGCGTGTAGAGTGTAGGGTGTAGCGTGTAGGGTGTAGAGTGTCGGGTGTAGCGTGTAGGGTGTAGGGTGTAGAGTGTAGGGTGTAGCGTGTATGGTGTAGAGTGTAGCGTGTAGCGTGCAGAGTATAGCGTGTAGGGTGTAGCGTGTAGCGTGTAGAGTGTAGCGTGTAGGGTGTAGAGTGTAGCGTGTTGCGTGTAGGGTGTAGAGTGTAGCGTGTAGCGTGTAGAGTGTAGAGTGTAGCATGTAGCGTGTAGAGTGTAGCGTGTAGGGTGTAGAGTATAGCGTGTAGCGTGTAGGGTGTAGGGTGTAGAGTGTAGAGTGTAGCATGTAGCGTGTAGCGTGTAGAGTGTAGCGTGTAGCGTGTAGAGTGTAGGGTGTAGCGTGTAGCGTGTAGCGTGTAGAGTGTAGGGTGTAGAGTGTAGCGTGTAGGGTGTAGGGTGTAGAGTGTAGCGTGTAGCGTGTAGAGTGTACGGTGTAGAGTGTAGGGTGTAGCGTGTAGGGTGTACACCCGACACTCTACACCCTACACGCTACACCCTACACTCTACACGCTACACGCTACACGCTACACCCTACACGCTACATGCTACACTCTACACCCTACACGCTACACTCTACACCCTACACGCTACATGCTACACTCTACACCA
The DNA here is from genome assembly GCF_051348905.1 of Ranitomeya variabilis. Lineage (NCBI taxonomy): Eukaryota > Metazoa > Chordata > Amphibia > Anura > Dendrobatidae > Ranitomeya > Ranitomeya variabilis. The sequence goes on from NC_135239.1 coordinate 130,397,546, forward strand.
TACACCCTACACGCTACATGCTACACGCTACACTCTACACCCTACACGCTATACGCTAGGGTGTAGAGTGTAATATGTAGCGTGTAGTTTGTAGCGTTTAGCTTGTAGGGTGTAGCGTGTAGCGTGTAGGGTGTAGAGTGTAGTGTGTAGCGTGTAGCATGTAGGGTGTAGGGTGTAGAGTGTAGAGTGTAGCGTGTAGGGTGTAGAGTGTAGGGTGTAGGATGTAGAGTGTAGGGTTTAGAGTGTAATGTGTAGCGTGTAGGGTGTAGCGTGTAGCATGTAGGGTGTAGGGTGTGGAGTGTAGGGTGTAGCGTGTAGGGTGTAGAGTGTAGCGTGTAGCGTGTAGAGTGTATGGTGTAGCGTGTAGGGTGTAGAGTGTAGCGTGTAGGGTGTAGCGTGTAGCGTGCAGGGTGTAGAGTGTAGCGTATAGCGTGTAGGGTGTAGGGTGTAGAGTGTAGAGTGTAGCGTGTAGCGTGCAGAGTGTAGCATGCAGGGTGTAGGGTGTAGCGTGTAGAATGCAGAGTGTAGCGTGTAGGGTGTAGAGTGTAGCGTGTAGGGTGTAGAGTATAGCGTGTAGCGTGTAGGGTGTAGGGTGTAGAGTGTAGAGTGTAGCGTGTAGCATGCAGAGTGTAGCATGCAGGGTGTAGGGTGTAGCGTGTAGAATGCAGAGTGTAGCGTGTAGGGTGTAGAGTGTAGCGTGTTGCGTGTAGGGTGTAGAGTGTAGCGTGTAGCGTGTAGAGTGTAGCGTGTAGCGTGTAGCGTGTAGAGTGTAGCGTGTAGGGTGTATAGCGTGTAGCGTGTAGAGTGTAGGGTGTAGAGTGTAGAGTGTAGCGTGTAGCGTGTAGAGTGTAGCGTGTAGCGTGTAGCGTGTAGAGTGTAGGGTGTAGCGTGTAGGGTGTAGAGTGTAGGGTGTAGCGAGTAGGGTGTAGCGTGTAGCGTGTAGCGTGTAGGGTGTAGGGTGTAGGGTGTAGCGTGTAGGGTGTAGAGTGTAGCGTGTAGGGTGTAGGCTGTAGGGTGTAGCGTGTAGTGTGTAGAGTGTAGCGTGTAGCGTGTAGGGTGTAGCTTGTAGCATGTATCGTGTAGCGTGTAGCATGTAGAGTGTAGGGTGTAGGCTGTAGGGTGTAGCATGTAGAGTGTAGGGTGTAGGCTGTAGTGTGTAGAGTGTAGGGTATAGAGTGTAGCGTGTAGAGAGTAGGGTGTAGAGTGTAGAGTGTAGCGTGTAGGGTGTAGAGTGTAGCGTGTAGAGCGTATTGTGTAGAATGTAGAGTGTAGCATGTAGCGTGTAGAGTGTAGGGTGTAGAGTGTAGCGTGTAGAGTGTAGCGTGTAGGGTGTAGCGTGTCGGGTGTAGGGTGTAGGGTGTAGCGTGTAGTTTGTAGGGTGTAGGGTGTAGGGTGTTGCGTGTAGGGTGTAGAGTGTAGCGTGTAGCGTGTAGAGTGTAGCGTGTAGGGTGTAGGGTGTAGCGTGTAGTGTGTAGGGTGTAGGTTGTAGAGTGTAGGGTGTAGCATGTAGGGTGTAGGGTGTAGGGTGTAGCATGTAGGGTGTAGAGTGTAGCGTGTAGGGTGTACGGTGTAGAGTGTAGGGTATAAGCTGTAGCGTTTAGCGTGTAGGGTGTAGCGTGTAGCGTGTAGGGTGTAGAGTGTAGCGTGTAGGGTGTAGAGTATAGCATGTAGAGAGTAGGGTGTAGGGTGTAGGGTGTAGAGTGTAACGTGTAGCGTGTAGGGTGTAGCGTGTAGCGTGTAGGGTGTAGAGTGTAGGGTGAAGGGTGTAGCGTGTAGCGTGTAGCGTGTAGGGTGTAGGGTGTAGATTGTAGCGTGTAGGGTGTAGCATGTAGCGTGTAGGGTGTAGGGTGTAGAGTGTAGAGTGTAGCGTGTAGGGTGAAGCATGTAGGGTGTAGGGTGTCGGGTGTAGCGTGTAGGGTGTAGGGTGTAGAGCGTAGGGTGTAGCGTGTATGGTGTAGAGTGTAGCGTGTAGCGTGCAGAGTATAGCGTGTAGGGTGTAGCGTGTAGCGTGCAGAGTGTAGCGTGTAGGGTGTAGAGTGTAGCGTGTTGCGTGTAGGGTGTAGAGTGTAGCGTGTAGCGTGTAGAGTGTAGAGTGTAGCATGTAGCGTGTAGAGTGTAGCGTGTAGGGTGTAGAGTATAGCGTGTAGCGTGTAGGGTGTAGGGTGTAGAGTGTAGAGTGTAGCATGTAGCGTGTAGCGTGTAGAGTGTAGCGTGTAGCGTGTAGAGTGTAGGGTGTAGCGTGTAGCGTGTAGAGTGTAGGGTGTAGCGTGTAGCGTGTAGGGTGTAGGGTGTAGAGTGTAGCGTGTAGCGTGTAGAGTGTACGGTGTAGAGTGTAGGGTGTAGCGTGTAGGGTGTAGAGTGTAGCGTGTAGCGTGTAGCGTGTAGGGTTAAGTTACACGCTACACACTAAACACAAAAAGAAAAGGATATGCAAACCAATGGGATCCACGTTAAATAGTCAATTTTATTGTACAAAAATAGTAATCCACAAACAGAACCAGGCAAATCATACATTTAAAAACATTTAAAACACTAGTATGGCTGAATAGGCCATAAGTAATTTTACCCGAGGGAATGAAGGAAGCTAATACTTTACAGCATATGTGAGACAGGAGAAATAACCAGAGAGAAAAAATTGCTAGGTATGCGGGTACACCAATCTTGGTCAAATCTACATATAAGAAGCCTATTGTTTACTGCCAACTGTGACCCCCTGAGTACTATGACAGGAAACATATACTCCAGCCTAGTATCTGGAAGAAATACATCATGGATCCTATTTTGTTCAACACAGCATGCGTGCGCACAGTTGGTAAGCAAATGAAAGCAGACCCCTATAGAAAGGTAATCAGGGAAATAGATATGCTGCAGTACTACAAAATCCTAGTTATTTGGATAAATGTATGCATACAGACGCCTTGTGGAAATAGAAAGAATCAGGATCCATTGTCCTAAGGCTTGGAAAAATGCCAGGCCATGCATGAAGTAAATAGGTGTAATTCCATAGCAGTCCTGTCCCTCGGGAAAAAAACAAAGGAAGCCCTGAACCCCACGCGTATCGACGCTACTCAAGCGTCTTCATCAGAGGAAAAAGTGACACCCTACACGCTACACTCTACACCCTACACAATACACGCTGCTTGCTACACCCTACATGCTACACTCTACACGCTACACGCTAAACCCTACACGGTACACCCTACACCCTACACCCTACACGCTACACGCTACACCCTACACCCTACACCCTACACGCTACAATCTACACGCTACACACTATACGCTACACGCTACACGCTACACGCTACACTCTACACCCTACACGCTACACTCTACACCCTACACGCTACACCCTACACTCTACACGCTACATGCTACACTCTACACCCTACACAATACACGCTACTTGCTACACCCTACATGCTACACTCTACACGCTACACGCTACACGCTACACCCTACACGGTACACCCTACACCCTACACCCTACACGCTACAATCTACACGCTACACGCTACACACTATACGCTACACGCTAGACGCTACACTCTACACGCTACACGATACACGCTACACCCTACACTCTACACCCTACACGCTACACGCTACACCCTACTAGCTAAACGCTACAAACTACACGCTACATATTACACTCTACACCCTAGCGTGTAGCGTGTAGGGTGTAGAGTGAAGCGTGTAGGGTGTAGAGTGTAGCGTGTAGGGTGTAGAGTGTAGCATGTAGCGTGTAGGGTGTAGGGTGTAGAGTGTAGAGTGTAGCATGTAGCGTGTAGATTGTAGGGTGTACCGTGTAGGGTGTAGAGTGTAGCATGTAGGGTGTAGGGTGTAGAGTGAAGGGTGTAGCGTGTAGAGTGTAGCGTGTAGCGTGTACGGTGTAGGGTGTAGAGTGTAGGGTGTAGCGTGTAGCGTGTAGCTTGTAGGGTGTAGAGTGTAGCGTGTAGCGTATAGGCTGTAGCGTGTAGGGTGTAGCATGTATCATGTAGGGTGTAGGGTGTAGAGTGTAGCATGTAGCGTGTAGCGTGTGTAGGGTGTAGGGTGTAGCGTGTAGGGTGTAGAGTGCAGCGTGTAGGGTGTAGCGTGTAGGGTTTAGGGTGTAGGGTGTAGAGTGTAGGGTGTTGCGTGTAGGGTGTGGAGTGTAGCGTGTAGGGTGTAGCGTGTAGAGTGTAGCGTGTAGCGTGTAGGGTGGAGAGTGTAGAGTGTAGGGTGTAGCGTGTAGGGTGTAGAGTGTAGCGTGTAGCGTGCAGGGTGCAGAGTGTAGCGTATAGCGTGTAGGGTGTAGGATGTAGAGTGTAGCGTGTAGGGTGTAGAGTGTAGCGTGTAGGGTGAAGCATGTAGGGTGTAGGGTGTCGGGTATAGCGTGTAGGGTGTAGGGTGTAGAGTGTAGGGTGTAGCGTGTATGGTGTAGAGTGTAGCGTGTAGCGTGTAGAGTGTAGCGTGTAGGGTGTAGCGTGTAGCGTGCAGAGTGTAGCGTGTAGGGTGTAGAGTGTAGCGTGTTGCGTGTAGGGTGTAGAGTGTAGCGTGTAGCGTGTAGAGTGTAGAGTGTAGCGTGTAGCGTGTAGAGTGTAGCGGGTAGGGTGTAGAGTGTAGCATGTAGCGTGTAGGGTGTAGGGTGTAGAGTGTAGAGTGTAGCGTGTAGGGTGAAGCATGTAGGGTGTAGGGTGTCGGGTATAGCGTGTAGGGTGTAGGGTGTAGAGTGTAGGGTGTAGCGTGTATGGTGTAGAGTGTAGCGTGTAGCGTGTAGAGTGTAGCGTGTAGGGTGTAGGGTGTAGCGTGTAGCGTGTTGAGTGTAGAGTGTAGCGTGTAGCGTGTAGAGTGTAGAGTGTAGCGTGTAGCGTGTAGAGTGTAGAGTGTAGCGTGTAGAGTGTAGCGGGTAGGGTGTAGAGTGTAGCGAGTAGCGTGTAGGGTGTAGGGTGTAGAGTGTAGGGTGTAGCGTGTAGGGTGTAGAGTGTAGCGTGTAGGGTGTAGGGTGTAGAGTGTAGCGTGTAGGGAGTAGCGTGTAGCATGTAGCGTGTAGCGTGTAGCATGTAGAGTGTAGCGTGTAGGGTGTAGCGTGTAGCGTGTAGCGTGCAGGGTGTAGAGTGTAGCGTATAGCGTGTAGGGTGTAGAGTGTAGGGTGTAGCATGTAGCGTGTAGAGTGTAGCGTGTACCGTGTAGCGTATAGAGTGCAGCGTGTAGGGTGTAGAGTGTAGCGTGTAGTGTGTAGCGTGTAGGGTGTAGGGTGTAGCGTGTAGGGTGTAGAGTGTAGCGTGTAGGGTGTAGAGTGTAACATGTAGCGTGTAGGGTGTAGGGCGTAGCGTGTAGCGTGTACCGTGTAGCGTGTAGAGTGTAGTGTGTAGGGTGTAGAGTGTAGCGTGTAGGGTGTAGAGTGTAGCGTGTAGCGTGTAGCGTGTAGCGTGTAGAGTGTAGCGTGTAGGGTGTAGCGTGTAGAGTGTAGTGTGTGGCGTGCAGGGCGTAGGGTGTAGCGTGTAGCGTGTAGGGTGTAGGGTGTAGAGTGTAGGGTGTAGCATGTAGGGTGTAGGGTGTAGGGAATAGCGTGTAGGGTGTAGAGTGTAGCGTGTAGGGTGTACGGTGTAGAGTGTAGGGTATAAGCTGTAGCGTTTAGCGTGTAGAGTGTAGCGTGTAGCGTGTAGCGTGTAGGGTGTAGAGTGTAGAGTGTAGCGTGTAGCGTGTAGCGTGTAGGGTGTAGGATGTAGCGTGTAGGGTGTAGCATGTAGCGTGTAGCGTGTAGCATGTATTGAAGGGTGTAGGGTGTAGGGTGTAGAGTGTAGTGTGTAGAGTGTAGAGTGTAGCGTGTAGAGTGTAAAGTGTAGCGTGTAGGGTGTAGCGTGTAGTGTGTAGCATGTAGCGCGTAGCGTGTAGAGTGTAGGGTATAGAGTGTAGCGTGTAGATAGTTGGGAGCAGAGTGTAGTGTGTAGCATGTAGGGTGTAGGGTGTACAGTGTAGGGTGTAGGGTGTAGCGTGTAGCGTGTAGAGTGTAGGGAGTAGGGTGTAGAGTGTAGCGTGTAGGGTGTAGCGTGTATCATGTACCGTGTAGCGTGTAGCATGTAGAGTAGGGTGTAGGGTGTAGAGTGTAGCATGTAGGGTGTAGGGTGTAGAGTGTAGGGTGTAGCATGTAGGGTGTAGGGTGTACAGTGTAGGGTGTAGGGTGTAGCGTGTAGCGTGTAGAGTGTAGGGAGTAGGGTGTAGGGTGTAGCGTGTAGGGTGTAGAGTGTGGCTTGTAGCGTGTAGCGTGTAGGGTGTAGCGTGTAGCGTGTAGGGTGTAGCGTGTATCATGTACCGTGTAGCGAGTAGCATGTAGAGTAGGGTGTAGGGTGTAGAGTGTAGCATGTAGGGTGTAGGGTGTAGAGTGTAGGGTGTAGCATGTAGGGTGTAGGGTGTAGCGTGTAGGGTGTAGAGTGTAGCGTGTAGGGTGTACGGTGTAGAGTGTAGGGTATAAGCTGTAGCGTTTAGCGTGTAGAGTGTAGCGTGTAGCGTGTAGGGTGTAGAGTGTAGGGTGTAGAGTGTAGCGTGTAGCGTGTAGCGTGTAGGGTGTAGGGTGAAGCGTGTAGGGTGTAGCATGTAGCGTGTAGCGTGTAGCATGTAGAGTAGGGTGTAGGGTGTAGAGTGTAGCGTGTAGCGTGTAGTGTGTAGCGTGTAGAGTGTAAAGTGTAGCGTGTAGTGTGTAGTGTGTAGCGTGTAGCGCGTAGCGTGTAGAGTGTAGGGTATAGAGTGTAGCGTGTAGAGAGTAGGGAGTAGAGTGTAGAGTGTAGCTTGTAGGGTGTAGAGTGTAGCAAGTAGCGTGTAGTGTGTAGGGTGTAGAGTGTAGGGTGTAGCATGTAGGGTGTAGAGTGTAGCGTGTAGGGTGTAGCGTGTAGCGTGCAGGGTGTAGAGTGTAGCGTATAGCGTGTAGGGTGTAGGGTGTAGCGTGTAGAGTGTAGCGTGTAGCGTGTAGGGTGTAGGGTGTACAGTGTAGCGTGTAGAGTGTAGTGTGTAGCGTGTAGAGTGTAGTGTGTGGCGTGCAGGGCATAGGGTGTAGCGTGTAGGGTGTAGGGTGTAGTGTAGGGTGTAGCATGTAGGGTGTAGGGTGTAGCGTGTAGGGTGTAGAGTGTAGCATGTAGGGTGTACGGTGTAGAGTGTAGGGTATAAGCTGTAGCGTTTAGCGTGTAGAGTGTAGCGTGTAGCGTGTAGCGTGTAGGGTGTAGGGTGTAGAGTGTAGAGTGTAGCGTGTAGGGTGTAGAGTGTAGCGTGTAGAGAGTAGGGTGTAGGGTGTAGAGTGTAGGGTGTAGGGTGTAGAGTGTAACGTGTAGCGTGTAGGGTGTAGCGTGTAGGGTGTAGAGTGTAGGGTGTAGCGTGTAGGGTGTAGCGTGTAGCGTGTAGCGTGTAGGGTGTAGGGTGTAGAGTGTAGGGTGTAGCGTGTAGGGTGTAGCGTGTAGCGTGTAGCGTGTAGGGTGTAGGGTGTAGAGTGTAGGGTGTAGCGTGTAGGGTGTAGAGTGTAGCGTCTAGCGTGTAGCGTATAGTGTGCAGCGTGTAGCGTGTAGATTGTAGCGTGTAGAGTGTAGGGTGTAGGGTGTAGCGTGTAGCGTGTAGATTGTAGCGTGTAGGGTGTAGGGTGTAGCGTGTAGCGTGTAGGGTGTAGGGTGTAGGGTGTACCGTGTAGGGTGTAGCGTGTAGCGTGTAGCGTGTAGAGTGTAGCATGTAGGGTGTAGCAAGTAGCGTGTATTGTGTAGGGTGTAGAGTGTAGCATGTAGCGTGTAGAGTGTAGGGTGTAGCGTGTAGGGTGTAGAGTGTAGCGTGTAGGGTGTAGAGTGTAGCGTGTAGCGTGTAGGGTGTCACTTTTTCCTCTGATGAAGACGCTTGAGTAGCGTCGATACGCGTGGGGTTCAGGGCTTCCTTTGTTTTTTTCCCGAGGGACAGGACTTGGGTAACTTATCTTTACAACTGCTATGGAATTACACCTATTTACTTCATGCATGGCCTGGCATTTTTCCAAGCCTTAGGACAATGGATCCTGATTCTTTGTATTTCCACAAGGCGTCTGTATGCATACATTTATCCAAATAACTAGGATTTTGTAGTACTGCAGCATATCTATTTCCCTGATTACCTTTCTATAGGGGTCTGCTTTCATTTGCTTACCAACTGTGCGCACGCATGCTGTGTTGAACAAAATAGGATCCATGATGTATTTCTTCCAGATACTAGGCTGGAGTATATGTTTCCTGTCATAGTACTCAGGGGGTCACAGTTGGCAGTAAACAATAGGCTTCTTATATGTAGATTTGACTAAGATTGGTGTACCCGCATACCTAGCAATTTTTTCTCTCTGGTTATTTCTCCTGTCTCACATATGCTGTAAAGTATTAGCTTCCTTCATTCCCTCGGGTAAAATTACTTATGGCCTATTCAGCCATACTAGTGTTTTAAATGTCTTTAAATGTATGTTTTGCCTGGTTCTGTTTGTGGATTACTATTTTTGTACAATAAAATTGACTATTTAACGTGGATCCCATTGGTTTGCATATCCTTTTCTTTTTGTGTTTAGTGTGTAGCGTGTAGCTTAACCCTACACGCTAAACGCTACACGCTACACTCTACACCCTACACGCTACACCCTACACTCTACACCGCACACTCTACACGCTACACTCTACACCCTACACCCTACACGCTACACGCTACACTCTACACCCTACACGCTACACTCTACACTCTACACGCTACACGCTACACTCTACACCCTACACTCTACACGCTACACGCTACACGCTACACCCTACACTCTACACGCTACACGCTACACTCTACACGCTACACGCTACATGCTACACTCTACACTCTACACCCTACACCCTACACGCTACACGCTATACTCTACACCCTACACGCTACACTCTACACGCTACACGCTACACTCTACACTCTACACGCTACACGCTACACTCTACACCCTACACGCAACACGCTACACTCTATACCCTACATGCTACACTCTGCACGCTACACGCTACACTCTACACCCTACACGCTACACTCTACACCCTACACGCTACACGCTACACCCTACACGCTAAACGCTACAGCTTATACCCTACACTCTACACCGTACACCCTACACGCTACACTCTACACCCTACATGCTACACCCTACACCCTACACCCTACATGCTACACCCTACACTCTACACCCTACACCCTACACACTACACACTACACCCTACACCCTACACGCTACACTCTACACGCTACACGCTACACTCTACACCCTACACGCAACACCCTACACGCTACACTCTACTCGCTACACTCTACACCCTACACGCTACACTCTACACCCTACTCTCTACACGCTACACGCTACACTCTATACCCTACACTCTACACGCTACACCCTACACCCTACACTCTACATGCTACACCCTACACCCTACACTCTACATGCTACACTCAACACCCTACACGCTACACCCTACACCCTACACCCTACACGCTACACGCTACACTCAACACCCTACACGCTACACCCTACACCCTACACCCTACACGCTACACGCTACACTCTACACTCTACCCCCTACATGCTACACCCTACACTCTACACCCTACACGCAACACGCTACACTCTACACCCTACACGCTACACTCTGCATTCTACACGCTACACCCTACACCCTGCACGCTACACTCTGCACGCTACACGCTACACTCTACACCATACACGCTACACCCTACACTCTACACCCTACACCCTACTCTCTACACGCTATATTCTACACCCTACACGCTACACTCTACACCCTACACGCTACACTCTACACCCTAGACGCTACACTCTATACCCTACACTCTACACGCTACACCCTACACCCTACACTCTACATGCTACACCCTACACCCTACACCCTACACTCTACATGCTACACGCTACATGCTACATGCTACACGCTACACCCTACACGCTACACACTACACACTACACGCTACACCCTACACCCTACACCCTACACGCTACACGCTACACTCTACACCCTACACGCTACACCCTACACCCTACACCCTACACGCTACATGCTACACGCTACACGCTACACCCTACACGCTACACCCTACACTCTACACCCTACACCCTACACACTACACGCTACTCGCTACACTCTACACCCTACACGCTACACGCTACACTCTACACCCTACAAGCTACACGCTACACCCTACACTCTACACCCTACACCGTACACGCTACACGCTACACTCTACACGCTACACCCTTCACTCTACACCCTACACCCTACATGCTACACTCTACACCCTACACGGTACACCCTACAATCTACACGCTACATGCTACACTCTACGCTCTACACCCTACACCCTACACGCTACATGCTACACTCTACACCCTACACGCTACACTCTACACCCTACACGCTACATGCTACACTCTACACCATACACCCTACGCGCTACATGCTACACGCTACACTCTACACCCTACACGCTACACGCTAGGGTGTAGAGTGTAATATGTAGCGTGTAGTTTGTAGCGTTTAGCTTGTAGGGTGTAGCGTGTAGGGTGTAGAGTGTAGTGTGTAGCGTGTAGCATGTAGGGTGTAGGGTGTAGAGTGTAGAGTGTAGCGTGTAGGGTGTAGAGTGTAGGGTGTAGGATGTAGAGTGTAGGGTTTAGAGTGTAATGTGTAGCGTGTAGGGTGTAGCGTGTAGCATGTAGGGTGTAGGGTGTGGAGTGTAGGGTGTAGCGTGTAGGGTGTAGAGTGTAGCGTGTAGCGTGTAGAGTGTAGGGTGTAGCGTGTAGGGTGTAGAGTGTAGCGTGTAGGGTGTAGCGTGTAGCGTGCAGGGTGTAGAGTGTAGCGTATAGCGTGTAGGGTGTAGGGTGTAGAGTGTAGAGTGTAGCGTGCAGAGTGTAGCATGCAGGGTGTAGGGTGTAGCGTGTAGAATGCAGAGTGTAGCGTGTAGGGTGTAGAGTGTAGCGTGTAGGGTGTAGAGTATAGCGTGTAGCGTGTAGGGTGTAGGGTGTAGAGTGTAGAGTGTAGCGTGTAGCATGCAGAGTGTAGCATGCAGGGTGGAGGGTGTAGCGTGTAGAATGCAGAGTGTAGCGTGTAGGGTGTAGAGTGTAGCGTGTTGCGTGTAGGGTGTAGAGTGTAGCGTGTAGCGTGTAGAGTGTAGCGTGTACCGTGTAGCGTGTAGAGTGTAGCGTGTAGGGTGTATAGCGTGTAGCGTGTAGGGTGTAGGGTGTAGAGTGTAGAGTGTAGCGTGTAGCGTGTAGAGTGTAGCGTGTAGCGTGTAGCGTGTAGAGTGTATGGTGTAGCGTGTAGGGTGTAGAGTGTCGGGTGTAGCGTGTAGGGTGTAGGGTGTAGAGTGTAGGGTGTAGCGTGTATGGTGTAGAGTGTAGCGTGTAGCGTGCAGAGTATAGCGTGTAGGGTGTAGCGTGTAGCGTGCAGAGTGTAGCGTGTAGGGTGTAGAGTGTAGCGTGTTGCGTGTAGGGTGTAGAGTGTAGCGTGTAGCGTGTAGAGTGTAGAGTGTAGCATGTAGCGTGTAGAGTGTAGCGTGTAGGGTGTAGAGTATAGCGTGTAGCGTGTAGGGTGTAGGGTGTAGAGTGTAGAGTGTAGCATGTAGCGTGTAGCGTGTAGAGTGTAGCGTGTAGCGTGTAGAGTGTAGGGTGTAGCGTGTAGCGTGTAGCGTGTAGAGTGTAGGGTGTAGAGTGTAGCGTGTAGCGTGTAGGGTGTAGGGTGTAGAGTGTAGCGTGTAGCGTGTAGAGTGTACGGTGTAGAGTGTAGGGTGTAGCGTGTAGGGTGTACTCCCGACACTCTACACCCTACACGCTACACCCTACACTCTACACGCTACACGCTACACGCTACACCCTACACGCTACATGCTACACTCTACACCCTACACGCTACATTCTACACCCTACACGCTACATGCTACACTCTACACCATACACCCTACACGCTACATGCTACACGCTACACTCTACACCCTACACGCTATACGCTAGGGTGTAGAGTGTAATATGTAGCGTGTAGTTTGTAGCGTTTAGCTTGTAGGGTGTAGCGTGTAGCGTGTAGGGTGTAGAGTGTAGTGTGTAGCGTGTAGCATGTAGGGTGTAGGGTGTAGAGTGTAGAGTGTAGCGTGTAGGGTGTAGAGTGTAGGGTGTAGGATGTAGAGTGTAGGGTTTAGAGTGTAATGTGTAGCGTGTAGGGTGTAGCGTGTAGCATGTAGGGTGTAGGGTGTGGAGTGTAGGGTGTAGCGTGTAGGGTGTAGAGTGTAGCGTGTAGCGTGTAGAGTGTAGGGTGTAGCGTGTAGGGTGTAGAGTGTAGCGTGTAGGGTGTAGCGTGTAGCGTGCAGAGTGTAGCATGCAGGGTGTAGGGTGTAGCGTGTAGAATGCAGAGTGTAGCGTGTAGGGTGTAGAGTGTAGCGTGTAGGGTGTAGAGTATAGCGTGTAGCGTGTAGGGTGTAGGGTGTAGAGTGTAGAGTGTAGCGTGTAGCATGCAGAGTGTAGCATGCAGGGTGTAGGGTGTAGCGTGTAGAATGCAGAGTGTAGCGTGTAGGGTGTAGAGTGTAGCGTGTTGCGTGTAGGGTGTAGAGTGTAGCGTGTAGCGTGTAGAGTGTAGCGTGTAGCGTGTAGCGTGTAGAGTGTAGCGTGTAGGGTGTATAGCGTGTAGCGTGTAGGGTGTATGGTGTAGAGTGTAGAGTGTAGCGTGTAGCGTGTAGCGTGTAGAGTGTAGGGTGTAGCGTGTAGGGTGTAGAGTGTAGGGTGTAGCGAGTAGGGTGTAGCGTGTAGCGTGTAGCGTGTAGGGTGTAGGGTGTAGGGTGTAGCGTGTAGGGTGTAGAGTGTAGCGTGTAGGGTGTAGGCTGTAGGGTGTAGCGTGTAGTGTGTAGAGTGTAGCGTGTAGGGTGTAGCGTGTAGCATGTATCGTGTAGCGTGTAGCATGTAGAGTGTAGGGTGTAGGCTGTAGGGTGTAGCATGTAGAGTGTAGGGTGTAGGCTGTAGCGTGTAGAGTGTAGGGTATAGAGTGTAGCGTGTAGAGAGTAGGGTGTAGAGTGTAGAGTGTAGCGTGTAGGGTGTAGAGTGTAGCGTGTAGAGCGTATTGTGTAGAATGTAGAGTGTAGCATGTAGCGTGTAGAGTGTAGGGTGTAGAGTGTAGCGTGTAGAGTGTAGCGTGTAGGGTGTAGCGTGTCGGGTGTAGGGTGTAGGGTGTAGCGTGTAGTTTGTAGGGTGTAGGGTGTAGGGTGTTGCGTGTAGGGTGTAGAGTGTAGCGTGTAGCGTGTAGAGTGTAGCGTGTAGGGTGTAGGGTGTAGCGTGTAGTGTGTAGGGTGTAGGTTGTAGAGTGTAGGGTGTAGCATGTAGGGTGTAGGGTGTAGGGTGTAGCATGTAGGGTGTAGAGTGTAGCGTGTAGGGTGTACGGTGTAGAGTGTAGGGTATAAGCTGTAGCGTTTAGCGTGTAGGGTGTAGCGTGTAGCGTGTAGGGTGTAGAGTGTAGCGTGTAGGGTGTAGAGTACAGCATGTAGAGAGTAGGGTGTAGGGTGTAGGGTGTAGAGTGTAACGTGTAGCGTGTAGGGTGTAGCGTGTAGCGTGTAGGGTGTAGAGTGTAGGGTGAAGGGTGTAGCGTGTAGCGTGTAGCGTGTAGGGTGTAGGGTGTAGATTGTAGCGTGTAGGGTGTAGCATGTAGCGTGTAGGGTGTAGGGTGTAGAGTGTAGAGTGTAGCGTGTAGGGTGAAGCATGTAGGGTGTAGGGTGTCGGGTGTAGCGTGTAGGGTGTAGGGTGTAGAGCGTAGGGTGTAGCGTGTATGGTGTAGAGTGTAGCGTGTAGCGTGCAGAGTATAGCGTGTAGGGTGTAGCGTGTAGCGTGCAGTGTAGCGTGTAGGGTGTAGAGTGTAGCGTGTTGCGTGTAGGGTGTAGAGTGTAGCGTGTAGCGTGTAGAGTGTAGAGTGTAGCATGTAGCGTGTAGAGTGTAGCGTGTAGGGTGTAGAGTATAGCGTGTAGCGTGTAGGGTGTAGGGTGTAGAGTGTAGAGTGTAGCATGTAGCGTGTAGCGTGTAGAGTGTAGCGTGTAGCGTGTAGAGTGTAGGGTGTAGCGTGTAGCGTGTAGCGTGTAGAGTGTAGGGTGTAGCGTGTAGCGTGTAGGGTGTAGGGTGTAGAGTGTAGCGTGTAGCGTGTAGAGTGTACGGTGTAGAGTGTAGGGTGTAGCGTGTAGGGTGTAGAGTGTAGCGTGTAGCGTGTAGCGTGTAGGGTTAAGTTACACGCTACACACTAAACACAAAAAGAAAAGGATATGCAAACCAATGGGATCCACGTTAAATAGTCAATTTTATTGTACAAAAATAGTAATCCACAAACAGAACCAGGCAAATCATACATTTAAAAACATTTAAAACACTAGTATGGCTGAATAGGCCATAAGTAATTTTACCCGAGGGAATGAAGGAAGCTAATACTTTACAGCATATGTGAGACAGGAGAAATAACCAGAGAGAAAAAATTGCTAGGTATGCGGGTACACCAATCTTGGTCAAATCTACATATAAGAAGCCTATTGTTTACTGCCAACTGTGACCCCCTGAGTACTATGACAGGAAACATATACTCCAGCCTAGTATCTGGAAGAAATACATCATGGATCCTATTTTGTTCAACACAGCATGCGTGCGCACAGTTGGTAAGCAAATGAAAGCAGACCCCTATAGAAAGGTAATTAGGGAAATAGATATGCTGCAGTACTACAAAATCCTAGTTATTTGGATAAATGTATGCATACAGACGCCTTGTGGAAATAGAAAGAATCAGGATCCATTGTCCTAAGGCTTGGAAAAATGCCAGGCCATGCATGAAGTAAATAGGTGTAATTCCATTGCAGTCCTGTCCCTCGGGAAAAAAACAAAGGAAGCCCTGAACCCCACGCGTATCGACGCTACTCAAGCGTCTTCATCAGAGGAAAAAGTGACACCCTACACGCTACACTCTACACCCTACACAATACACGCTGCTTGCTACACCCTACATGCTACACTCTACACGCTACACGCTAAACCCTACACGGTACACCCTACACCCTACACCCTACACGCTACACGCTACACCCTACACCCTACACCCTACACGCTACAATCTACACGCTACACGCTACACACTATACGCTACACGCTACACGCTACACTCTACACCCTACACGCTACACTCTACACCCTACACGCTACACCCTACACTCTACACGCTACATGCTACACACTACACCCTACACAATACATGCTACTTGCTACACCCTACATGCTACACTCTACACGCTACACGCTACACGCTACACCCTACACGGTACACCCTACACCCTACACGCTACAATCTACACGCTACACGCTACACACTATACGCTACACGCTAGATGCTACACTCTACACGCTACACGATACACGCTACACCCTACACGCTACACCCTACACTCTACACCCTACAACCTACTCGCTACACGCTACACGCTACACCCTACACGCTACACCCTACACTCTACACCCTACACCCTACACACTACACGCTACTCGCTACACTCTACACCCTACACGCTACACGCTACACTCTACACCCTACAAGCTACACGCTACACCCTACACTCTACACCCTACACCGTACACGCTACACGCTACACTCTACACGCTACACCCTTCACTCTACACCCTACACCCTACATGCTACACTCTACACCCTACACGGTACACCCTACAATCTACACGCTACATGCTACACTCTACGCTCTACACCCTACACCCTACACGCTACATGCTACACTCTACACCCTACACGCTACACTCTACACCCTACACGCTACATGCTACACTCTACACCATACACCCTACGCGCTACATGCTACACGCTACACTCTACACCCTACACGCTACACGCTAGGGTGTAGAGTGTAATATGTAGCGTGTAGTTTGTAGCGTTTAGCTTGTAGGGTGTAGCGTGTAGGGTGTAGAGTGTAGTGTGTAGCGTGTAGCATGTAGGGTGTAGGGTGTAGAGTGTAGAGTGTAGCGTGTAGGGTGTAGAGTGTAGGGTGTAGGATGTAGAGTGTAGGGTTTAGAGTGTAATGTGTAGCGTGTAGGGTGTAGCGTGTAGCATGTAGGGTGTAGGGTGTGGAGTGTAGGGTGTAGCGTGTAGGGTGTAGAGTGTAGCGTGTAGCGTGTAGAGTGTAGGGTGTAGCGTGTAGGGTGTAGAGTGTAGCGTGTAGGGTGTAGCGTGTAGCGTGCAGGGTGTAGAGTGTAGCGTATAGCGTGTAGGGTGTAGGGTGTAGAGTGTAGAGTGTAGCGTGCAGAGTGTAGCATGCAGGGTGTAGGGTGTAGCGTGTAGAATGCAGAGTGTAGCGTGTAGGGTGTAGAGTGTAGCGTGTAGGGTGTAGAGTATAGCGTGTAGCGTGTAGGGTGTAGGGTGTAGAGTGTAGAGTGTAGCGTGTAGCATGCAGAGTGTAGCATGCAGGGTGGAGGGTGTAGCGTGTAGAATGCAGAGTGTAGCGTGTAGGGTGTAGAGTGTAGCGTGTTGCGTGTAGGGTGTAGAGTGTAGCGTGTAGCGTGTAGAGTGTAGCGTGTACCGTGTAGCGTGTAGAGTGTAGCGTGTAGGGTGTATAGCGTGTAGCGTGTAGGGTGTAGGGTGTAGAGTGTAGAGTGTAGCGTGTAGCGTGTAGAGTGTAGCGTGTAGCGTGTAGCGTGTAGAGTGTATGGTGTAGCGTGTAGGGTGTAGAGTGTCGGGTGTAGCGTGTAGGGTGTAGGGTGTAGAGTGTAGGGTGTAGCGTGTATGGTGTAGAGTGTAGCGTGTAGCGTGCAGAGTATAGCGTGTAGGGTGTAGCGTGTAGCGTGCAGAGTGTAGCGTGTAGGGTGTAGAGTGTAGCGTGTTGCGTGTAGGGTGTAGAGTGTAGCGTGTAGCGTGTAGAGTGTAGAGTGTAGCATGTAGCGTGTAGAGTGTAGCGTGTAGGGTGTAGAGTATAGCGTGTAGCGTGTAGGGTGTAGGGTGTAGAGTGTAGAGTGTAGCATGTAGCGTGTAGCGTGTAGAGTGTAGCGTGTAGCGTGTAGAGTGTAGGGTGTAGCGTGTAGCGTGTAGCGTGTAGAGTGTAGGGTGTAGAGTGTAGCGTGTAGCGTGTAGGGTGTAGGGTGTAGAGTGTAGCGTGTAGCGTGTAGAGTGTACGGTGTAGAGTGTAGGGTGTAGCGTGTAGGGTGTACACCCGACACTCTACACCCTACACGCTACACCCTACACTCTACACGCTACACGCTACACGCTACACCCTACACGCTACATGCTACACTCTACACCCTACACGCTACATTCTACACCCTACACGCTACATGCTACACTCTACACCATACACCCTACACGCTACATGCTACACGCTACACTCTACACCCTACACGCTATACGCTAGGGTGTAGAGTGTAATATGTAGCGTGTAGTTTGTAGCGTTTAGCTTGTAGGGTGTAGCGTGTAGCGTGTAGGGTGTAGAGTGTAGTGTGTAGCGTGTAGCATGTAGGGTGTAGGGTGTAGAGTGTAGAGTGTAGCGTGTAGGGTGTAGAGTGTAGGGTGTAGGATGTAGAGTGTAGGGTTTAGAGTGTAATGTGTAGCGTGTAGGGTGTAGCGTGTAGCATGTAGGGTGTAGGGTGTGGAGTGTAGGGTGTAGCGTGTAGGGTGTAGAGTGTAGCGTGTAGCGTGTAGAGTGTAGGGTGTAGCGTGTAGGGTGTAGAGTGTAGCGTGTAGGGTGTAGCGTGTAGCGTGCAGAGTGTAGCATGCAGGGTGTAGGGTGTAGCGTGTAGAATGCAGAGTGTAGCGTGTAGGGTGTAGAGTGTAGCGTGTAGGGTGTAGAGTATAGCGTGTAGCGTGTAGGGTGTAGGGTGTAGAGTGTAGAGTGTAGCGTGTAGCATGCAGAGTGTAGCATGCAGGGTGTAGGGTGTAGCGTGTAGAATGCAGAGTGTAGCGTGTAGGGTGTAGAGTGTAGCGTGTTGCGTGTAGGGTGTAGAGTGTAGCGTGTAGCGTGTAGAGTGTAGCGTGTAGCGTGTAGCGTGTAGAGTGTAGCGTGTAGGGTGTATAGCGTGTAGCGTGTAGGGTGTATGGTGTAGAGTGTAGAGTGTAGCGTGTAGCGTGTAGCGTGTAGAGTGTAGGGTGTAGCGTGTAGGGTGTAGAGTGTAGGGTGTAGCGAGTAGGGTGTAGCGTGTAGCGTGTAGCGTGTAGGGTGTAGGGTGTAGGGTGTAGCGTGTAGGGTGTAGAGTGTAGCGTGTAGGGTGTAGGCTGTAGGGTGTAGCGTGTAGTGTGTAGAGTGTAGCGTGTAGCGTGTAGGGTGTAGCGTGTAGCATGTATCGTGTAGCGTGTAGCATGTAGAGTGTAGGGTGTAGGCTGTAGGGTGTAGCATGTAGAGTGTAGGGTGTAGGCTGTAGCGTGTAGAGTGTAGGGTATAGAGTGTAGCGTGTAGAGAGTAGGGTGTAGAGTGTAGAGTGTAGCGTGTAGGGTGTAGAGTGTAGCGTGTAGAGCGTATTGTGTAGAATGTAGAGTGTAGCATGTAGCGTGTAGAGTGTAGGGTGTAGAGTGTAGCGTGTAGAGTGTAGCGTGTAGGGTGTAGCGTGTCGGGTGTAGGGTGTAGGGTGTAGCGTGTAGTTTGTAGGGTGTAGGGTGTAGGGTGTTGCGTGTAGGGTGTAGAGTGTAGCGTGTAGCGTGTAGAGTGTAGCGTGTAGGGTGTAGGGTGTAGCGTGTAGTGTGTAGGGTGTAGGTTGTAGAGTGTAGGGTGTAGCATGTAGGGTGTAGGGTGTAGGGTGTAGCATGTAGGGTGTAGAGTGTAGCGTGTAGGGTGTACGGTGTAGAGTGTAGGGTATAAGCTGTAGCGTTTAGCGTGTAGGGTGTAGCGTGTAGCGTGTAGGGTGTAGAGTGTAGCGTGTAGGGTGTAGAGTACAGCATGTAGAGAGTAGGGTGTAGGGTGTAGGGTGTAGAGTGTAACGTGTAGCGTGTAGGGTGTAGCGTGTAGCGTGTAGGGTGTAGAGTGTAGGGTGAAGGGTGTAGCGTGTAGCGTGTAGCGTGTAGGGTGTAGGGTGTAGATTGTAGCGTGTAGGGTGTAGCATGTAGCGTGTAGGGTGTAGGGTGTAGAGTGTAGAGTGTAGCGTGTAGGGTGAAGCATGTAGGGTGTAGGGTGTCGGGTGTAGCGTGTAGGGTGTAGGGTGTAGAGCGTAGGGTGTAGCGTGTATGGTGTAGAGTGTAGCGTGTAGCGTGCAGAGTATAGCGTGTAGGGTGTAGCGTGTAGCGTGCAGTGTAGCGTGTAGGGTGTAGAGTGTAGCGTGTTGCGTGTAGGGTGTAGAGTGTAGCGTGTAGCGTGTAGAGTGTAGAGTGTAGCATGTAGCGTGTAGAGTGTAGCGTGTAGGGTGTAGAGTATAGCGTGTAGCGTGTAGGGTGTAGGGTGTAGAGTGTAGAGTGTAGCATGTAGCGTGTAGCGTGTAGAGTGTAGCGTGTAGCGTGTAGAGTGTAGGGTGTAGCGTGTAGCGTGTAGCGTGTAGAGTGTAGGGTGTAGCGTGTAGCGTGTAGGGTGTAGGGTGTAGAGTGTAGCGTGTAGCGTGTAGAGTGTACGGTGTAGAGTGTAGGGTGTAGCGTGTAGGGTGTAGAGTGTAGCGTGTAGCGTGTAGCGTGTAGGGTTAAGTTACACGCTACACACTAAACACAAAAAGAAAAGGATATGCAAACCAATGGGATCCACGTTAAATAGTCAATTTTATTGTACAAAAATAGTAATCCACAAACAGAACCAGGCAAATCATACATTTAAAAACATTTAAAACACTAGTATGGCTGAATAGGCCATAAGTAATTTTACCCGAGGGAATGAAGGAAGCTAATACTTTACAGCATATGTGAGACAGGAGAAATAACCAGAGAGAAAAAATTGCTAGGTATGCGGGTACACCAATCTTGGTCAAATCTACATATAAGAAGCCTATTGTTTACTGCCAACTGTGACCCCCTGAGTACTATGACAGGAAACATATACTCCAGCCTAGTATCTGGAAGAAATACATCATGGATCCTATTTTGTTCAACACAGCATGCGTGCGCACAGTTGGTAAGCAAATGAAAGCAGACCCCTATAGAAAGGTAATTAGGGAAATAGATATGCTGCAGTACTACAAAATCCTAGTTATTTGGATAAATGTATGCATACAGACGCCTTGTGGAAATAGAAAGAATCAGGATCCATTGTCCTAAGGCTTGGAAAAATGCCAGGCCATGCATGAAGTAAATAGGTGTAATTCCATTGCAGTCCTGTCCCTCGGGAAAAAAACAAAGGAAGCCCTGAACCCCACGCGTATCGACGCTACTCAAGCGTCTTCATCAGAGGAAAAAGTGACACCCTACACGCTACACTCTACACCCTACACAATACACGCTGCTTGCTACACCCTACATGCTACACTCTACACGCTACACGCTAAACCCTACACGGTACACCCTACACCCTACACCCTACACGCTACACGCTACACCCTACACCCTACACCCTACACGCTACAATCTACACGCTACACGCTACACACTATACGCTACACGCTACACGCTACACTCTACACCCTACACGCTACACTCTACACCCTACACGCTACACCCTACACTCTACACGCTACATGCTACACACTACACCCTACACAATACATGCTACTTGCTACACCCTACATGCTACACTCTACACGCTACACGCTACACGCTACACCCTACACGGTACACCCTACACCCTACACGCTACAATCTACACGCTACACGCTACACACTATACGCTACACGCTAGATGCTACACTCTACACGCTACACGATACACGCTACACCCTACACGCTACACCCTACACTCTACACCCTACAACCTACTCGCTACACGCTACACGCTACACCCTACACGCTACACCCTACACTCTACACCCTACACCCTACACGCTACACGCTACACGCTACACCCTACACGCTACACCCTACACTCTACACCCTACACGCTACACCCTACACGCTACACGTTACACTCTACACCCTACACCCTACACTCTACACCCTACACCCTACTCTCTACACTCTACACTCTACACCCTACACGCTACACTCTACACCCTACACCCTACACGCTGCACGCTACACTCTACACGCTAAACGCTACAGCTTATACCCTACACTCTACACCGTACACCCTACATGCTACACTCTACACCCTACACGCTACACCCTACACCCTACACCCTACATGCTACACCCTACACTCTACACCCTACACCCTACACGCTACACCCTACGCCCTGCACGCCACACACTACACTCTACACGCTACACCCTACACCCTACACTGTACACCCTACACCCTACACGCTACACGCTACACTCTACACGCTACACCCTACACTCTACACCCTACACCCTACACTCTACACCCTACACGCTACATGCTACACTCTACACCCTAGACGCTACACTCTATACCCTACACTCTACACGCTACACCCTACACTCTACACTCTACATGCTACACCCTACACCCTACACTCTACACTCTACATGCTACACGCTACACGCTACATGCTACACGCTACACCCTACACGCTACACGCTACACACTACACGCTACACCCTACACCCTACACCCTACACGCTACACGCTACACTCTACACCCTACACGCTACACCCTACACCCTACACCCTACACGATACACGCTA
The DNA here is from genome assembly GCF_051348905.1 of Ranitomeya variabilis. Taxonomy (NCBI): domain Eukaryota; kingdom Metazoa; phylum Chordata; class Amphibia; order Anura; family Dendrobatidae; genus Ranitomeya; species Ranitomeya variabilis. The sequence continues at coordinate 130,419,257 of NC_135239.1, forward strand.
CACTCTACACCCTACACGCTACACCCTACACTCTACACCCTACACGCTACACCCTACACTCTACACCCTACACGCTATACGCTACACTCTACACCCTGCACGCTACACGCTACACCCTACACGCTACACTCTACACCCTGCACGCTACACGCTACACCCTACACGCTACACTCTACACCCTACACGCTACACCCTACACTCTACACCCTACACCCTACACGCTACACGCTACACTCTACACCCTACACGCTACACCCTACACTCTACACCCTACACCCTACACGCTACACGCTACACTCTACACCCTACACGCTACACCCTACACTCCACACCCTACACCCTACATGCTACACGCTACACCCTACACGCTACACATTACACTCTAAACCCTACACTCTACATCCTACACCCTACACTCTACACCCTACACGCTACACTCTACACCCTACACCCTACATGCTACACGCTACACGCTACACTCTACACCCTACACGCTACACGCTACACCCTACTAGCTAAACGCTACAAACTACACGCTACATATTACACTCTACACCCTAGCGTGTAGCGTGTAGGGTGTAGAGTGTAGCGTGTAGGGTGTAGAGTGTAGCGTGTAGGGTGTAGAGTGTAGCATGTAGAGTGTAGGGTGTAGGGTGTAGAGTGTAGAGTGTAGCATGTAGCGTGTAGATTGTAGGGTGTACCGTGTAGGGTGTAGAGTGTAGCATGTAGGGTGTAGGGTGTAGAGTGAAGGGTGTAGCGTGTAGAGTGTAGCGTGTAGCGTGTACGGTGTAGGGTGTAGAGTGTAGGGTGTAGCGTGTAGCGTGTAGCTTGTAGGGTGTAGAGTGTAGCGTGTAGCGTATAGGCTGTAGGGTGTAGGGTGTAGCATGTAGCGTGTAGCGTGTGTAGGGTGTAGGGTGTAGCGTGTAGGGTGTAGAGTGCAGCGTGTAGGGTGTAGAGTGTAGCGTGTAGCGTGTGTAGGGTGTAGGGTGTAGAGTGTAGCGTGTAGCGTGTAGGGTGTAAGGGTGTAGGGTGTAGAGTGTAGCGTGTAGGGTGTAGCGTGTAGGGTTTAGGGTGTAGGGTGTAGAGTGTAGGGTGTTGCGTGTAGGGTGTGGAGTGTAGCGTGTAGGGTGTAGCGTGTAGAGTGTAGCGTGTAGCATGTAGGGTGGAGAGTGTAGAGTGTAGGGTGTAGCGTGTAGGGTGTAGAGTGTAGCGTGTAGCGTGCAGGGTGTAGAGTGTAGCATGTAGGGTGTAGGGTGTAGAGTGTAGCATGTAGGGTGTAGCGTGTAGCATGTAGCGTGTAGCGTGTAGCATGTAGAGTGTAGCGTGTAGGGTGTAGAGTGTAGCGTGTAGGGTGTAGCGTGTAGCGTGTAGCGTGCAGGGTGTAGAGTGTAGCGTATAGCGTGTAGGGTGTAGAGTGTAGGGTGTAGCATGTAGCGTGTAGAGTGTAGCGTGTAGGGTGTAGGGTGTACAGTGTAGGGTGTAGCGTGTAGCATGTAGGGTGTAGGGTGTAGCGTGTAGCGTGTACCGTGTAGCGTATAGAGTGCAGCGTGTAGGGTGTAGAGTGTAGCGTGTAGTGTGTAGCGTGTAGGGTGTAGGGTGTAGCGTGTAGGGTGTAGAGTGTAGCGTGTAGGGTGTAGAGTGTAACATGTAGCGTGTAGGGTGTAGGGCGTAGCGTGTAGCGTGTACCGTGTAGCGTGTAGAGTGTAGTGTGTAGGGTGTAGAGTGTAGCGTGTAGGGTGTAGAGTGTAGCGTGTAGCGTGTAGCGTGTAGCGTGTAGAGTGTAGCGTGTAGGGTGTAGCGTGTAGAGTGTAGTGTGTGGCGTGCAGGGCGTAGGGTGTAGCGTGTAGCGTGTAGGGTGTAGGGTGTAGAGTGTAGGGTGTAGCATGTAGGGTGTAGGGTGTAGGGTATAGCGTGTAGGGTGTAGAGTGTAGTGTGTAGGGTGTACGGTGTAGAGTGTAGGGTATAAGCTGTAGCGTTTAGCGTGTAGAGTGTAGCGTGTAGCGTGTAGCGTGTAGCGTGTAGGGTGTAGAGTGTAGGGTGTAGAGTGTAGCGTGTAGCGTGTAGGGTGTAGGATGTAGCGTGTAGGGTGTAGCATGTAGCGTGTAGCGTGTAGCATGTAGAGTAGGGTGTAGGGTGTAGGGTGTAGAGTGTAGTGTGTAGAGTGTAGAGTGTAGCGTGTAGAGTGTAAAGTGTAGCGTGTAGGGTGTAGCGTGTAGTGTGTAGCGTGTAGCGCGTAGCGTGTAGAGTGTAGGGTATAGAGTGTAGCGTGTAGAGAGTAGGGAGCAGAGTGTAGTGTGTAGCATGTAGGGTGTAGGGTGTACAGTGTAGGGTGTAGGGTGTAGCGTGTAGCGTGTAGAGTGTAGGGAGTAGGGTGTAGGGTGTAGCGTGTAGGGTGTAGCGTGTAGCGTGTAGGGTGTAGCGTGTATCATGTACCGTGTAGCGTGTAGCATGTAGAGTAGGGTGTAGGGTGTAGAGTGTAGCATGTAGGGTGTAGGGTGTAGAGTGTAGGGTGTAGCATGTAGGGTGTAGGGTGTATAGTGTAGGGTGTAGGGTGTAGCGTGTAGCGTGTAGAGTGTAGGGAGTAGGGTGTAGGGTGTAGCGTGTAGGGTGTAGAGTGTGGCTTGTAGCGTGTAGCGTGTAGGGTGTAGCGTGTAGCGTGTAGGGTGTAGCGTGTATCATGTACCGTGTAGCGAGTAGCATGTAGAGTAGGGTGTAGGGTGTAGAGTGTAGCATGTAGGGTGTAGGGTGTAGAGTGTAGGGTGTAGCATGTAGGGTGTAGGGTGTAGCGTGTAGGGTGTAGAGTGTAGCGTGTAGGGTGTACGGTGTAGAGTGTAGGGTATAAGCTGTAGCGTTTAGCGTGTAGAGTGTAGCGTGTAGCGTGTAGGGTGTAGAGTGTAGCGTGTAGCGTGTAGGGTGTAGGGTGAAGCGTGTAGGGTGTAGCATGTAGCGTGTAGCGTGTAGCATGTAGAGTAGGGTGTAGGGTGTAGAGTGTAGCGTGTAGCGTGTAGTGTGTAGCGTGTAGAGTGTAAAGTGTAGCGTGTAGTGTGTAGTGTGTAGCGTGTAGCGCGTAGCGTGTAGAGTGTAGGGTATAGAGTGTAGCGTGTAGAGAGTAGGGAGTAGAGTGTAGAGTGTAGCGTGTAGGGTGTAGAGTGTAGCGAGTAGCGTGTAGTGTGTAGGGTGTAGAGTGTAGGGTGTAGCATGTAGGGTGTAGAGTGTAGCGTGTAGGGTGTAGCGTGTAGCGTGCAGGGTGTAGAGTGTAGCGTATAGCGTGTAGGGTGTAGGGTGTAGCGTGTAGAGTGTAGCGTGTAGCGTGTAGGGTGTAGGGTGTACAGTGTAGCGTGTAGAGTGTAGTGTGTAGCGTGTAGAGTGTAGTGTGTGGCGTGCAGGGCATAGGGTGTAGCGTGTAGGGTGTAGGGTGTAGTGTAGGGTGTAGCATGTAGGGTGTAGGGTGTAGCGTGTAGGGTGTAGAGTGTAGCATGTAGGGTGTACGGTGTAGAGTGTAGGGTATAAGCTGTAGCGTTTAGCGTGTAGAGTGTAGCGTGTAGCGTGTAGCGTGTAGGGTGTAGGGTGTAGAGTGTAGAGTGTAGCGTGTAGGGTGTAGAGTGTAGCGTGTAGAGAGTAGGGTGTAGGGTGTAGAGTGTAGGGTGTAGGGTGTAGAGTGTAACGTGTAGCGTGTAGGGTGTAGCGTGTAGGGTGTAGAGTGTAGGGTGTAGCGTGTAGGGTGTAGCGTGTAGCGTGTAGCGTGTAGGGTGTAGGGTGTAGAGTGTAGGGTGTAGCGTGTAGGGTGTAGCGTGTAGCGTGTAGCGTGTAGGGTGTAGGGTGTAGAGTGTAGGGTGTAGCGTGTAGGGTGTAGAGTGTAGCGTCTAGCGTGTAGCGTATAGTGTGCAGCGTGTAGCGTGTAGATTGTAGCGTGTAGGGTGTAGGGTGTAGGGTGTAGCGTGTAGCGTGTAGATTGTAGCGTGTAGGGTGTAGGGTGTAGCGTGTAGCGTGTAGGGTGTAGGGTGTAGGGTGTACCGTGTAGGGTGTAGCGTGTAGCGTGTAGCGTGTAGAGTGTAGCATGTAGGGTGTAGCAAGTAGCGTGTATTGTGTAGGGTGTAGAGTGTAGCATGTAGCGTGTAGAGTGTAGGTTGTAGCGTGTAGGGTGTAGAGTGTAGGGTGTAGAGTGTAGCGTGTAGCGTGTAGGGTGTCACTTTTTCCTCTGATGAAGACGCTTGAGTAGCGTCGATACGCGTGGGGTTCAGGGCTTCCTTTGTTTTTTTCCCAAGGGACAGGACTTGGGTAACTTATCTTTACAACTGCTATGGAATTACACCTATTTACTTCATGCATGGCCTGGCATTTTTCCAAGCCTTAGGACAATGGATCCTGATTCTTTGTATTTCCACAAGGCGTCTGTATGCATACATTTATCCAAATAACTAGGATTTTGTAGTACTGCAGCATATCTATTTCCCTGATTACCTTTCTATAGGGGTCTGCTTTCATTTGCTTACCAACTGTGCGCACGCATGCTGTGTTGAACAAAATAGGATCCATGATGTATTTCTTCCAGATACTAGGCTGGAGTATATGTTTCCTGTCATAGTACTCAGGGGGTCACAGTTGGCAGTAAACAATAGGCTTCTTATATGTAGATTTGACTAAGATTGGTGTACCCGCATACCTAGCAATTTTTTCTCTCTGGTTATTTCTCCTGTCTCACATATGCTGTAAAGTATTAGCTTCCTTCATTCCCTCGGGTAAAATTACTTATGGCCTATTCAGCCATACTAGTGTTTTAAATGTCTTTAAATGTATGTTTTGCCTGGTTCTGTTTGTGGATTACTATTTTTGTACAATAAAATTGACTATTTAACGTGGATCCCATTGGTTTGCATATCCTTTTCTTTTTGTGTTTAGTGTGTAGCGTGTAGCTTAACCCTACACGCTAAACGCTACACGCTACACTCTACACCCTACACGCTACACCCTACACTCTACACCGCACACTCTACACGCTACACTCTACACCCTACACCCTACACGCTACACGCTACACTCTACACCCTACACGCTACACGCTACACTCTACACTCTACACGCTACACGCTACACTCTACACCCTACACTCTACACGCTACACGCTACACGCTACACCCTACACTCTACACGCTACACGCTACACTCTACACGCTACACGCTACATGCTACACTCTACACTCTACACCCTACACCCTACACGCTACACGCTATACTCTACACCCTACACGCTACACTCTACACGCTACACGCTACACTCTACACTCTACACGCTACACGCTACACTCTACACCCTACACGCAACACGCTACACTCTATACCCTACATGCTACACTCTGCACGCTACACGCTACACTCTACACCCTACACGCTACACTCTACACCCTACACGCTACACGCTACACCCTACACGCTAAACGCTACAGCTTATACCCTACACTCTACACCGTACACCCTACACGCTACACTCTACACCCTACATGCTACACCCTACACCCTACACCCTACATGCTACACCCTACACTCTACACCCTACACCCTACACACTACACGCTACACCCTACACCCTACACGCTACACTCTACACGCTACACGCTACACTCTACACCCTACACGCAACACCCTACACGCTACACTCTACTCGCTACACTCTACACCCTACACGCTACACTCTACACCCTACTCTCTACACGCTACACGCTACACTCTATACCCTACACTCTACACGCTACACCCTACACCCTACACTCTACATGCTACACCCTACACCCTACACTCTACATGCTACACTCAACACCCTACACGCTACACCCTACACCCTACACCCTACACGCTACACGCTACACTCAACACCCTACACGCTACACCCTACACCCTACACCCTACACGCTACACGCTACACTCTACACTCTACCCCCTACATGCTACACCCTACACTCTACACCCTACACGCAACACGCTACACTCTACACCCTACACGCTACACTCTGCATTCTACACGCTACACCCTACACCCTGCACGCTACACTCTGCACGCTACACGCTACACTCTACACCATACACGCTACACCCTACACTCTACACCCTACACCCTACACGCTATACCCGACACCCTACACCCTACATGCTTCACCCTACACGCTACACTCTACACTCTACACCCTACACCCTACACGCTACATGCTACAACCTACACGCTACACTCTACACCCTACACTCTACACGCTACACACTACACGCTACACCCTACACGCTACACGCTACACCCTACACGCTACACGTTACACTCTACACCCTACACCCTACACGCTACACGCTACACCCTACACGCTACACGTTACACTCTACACCCTACACGCTACACTCTACACCCTGCACCCTACACGCTACACGCTACACCCTACATGCTACACGCTACACAATACACGCTACACGTTACACTCTACACCCTACACTCTACACCCTACACTCTACACGCTACACTCTACACCCTACACTCTACATGCTACACCCTACACCCTACACTCTACACTCTACATGCTACACGCTACACGCTACATGCTACACGCTACACCCTACACGCTACACGCTACACACTACACGCTACACCCTACACCCTACACCCTACACGCTACACGCTACACTCTACACCCTACACGCTACACCCTACACCCTACACCCTACACGATACACGCTACACTCTACACCCTACACGCTACACCCTACACTCTACACCCTACACGCTACACCCTACACTCTACACCCTACACGCTATACGCTACACTCTACACCCTGCACGCTACACACTACACGCTACACTCTACACCCTACACCCTACACGCTACACGCTACACTCTACACCCTACACGCTACACCCTACACTCCACACCCTACACCCTACATGCTACACGCTACACCCTACACGCTACACATTACACTCTAAACCCTACACTCTACATCCTACACCCTACACTCTACACCCTACACGCTACACTCTACACCCTACACCCTACATGCTACACGCTACACGCTACACTCTACACCCTACACGCTACATGCTACACCCTACTAGCTAAACGCTACAAACTACACGCTACATATTACACTCTACACCCTAGCGTGTAGCGTGTAGGGTGTAGAGTGTAGCGTGTAGGGTGTAGAGTGTAGCGTGTAGGGTGTAGAGTGTAGCATGTAGCGTGTAGGGTGTAGGGTGTAGAGTGTAGAGTGTAGCATGTAGCGTGTAGATTGTAGGGTGTACCGTGTAGGGTGTAGAGTGTAGCATGTAGGGTGTAGGGTGTAGAGTGAAGGGTGTAGCATGTAGAGTGTAGCGTGTAGCGTGTACGGTGTAGGGTGTAGAGTGTAGGGTGTAGCGTGTAGCGTGTAGCTTGTAGGGTGTAGAGTGTAGCGTGTAGCGTATAGGCTGTAGGGTGTAGGGTGTAGCATGTAGCGTGTAGCGTGTGTAGGGTGTAGGGTGTAGCGTGTAGGGTGTAGAGTGCAGCGTGTAGGGTGTAGAGTGTAGCGTGTAGCGTGTGTAGGGTGTAGGGTGTAGAGTGTAGCGTGTAGCGTGTAGGGTGTAGGGTGTAGGGTGTAGAGTGTAGCGTGTAGGGTGTAGCGTGTAGGGTTTAGGGTGTAGGGTGTAGAGTGTAGGGTGTTGCGTGTAGGGTGTGGAGTGTAGCGTGTAGGGTGTAGCGTGTAGAGTGTAGCGTGTAGCGTGTAGGGTGGAGAGTGTAGAGTGTAGGGTGTAGCGTGTAGGGTGTAGAGTGTAGCGTGTAGTGTGCAGGGTGTAGAGTGTAGCGTATAGCGTGTAGGGTGTAGGATGTAGAGTGTAGCGTGTAGGGTGTAGAGTGTAGCGTGTAGAGTGTAGCATGTAGCGTGTTTGGTGTAGGGTGTAGAGTGTAGAGTGTAGCGTGTAGGGTGAAGCATGTAGGGTGTAGGGTGTCGGGTATAGCGTGTAGGGTGTAGGGTGTAGAGTGTAGGGTGTAGCGTGTATGGTGTAGAGTGTAGCGTGTAGAGTGTAGCGTGTAGGGTGTAGCGTGTAGCGTGCAGAGTGTAGCGTGTAGGGTGTAGAGTGTAGCGTGTTGCGTGTAGGGTGTAGAGTGTAGCGTGTAGCGTGTAGAGTGTAGAGTGTAGCGTGTAGGGTGTAGGGTGTAGAGTGTAGCATGTAGGGTGTAGCGTGTAGCATGTAGCGTGTAGCGTGTAGCATGTAGAGTGTAGCGTGTAGGGTGTAGAGTGTAGCGTGTAGGGTGTAGCGTGTAGCGTGTAGCGTGTAGAGTGTAGCGTATAGCGTGTAGGGTGTAGAGTGTAAGGTGTAGCATGTAGCGTGTAGAGTGTAGCGTGTAGGGTGTAGGGTGTACAGTGTAGGGTGTAGCGTGTAGCATGTAGGGTGTAGGGTGTAGCGTGTAGGGTGTACCGTGTAGCGTATAGAGTGCAGGGTGTAGAGTGTAGCGTGTAGTGTGTAGCGTGTAGGGTGTAGGGTGTAGCGTGTAGGGTGTAGAGTGTAGGGTGTAGAGTGTAACATGTAGCGTGTAGGGTGTAGGGCGTAGCGTGTAGCGTGTACCGTGTAGCGTGTAGAGTGTAGTGTGTAGGGTGTAGAGTGTAGCGTGTAGGGTGTAGAGTGTAGCGTGTAGCGTGTAGCGTGTAGCGCGTAGAGTGTAGCGTGTAGGGTGTAGCGTGTAGAGTGTAGTGTGTGGCGTGCAGGGCGTAGGGTGTAGCGTGTAGCGTGTAGGGTGTAGGGTGTAGAGTGTAGGGTGTAGCATGTAGGGTGTACGGTGTAGAGTGTAGGGTATAAGCTGTAGCGTTTAGCGTGTAGAGTGTAGCGTGTAGCGTGTAGCGTGTAGCGTGTAGGGTGTAGAGTGTAGGGTGTAGAGTGTAGCGTGTAGCGTGTAGGGTGTAGGATGTAGCGTGTAGGGTGTAGCATGTAGCCTGTAGCGTGTAGCATGTAGAGTAGGGTGTAGGGTGTAGGGTGTAGAGTGTAGTGTGTAGAGTGTAGAGTGTAGCGTGTAGAGTGTAAAGTGTAGCGTGTAGGGTGTAGCGTGTAGTGTGTAGCGTGTAGCGCGTAGCGTGTAGAGTGTAGGGTATAGAGTGTAGCGTGTAGAGAGTAGGGAGCAGAGTGTAGTGTGTAGCATGTAGGGTGTAGGGTGTACAGTGTAGGGTGTAGGGTGTAGCGTGTAGAGTGTAGGGAGTAGGGTGTAGGGTGTAGCGTGTAGGGTGTGGAGTGTAGCGTGTAGCGTGTAGGGTGTAGCGTGTAGCGTGTAGGGTGTAGCGTGTATCATGTACCGTGTAGCGTGTAGCATGTAGAGTAGGGTGTAGGGTGTAGAGTGTAGCATGTAGGCTGTAGGGTGTAGAGTGTAGGGTGTAGCATGTAGGGTGTAGGGTGTATAGTGTAGGGTGTAGGGTGTAGCGTGTAGCGTGTAGAGTGTAGGGAGTAGGGTGTAGGGTGTAGCGTGTAGGGTGTAGAGTGTGGCTTGTAGCGTGTAGCGTGTAGGGTGTAGCGTGTAGCGTGTAGGGTGTAGCGTGTATCATGTACCGTGTAGCGAGTAGCATGTAGAGTAGGGTGTAGGGTGTAGAGTGTAGCATGTAGGGTGTAGGGTGTAGAGTGTAGGGTGTAGCATGTAGGGTGTAGGGTGTAGCGTGTAGGGTGTAGAGTGTAGCGTGTAGGGTGTACGGTGTAGAGTGTAGGGTATAAGCTGTAGCGTTTAGCGTGTAGAGTGTAGCGTGTAGCGTGTAGGGTGTAGAGTGTAGGGTGTAGAGTGTAGCGTGTAGCGTGTAGGGTGTAGGGTGAAGCGTGTAGGGTGTAGCATGTAGCGTGTAGCGTGTAGCATGTAGAGTAGGGTGTAGGGTGTAGAGTGTAGCGTGTAGCGTGTAGTGTGTAGCGTGTAGAGTGTAAAGTGTAGCGTGTAGTGTGTAGTGTGTAGCGTGTAGCGCGTAGCGTGTAGAGTGTAGGGTATAGAGTGTAGCGTGTAGAGAGTAGGGAGTAGAGTGTAGAGTGTAGCGTGTAGGGTGTAGAGTGTAGCGAGTAGCGTGTAGTGTGTAGGGTGTAGAGTGTAGGGTGTAGCATGTAGGGTGTAGAGTGTAGCGTGTAGGGTGTAGCGTGTAGCGTGCAGGGTGTAGAGTGTAGCGTATAGCGTGTAGGGTGTAGGGTGTAGCGTGTAGAGTGTAGCGTGTAGCGTGTAGGGTGTAGGGTGTACAGTGTAGCGTGTAGAGTGTAGTGTGTAGCGTGTAGAGTGTAGTGTGTGGCGTGCAGGGCATAGGGTGTAGCGTGTAGGGTGTAGGGTGTAGTGTAGGGTGTAGCATGTAGGGTGTAGGGTGTAGCGTGTAGGGTGTAGAGTGTAGCATGTAGGGTGTACGGTGTAGAGTGTAGGGTATAAGCTGTAGCGTTTAGCGTGTAGAGTGTAGCGTGTAGCGTGTAGCGTGTAGGGTGTAGGGTGTAGAGTGTAGAGTGTAGCGTGTAGGGTGTAGAGTGTAGCGTGTAGAGAGTAGGGTGTAGGGTGTAGAGTGTAGGGTGTAGGGTGTAGAGTGTAACGTGTAGCGTGTAGGGTGTAGCGTGTAGGGTGTAGAGTGTAGGGTGTAGCGTGTAGGGTGTAGCGTGTAGCGTGTAGCGTGTAGGGTGTAGGGTGTAGAGTGTAGGGTGTAGCGTGTAGGGTGTAGCGTGTAGCGTGTAGCGTGTAGGGTGTAGGGTGTAGAGTGTAGGGTGTAGCGTGTAGGGTGTAGAGTGTAGCGTCTAGCGTGTAGCGTATAGTGTGCAGCGTGTAGCGTGTAGATTGTAGCGTGTAGGGTGTAGGGTGTAGGGTGTAGCGTGTAGCGTGTAGATTGTAGCGTGTAGGGTGTAGGGTGTAGCGTGTAGCGTGTAGGGTGTAGGGTGTAGGGTGTACCGTGTAGGGTGTAGCGTGTAGCGTGTAGCGTGTAGAGTGTAGCATGTAGGGTGTAGCAAGTAGCGTGTATTGTGTAGGGTGTAGAGTGTAGCATGTAGCGTGTAGAGTGTAGGGTGTAGCGTGTAGGGTGTAGAGTGTAGCGTGTAGGGTGTAGAGTGTAGCGTGTAGCGTGTAGGGTGTCACTTTTTCCTCTGATGAAGACGCTTGAGTAGCGTCGATACGCGTGGGGTTCAGGGCTTCCTTTGTTTTTTTCCCAAGGGACAGGACTTGGGTAACTTATCTTTACAACTGCTATGGAATTACACCTATTTACTTCATGCATGGCCTGGCATTTTTCCAAGCCTTAGGACAATGGATCCTGATTCTTTGTATTTCCACAAGGCGTCTGTATGCATACATTTATCCAAATAACTAGGATTTTGTAGTACTGCAGCATATCTATTTCCCTGATTACCTTTCTATAGGGGTCTGCTTTCATTTGCTTACCAACTGTGCGCACGCATGCTGTGTTGAACAAAATAGGATCCATGATGTATTTCTTCCAGATACTAGGCTGGAGTATATGTTTCCTGTCATAGTACTCAGGGGGTCACAGTTGGCAGTAAACAATAGGCTTCTTATATGTAGATTTGACTAAGATTGGTGTACCCGCATACCTAGCAATTTTTTCTCTCTGGTTATTTCTCCTGTCTCACATATGCTGTAAAGTATTAGCTTCCTTCATTCCCTCGGGTAAAATTACTTATGGCCTATTCAGCCATACTAGTGTTTTAAATGTCTTTAAATGTATGTTTTGCCTGGTTCTGTTTGTGGATTACTATTTTTGTACAATAAAATTGACTATTTAACGTGGATCCCATTGGTTTGCATATCCTTTTCTTTTTGTGTTTAGTGTGTAGCGTGTAGCTTAACCCTACACGCTAAACGCTACACGCTACACTCTACACCCTACACGCTACACCCTACACTCTACACCGCACACTCTACACGCTACACTCTACACCCTACACCCTACACGCTACACGCTACACTCTACACCCTACACGCTACACGCTACACTCTACACTCTACACGCTACACGCTACACTCTACACCCTACACTCTACACGCTACACGCTACACGCTACACCCTACACTCTACACGCTACACGCTACACTCTACACGCTACACGCTACATGCTACACTCTACACTCTACACCCTACACCCTACACGCTACACGCTATACTCTACACCCTACACGCTACACTCTACACGCTACACGCTACACTCTACACTCTACACGCTACACGCTACACTCTACACCCTACACGCAACACGCTACACTCTATACCCTACATGCTACACTCTGCACGCTACACGCTACACTCTACACCCTACACGCTACACTCTACACCCTACACGCTACACGCTACACCCTACACGCTAAACGCTACAGCTTATACCCTACACTCTACACCGTAGACCCTACACGCTACACTCTACACCCTACATGCTACACCCTACACCCTACACCCTACATGCTACACCCTACACTCTACACCCTACACCCTACACACTACACGCTACACCCTACACCCTACACGCTACACTCTACACGCTACAGGCTACACTCTACACCCTACATGCAACACCCTACACGCTACACTCTACTCGCTACACTCTACACCCTACACGCTACACTCTACACCCTACTCTCTACACGCTACACGCTACACTCTATACCCTACACTCTACACGCCACACCCTACACCCTACACTCTACATGCTACACCCTACACCCTACACTCTACATGCTACACTCAACACCCTACACGCTACACCCTACACCCTACACCCTACACGCTACACGCTACACTCAACACCCTACACGCTACACCCTACACCCTACACCCTACACGCTACACGCTACACTCTACACTCTACCCCCTACATGCTACACCCTACACTCTACACCCTACACGCAACACGCTACACTCTACACCCTACACGCTACACTCTGCATTCTACACGCTACACCCTACACCCTGCACGCTACACTCTGCACGCTACATGCTACACTCTACACCATACACGCTACACCCTACACTCTACACCCTACACCCTACACGCTATACCCGACACCCTACACCCTACATGCTTCACCCTACACGCTACACTCTACACTCTACACCCTACACCCTACACGCTACATGCTACAACGTACACGCTACACTCTACACCCTACACTCTACACGCTACACACTACACGCTACACCCTACACGCTACACGCTACACCCTACACGCTACACGTTACACTCTACACCCTACACCCTACACGCTACACGCTACACCCTACACGCTACACGTTACACTCTACACCCTACACGCTACACTCTACACCCTGCACCCTACACGCTACACGCTACACCCTACATGCTACACGCTACACAATACACGCTACACGTTACACTCTACACCCTACACTCTACACCCTACACTCTACACGCTACACTCTACACCCTACACTCTACACGCTACACGCTACACCCTACACCCTACACGCTACAATCTACACCCTACACGCTACACCCTACACTCTACACCCTACACCCTACACGCTACACACTATACTCTACACCCTACACGCTACACCCTACACGCAACACGCTACACTCTACACCCTACACGCTACACTCTGCACGCTACACGCTAGACCCTACACCCTACACGCTACACTCTACACGCTACACTCTACACCATACACGCTACACCCTACACTCTACACCCTACACGCTATACCCGACACCCTACACCCTGCATGCTTCACACTACACGCTACACTCTACACTATACACCCTACACCCTACACGCTACATGCTACACCCTACACGCTACACTCTACACCCTACACCCTACACGCTACACACTACACGCTACACACTACACCCTACACACTACACGTTACACTCTACACCCTACACTCTGCACTCTACACCCTACACCCTACACGCTACACGCTACAATCTACACCCTACACGCTACACGCTACACCCTACACCCTACACCCTACACGCTACAATCTACACGCTACACGCTACACCCTATACGCTAGACGCTACACTCTACACGCTACACGATACACGCTACACCCTACACACTACACCCTACACTCTACACCCTACACCCTACACGCTACACGCTACACCCTACACGCTACACCTTACACTCTACACCCTACACCCTACACGCTACACGCTACACCCTACACGCTACACGTTACACTCTACACCCTACACCCTACACTCTACACCCTACACCCTACTCTCTACACGCTATATTCTACACCCTACACGCTACACTCTACACCCTACACGCTACACTCTACACCCTAGACGCTACACTCTATACCCTACACTCTACACGCTACACCCTACACCCTACACTCTACATGCTACACCCTACACCCTACACCCTACACTCTACATGCTACACGCTACACGCTACATGCTACACGCTACACCCTACACGCTACACACTACACACTACACGCTACACCCTACACCCTACACCCTACACGCTACACGCTACACTCTACACCCTACACGCTACACCCTACACCCTACACCCTACACGCTACATGCTACACACTACACGCTACACACTACACGCTACTCGCTACACTCTACACCGTACACGCTACACGCTACACTCTACACGCTACACCCTTCACTCTACACCCTACATGCTACACTCTACACCCTACACGGTACACCCTACAATCTACACGCTACATGCTACACTCTACGCTCTACACCCTACACCCTACACGCTACATGCTACACTCTACACCCTACACGCTACACTCTACACCCTACACGCTACATGCTACACTACACCATACACCCTACACGCTACATGCTACAGGCTACACTCTACACCCTACACGCTACACGCTAGGGTGTAGAGTGTAATATGTAGCGTGTAGTTTGTAGCGTTTAGCTTGTAGGGTGTAGCGTGTAGCGTGTAGGGTGTAGAGTGTAGTGTGTAGCGTGTAGCATGTAGGGTGTAGGGTGTAGAGTGTAGAGTGTAGCGTCTAGGGTGTAGAGTGTAGGGTGTAGGATGTAGAGTGTAGGGTTTAGAGTGTAATGTGTAGCGTGTAGGGTGTAGCGTGTAGCATGTAGGGTGTAGGGTGTGGAGTGTAGGGTGTAGCGTGTAGGGTGTAGAGTGTAGCGTGTAGCGTGTAGAGTGTAGGGTGTAGCGTGTAGGGTGTAGAGTGTAGCGTGTAGGGTGTAGCGTGTAGCGTGCAGGGTGTAGAGTGTAGCGTATAGCGTGTAGGGTGTAGGGTGTAGAGTGTAGAGTGTAGCGTGCAGAGTGTAGCATGCAGGGAGTAGGGTGTAGCGTGTAGAATGCAGAGTGTAGCGTGTAGGGTGTAGAGTGTAGCGTGTAGGGTGTAGAGTATAGCGTGTAGCGTGTAGGGTGTAGGGTGTAGAGTGTAGAGTGTAGCGTGTAGCATGCAGAGTGTAGCATGCAGGGTGGAGGGTGTAGCGTGTAGAATGCAGAGTGTAGCGTGTAGGGTGTAGAGTGTAGCGTGTTGCGTGTAGGGTGTAGAGTGTAGCGTGTAGCGTGTAGAGTGTAGCGTGTAGCGTGTAGCGTGTAGAGTGTAGCGTGTAGGGTGTATAGCGTGTAGCGTGTAGGGTGTAGGGTGTAGAGTGTAGAGTGTAGCGTGTAGCGTGTAGAGTGTAGCGTGTAGCGTGTAGCGTGTAGAGTGTAGGGTGTAGCGTGTAGGGTGTAGAGTGTCGGGTGTAGCGTGTAGGGTGTAGGGTGTAGAGTGTAGGGTGTAGCGTGTATGGTGTAGAGTGTAGCGTGTAGCGTGCAGAGTATAGCGTGTAGGGTGTAGCGTGTAGCGTGTAGAGTGTAGCGTGTAGGGTGTAGAGTGTAGCGTGTTGCGTGTAGGGTGTAGAGTGTAGCGTGTAGAGTGTAGAGTGTAGCATGTAGCGTGTAGAGTGTAGCGTGTAGGGTGTAGAGTATAGCGTGTAGCGTGTAGGGTGTAGGGTGTAGAGTGTAGAGTGTAGCATGTAGCGTGTAGCGTGTAGAGTGTAGCGTGTAGCGTGTAGAGTGTAGGGTGTAGCGTGTAGCGTGTAGAGTGTAGGGTGTAGAGTGTAGCGTGTAGCGTGTAGGGTGTAGGGTGTAGAGTGTAGCGTGTAGCGTGTAGAGTGTACGGTGTAGAGTGTAGGGTGTAGCGTGTAGGGTGTACACCCGACACTCTACACCCTACACGCTACACCCTACACTCTACACGCTACACGCTACACGCTACACCCTACACGCTACATGCTACACTCTACACCCTACACGCTACACTCTACACCCTACACGCTACATGCTACACTCTACACCATACACCCTACACGCTACATGCTACACGCTACACTCTACACCCTACACGCTATACGCTAGGGTGTAGAGTGTAATATGTAGCGTGTAGTTTGTAGCGTTTAGCTTGTAGGGTGTAGCGTGTAGCGTGTAGGGTGTAGAGTGTAGTGTGTAGCGTGTAGCATGTAGGGTGTAGGGTGTAGAGTGTAGAGTGTAGCGTGTAGGGTGTAGAGTGTAGGGTGTAGGATGTAGAGTGTAGGGTTTAGAGTGTAATGTGTAGCGTGTAGGGTGTAGCGTGTAGCATGTAGGGTGTAGGGTGTGGAGTGTAGGGTGTAGCGTGTAGGGTGTAGAGTGTAGCGTGTAGCGTGAAGAGTGTAGGGTGTAGCGTGTAGGGTGTAGAGTGTAGCGTGTAGGGTGTAGCGTGTAGCGTGCAGGGTGTAGAGTGTAGCGTATAGCGTGTAGGGTGTAGGGTGTAGAGTGTAGAGTGTAGCGTGTAGCGTGCAGAGTGTAGCATGCAGGGTGTAGGGTGTAGCGTGTAGAATGCAGAGTGTAGCGTGTAGGGTGTAGAGTGTAGCGTGTAGGGTGTAGAGTATAGCGTGTAGCGTGTAGGGTGTAGGGTGTAGAGTGTAGAGTGTAGCGTGTAGCATGCAGAGTGTAGCATGCAGGGTGTAGGGTGTAGCGTGTAGAATGCAGAGTGTAGCGTGTAGGGTGTAGAGTGTAGCGTGTTGCGTGTAGGGTGTAGAGTGTAGCGTGTAGCGTGTAGAGTGTAGCGTGTAGCGTGTAGCGTGTAGAGTGTAGCGTGTAGGGTGTATAGCGTGTAGCGTGTAGGGTGTAGGGTGTAGAGTGTAGAGTGTAGCGTGTAGCGTGTAGAGTGTAGCGTGTAGCGTGTAGCGTGTAGAGTGTAGGGTGTAGCGTGTAGGGTGTAGAGTGTAGGGTGTAGCGAGTAGGGTGTAGCGTGTAGCGTGTAGCGTGTAGGGTGTAGGGTGTAGGGTGTAGCGTGTAGGGTGTAGAGTGTAGCGTGTAGGGTGTAGGCTGTAGGGTGTAGCGTGTAGTGTGTAGAGTGTAGCGTGTAGCGTGTAGGGTGTAGCGTGTAGCATGTATCGTGTAGCGTGTAGCATGTAGAGTGTAGGGTGTAGGCTGTAGGGTGTAGCATGTAGAGTGTAGGGTGTAGGCTGTAGCGTGTAGAGTGTAGGGTATAGAGTGTAGCGTGTAGAGAGTAGGGTGTAGAGTGTAGAGTGTAGCGTGTAGGGTGTAGAGTGTAGCGTGTAGAGCGTATTGTGTAGAATGTAGAGTGTAGCATGTAGCGTGTAGAGTGTAGGGTGTAGAGTGTAGCGTGTAGAGTGTAGCGTGTAGGGTGTAGCGTGTCGGGTGTAGGGTGTAGGGTGTAGCGTGTAGTTTGTAGGGTGTAGGGTGTAGGGTGTTGCGTGTAGGGTGTAGAGTGTAGCGTGTAGCGTGTAGAGTGTAGCGTGTAGGGTGTAGGGTGTAGCGTGTAGTGTGTAGGGTGTAGGTTGTAGAGTGTAGGGTGTAGCATGTAGGGTGTAGGGTGTAGGGTGTAGCATGTAGGGTGTAGAGTGTAGCGTGTAGGGTGTACGGTGTAGAGTGTAGGGTATAAGCTGTAGCGTTTAGCGTGTAGGGTGTAGCGTGTAGCGTGTAGGGTGTAGAGTGTAGCGTGTAGGGTGTAGAGTATAGCATGTAGAGAGTAGGGTGTAGGGTGTAGGGTGTAGAGTGTAACGTGTAGCGTGTAGGGTGTAGCGTGTAGCGTGTAGGGTGTAGAGTGTAGGGTGAAGGGTGTAGCGTGTAGCGTGTAGGGTGTAGGGTGTAGATTGTAGCGTGTAGGGTGTAGCATGTAGCGTGTAGGGTGTAGGGTGTAGAGTGTAGAGTGTAGCGTGTAGGGTGAAGCATGTAGGGTGTAGGGTGTCGGGTGTAGCGTGTAGGGTGTAGGGTGTAGAGCGTAGGGTGTAGCGTGTATGGTGTAGAGTGTAGCGTGTAGCGTGCAGAGTATAGCGTGTAGGGTGTAGCGTGTAGCGTGCAGAGTGTAGCGTGTAGGGTGTAGAGTGTAGCGTGTTGCGTGTAGGGTGTAGAGTGTAGCGTGTAGCGTGTAGAGTGTAGAGTGTAGCATGTAGCGTGTAGAGTGTAGCGTGTAGGGTGTAGAGTATAGCGTGTAGCATGTAGCGTGTAGAGTGTAGGGTGTAGCGTGTAGGGTGTAGAGTGTAGCGTGTAGGGTGTAGAGTGTAGCGTGTAGCGTGTAGGGTGTCACTTTTTCCTCTGATGAAGACGCTTGAGTAGCGTCGATACGCGTGGGGTTCAGGGCTTCCTTTGTTTTTTTCCCAAGGGACAGGACTGCTATGGAATTACACCTATTTACTTCATGCATGGCCTGGCATTTTTCCAAGCCTTAGGACAATGGATCCTGATTCTTTGTATTTCCACAAGGCGTCTGTATGCATACATTTATCCAAATAACTAGGATTTTGTAGTACTGCAGCATATCTATTTCCCTGATTACCTTTCTATAGGGGTCTGCTTTCATTTGCTTACCAACTGTGCGCACGCATGCTGTGTTGAACAAAATAGGATCCATGATGTATTTCTTCCAGATACTAGGCTGGAGTATATGTTTCCTGTCATAGTACTCAGGGGGTCACAGTTGGCAGTAAACAATAGGCTTCTTATATGTAGATTTGACTAAGATTGGTGTACCCGCATACCTAGCAATTTTTTCTCTCTGGTTATTTCTCCTGTCTCACATATGCTGTAAAGTATTAGCTTCCTTCATTCCCTCGGGTAAAATTACTTATGGCCTATTCAGCCATACTAGTGTTTTAAATGTCTTTAAATGTATGTTTTGCCTGGTTCTGTTTGTGGATTACTATTTTTGTACAATAAAATTGACTATTTAACGTGGATCCCATTGGTTTGCATATCCTTTTCTTTTTGTGTTTAGTGTGTAGCGTGTAGCTTAACCCTACACGCTAAACGCTACACGCTACACTCTACACCCTACACGCTACACCCTACACTCTACACCGCACACTCTACACGCTACACTCTACACCCTACACCCTACACGCTACACGCTACACTCTACACCCTACACGCTACACGCTACACTCTACACTCTACACGCTACACTCTACACCCTACACTCTACACGCTACACGCTACACGCTACACCCTACACTCTACACGCTACACACTACACTCTACACGCTACACGCTACATGCTACACTCTACACTCTACACCCTACACCCTACACGCTACACGCTATACTCTACACCCTACACGCTACACTCTACACGCTACACGCTACACTCTACACTCTACACGCTACACGCTACACTCTACACCCTACACGCAACACGCTACACTCTATACCCTACATGCTACACTCTGCACGCTACACGCTACACTCTACACCCTACACGCTACACTCTACACCCTACACGCTACACGCTACACCCTACACGCTAAACGCTACAGCTTATACCCTACACTCTACACCGTACACCCTACACGCTACACTCTACACCCTACATGCTACACCCTACACCCTACACCCTACATGCTACACCCTACACTCTACACCCTACACCCTACACACTACACGCTACACCCTACACCCTACACGCTACACTCTACACGCTACACGCTACACTCTACACCCTACATGCAACACCCTACACGCTACACTCTACTCGCTACACTCTACACCCTACACGCTACACTCTACACCCTACTCTCTACACGCTACACGCTACACTCTATACCCTACACTCTACACGCTACACCCTACACCCTACACTCTACATGCTACACCCTACACCCTACACTCTACATGCTACACTCAACACCCTACACGCTACACCCTACACCCTACACCCTACACGCTACACGCTACACTCAACACCCTACACGCTACACCCTACACCCTACACCCTACACGCTACACGCTACACTCTACACTCTACCCCCTACATGCTACACCCTACACTCTACACCCTACACGCAACACGCTACACTCTACACCCTACACGCTACACTCTGCATTCTACACGCTACACCCTACACCCTGCACGCTACACTCTGCACGCTACATGCTACACTCTACACCATACACGCTACACCCTACACTCTACACCCTACACCCTACACGCTATACCCGACACCCTACACCCTACATGCTTCACCCTACACGCTACACTCTACACTCTACACCCTACACCCTACACGCTACATGCTACAACGTACACGCTACACTCTACACCCTACACTCTACACGCTACACACTACACGCTACACCCTACACGCTACACGCTACACCCTACACGCTACACGTTACACTCTACACCCTACACCCTACACGCTACACGCTACACCCTACACGCTACACGTTACACTCTACACCCTACACGCTACACTCTACACCCTGCACCCTACACGCTACACGCTACACCCTACATGCTACACGCTACACAATACACGCTACACGTTACACTCTACACCCTACACTCTACACCCTACACTCTACACGCTACACTCTACACCCTACACTCTACACGCTACACGCTACACCCTACACCCTACACGCTACAATCTACACCCTACACGCTACACGCTACACCCTACACTCTACACCCTACACCCTACACGCTACACACTATACTCTACACCCTACACGCTACACCCTACACGCAACACGCTACACTCTACACCCTACACGCTACACTCTGCACGCTACACGCTACACCCTACACCCTACACGCTACACTCTACACGCTACACTCTACACCATACACGCTACACCCTACACTCTACACCCTACACGCTATACCCGACACCCTACACCCTGCATGCTTCACACTACACGCTACACTCTACACTATACACCCTACACCCTACACGCTACATGCTACACCCTACACGCTACACTCTACACCCTACACCCTACACGCTACACACTACACGCTACACACTACACCCTACACACTACACGTTACACTCTACACCCTACACTCTGCACTCTACACCCTACACCCTACACGCTACACGCTACAATCTACACCCTACACGCTACACGCTACACCCTACACCCTACACCCTACACACTACAATCTACACGCTACACGCTACACCCTATACGCTAGACGCTACACTCTACACGCTACACGATACACGCTACACCCTACACACTACACCCTACACTCTACACCCTACACCCTACACGCTACACGCTACACCCTACACGCTACACCCTACACTCTACACCCTACACCCTGCACGCTACACGCTACACCCTACACGCTACACGTTACACTCTACACCCTACACCCTACACTCTACACCCTACACCCTACTCTCTACACGCTATATTCTACACCCTACACGCTACACTCTACACCCTACACGCTACACTCTACACCCTAGACGCTACACTCTATACCCTACACTCTACACGCTACACCCTACACCCTACACTCTACATGCTACACCCTACACCCTACACCCTACACTCTACATGCTACACGCTACACGCTACATGCTACACGCTACACCCTACACGCTACACACTACACACTACACGCTACACCCTACACCCTACACCCTACACGCTACACGCTACACTCTACACCCTACACGCTACACCCTACACCCTACACCCTACACGCTACATGCTACACGCTACACGCTACACACTACACGCTACTCGCTACACTCTACACCGTACACGCTACACGCTACACTCTACACGCTACACCCTTCACTCTACACCCTACATGCTACACTCTACACCCTACACGGTACACCCTACAATCTACACGCTACATGCTACACTCTACGCTCTACACCCTACACCCTACACGCTACATGCTACACTCTACACCCTACACGCTACACTCTACACCCTACACACTACATGCTACACTCTACACCATACACCCTACACGCTACATGCTACAGGCTACACTCTACACCCTACACGCTACACGCTAGGGTGTAGAGTGTAATATGTAGCGTGTAGTTTGTAGCGTTTAGCTTGTAGGGTGTAGCGTGTAGCGTGTAGGGTGTAGAGTGTAGTGTGTAGCGTGTAGCATGTAGGGTGTAGGGTGTAGAGTGTAGAGTGTAGCGTCTAGGGTGTAGAGTGTAGGGTGTAGGATGTAGAGTGTAGGGTTTAGAGTGTAATGTGTAGCGTGTAGGGTGTAGCGTGTAGCATGTAGGGTGTAGGGTGTGGAGTGTAGGGTGTAGCGTGTAGGGTGTAGAGTGTAGCGTGTAGCGTGTAGAGTGTAGGGTGTAGCGTGTAGGGTGTAGAGTGTAGCGTGTAGGGTGTAGCGTGTAGCGTGCAGGGTGTAGAGTGTAGCGTATAGCGTGTAGGGTGTAGGGTGTAGAGTGTAGAGTGTAGCGTGCAGAGTGTAGCATGCAGGGTGTAGGGTGTAGCGTGTAGAATGCAGAGTGTAGCGTGTAGGGTGTAGAGTGTAGCGTGTAGGGTGTAGAGTATAGAGTGTAGCGTGTAGGGTGTAGGGTGTAGAGTGTAGAGTGTAGCGTGTAGCATGCAGAGTGTAGCATGCAGGGTGGAGGGTGTAGCGTGTAGAATGCAGAGTGTAGCGTGTAGGGTGTAGAGTGTAGCGTGTTGCGTGTAGGGTGTAGAGTGTAGCGTGTAGCGTGTAGAGTGTAGCGTGTAGCGTGTAGCGTGTAGAGTGTAGCGTGTAGGGTGTATAGCGTGTAGCGTGTAGGGTGTAGGGTGTAGAGTGTAGAGTGTAGCGTGTAGCGTGTAGAGTGTAGCGTGTAGCGTGTAGCGTGTAGAGTGTAGGGTGTAGCGTGTAGGGTGTAGAGTGTCGGGTGTAGCGTGTAGGGTGTAGGGTGTAGAGTGTAGGGTGTAGCGTGTATGGTGTAGAGTGTAGCGTGTAGCGTGCAGAGTATAGCGTGTAGGGTGTAGCGTGTAGCGTGTAGAGTGTAGCGTGTAGGGTGTAGAGTGTAGCGTGTTGCGTGTAGGGTGTAGAGTGTAGCGTGTAGAGTGTAGAGTGTAGCATGTAGCGTGTAGAGTGTAGCGTGTAGGGTGTAGAGTATAGCGTGTAGCGTGTAGGGTGTAGGGTGTAGAGTGTAGAGTGTAGCATGTAGCGTGTAGCGTGTAGAGTGTAGCGTGTAGCGTGTAGAGTGTAGGGTGTAGCGTGTAGCGTGTAGAGTGTAGGGTGTAGAGTGTAGCGTGTAGCGTGTAGGGTGTAGGGTGTAGAGTGTAGCGTGTAGCGTGTAGAGTGTACGGTGTAGAGTGTAGGGTGTAGCGTGTAGGGTGTACACCCGACACTCTACACCCTACACGCTACACCCTACACTCTACACGCTACACGCTACACGCTACACCCTACACGCTACATGCTACACTCTACACCCTACACGCTACACTCTACACCCTACACGCTACATGCTACACTCTACACCATACACCCTACACGCTACATGCTACACGCTACACTCTACACCCTACACGCTATACGCTAGGGTGTAGAGTGTAATATGTAGCGTGTAGTTTGTAGCGTTTAGCTTGTAGGGTGTAGCGTGTAGCGTGTAGGGTGTAGAGTGTAGTGTGTAGCGTGTAGCATGTAGGGTGTAGGGTGTAGAGTGTAGAGTGTAGCGTGTAGGGTGTAGAGTGTAGGGTGTAGGATGTAGAGTGTAGGGTTTAGAGTGTAATGTGTAGCGTGTAGGGTGTAGCGTGTAGCATGTAGGGTGTAGGGTGTGGAGTGTAGGGTGTAGCGTGTAGGGTGTAGAGTGTAGCGTGTAGCGTGTAGAGTGTAGGGTGTAGCGTGTAGGGTGTAGAGTGTAGCGTGTAGGGTGTAGCGTGTAGCGTGCAGGGTGTAGAGTGTAGCGTATAGCGTGTAGGGTGTAGGGTGTAGAGTGTAGAGTGTAGCGTGTAGCGTGCAGAGTGTAGCATGCAGGGTGTAGGGTGTAGCGTGTAGAATGCAGAGTGTAGCGTGTAGGGTGTAGAGTGTAGCGTGTAGGGTGTAGAGTATAGCGTGTAGCGTGTAGGGTGTAGGGTGTAGAGTGTAGAGTGTAGCGTGTAGCATGCAGAGTGTAGCATGCAGGGTGTAGGGTGTAGCGTGTAGAATGCAGAGTGTAGCGTGTAGGGTGTAGAGTGTAGCGTGTTGCGTGTAGGGTGTAGAGTGTAGCGTGTAGCGTGTAGAGTGTAGCGTGTAGCGTGTAGCGTGTAGAGTGTAGCGTGTAGGGTGTATAGCGTGTAGCGTGTAGGGTGTAGGGTGTAGAGTGTAGAGTGTAGCGTGTAGCGTGTAGAGTGTAGCGTGTAGCGTGTAGCGTGTAGAGTGTAGGGTGTAGCGTGTAGGGTGTAGAGTGTAGGGTGTAGCGAGTAGGGTGTAGCGTGTAGCGTGTAGCGTGTAGGGTGTAGGGTGTAGGGTGTAGCGTGTAGGGTGTAGAGTGTAGCGTGTAGGGTGTAGGCTGTAGGGTGTAGCGTGTAGTGTGTAGAGTGTAGCGTGTAGCGTGTAGGGTGTAGCGTGTAGCATGTATCGTGTAGCGTGTAGCATGTAGAGTGTAGGGTGTAGGCTGTAGGGTGTAGCATGTAGAGTGTAGGGTGTAGGCTGTAGCGTGTAGAGTGTAGGGTATAGAGTGTAGCGTGTAGAGAGTAGGGTGTAGAGTGTAGAGTGTAGCGTGTAGGGTGTAGAGTGTAGCGTGTAGAGCGTATTGTGTAGAATGTAGAGTGTAGCATGTAGCGTGTAGAGTGTAGGGTGTAGAGTGTAGCGTGTAGAGTGTAGCGTGTAGGGTGTAGCGTGTCGGGTGTAGGGTGTAGGGTGTAGCGTGTAGTTTGTAGGGTGTAGGGTGTAGGGTGTTGCGTGTAGGGTGTAGAGTGTAGCGTGTAGCGTGTAGAGTGTAGCGTGTAGGGTGTAGGGTGTAGCGTGTAGTGTGTAGGGTGTAGGTTGTAGAGTGTAGGGTGTAGCATGTAGGGTGTAGGGTGTAGGGTGTAGCATGTAGGGTGTAGAGTGTAGCGTGTAGGGTGTACGGTGTAGAGTGTAGGGTATAAGCTGTAGCGTTTAGCGTGTAGGGTGTAGCGTGTAGCGTGTAGGGTGTAGAGTGTAGCGTGTAGGGTGTAGAGTATAGCATGTAGAGAGTAGGGTGTAGGGTGTAGAGTGTAACGTGTAGCGTGTAGGGTGTAGCGTGTAGCGTGTAGGGTGTAGAGTGTAGGGTGAAGGGTGTAGCGTGTAGCGTGTAGCGTGTAGGGTGTAGGGTGTAGATTGTAGCGTGTAGGGTGTAGCATGTAGCGTGTAGGGTGTAGGGTGTAGAGTGTAGAGTGTAGCGTGTAGGGTGAAGCATGTAGGGTGTAGGGTGTCGGGTGTAGCGTGTAGGGTGTAGGGTGTAGAGCGTAGGGTGTAGCGTGTATGGTGTAGAGTGTAGCGTGTAGCGTGCAGAGTATAGCGTGTAGGGTGTAGCGTGTAGCGTGCAGAGTGTAGCGTGTAGGGTGTAGAGTGTAGCGTGTTGCGTGTAGGGTGTAGAGTGTAGCGTGTAGAGTGTAGAGTGTAGCATGTAGCGTGTAGAGTGTAGCGTGTAGGGTGTAGAGTATAGCGTGTAGCGTGTAGGGTGTAGGGTGTAGAGTGTAGAGTGTAGCATATAGCGTGTAGCGTGTAGAGTGTAGCGTGTAGCGTGTAGAGTGTAGGGTGTAGCGTGTAGCGTGTAGCGTGTAGAGTGTAGGGTGTAGCGTGTAGCGTGTAGGGTGTAGGGTGTAGAGTGTAGCGTGTAGCGTGTAGAGTGTACGGTGTAGAGTGTAGGGTGTAGCGTGTAGGGTGTAGAGTGTAGCGTGTAGCGTGTAGCGTGTAGGGTTAAGTTACACGCTACACACTAAACACAAAAAGAAAAGGATATGCAAACCAATGGGATCCACGTTAAATAGTCAATTTTATTGTACAAAAATAGTAATCCACAAACAGAACCAGGCAAATCATACATTTAAAAACATTTAAAACACTAGTATGGCTGAATAGGCCATAAGTAATTTTACCCGAGGGAATGAAGGAAGCTAATACTTTACAGCATATGTGAGACAGGAGAAATAACCAGAGAGAAAAAATTGCTAGGTATGCGGGTACACCAATCTTGGTCAAATCTACATATAAGAAGCCTATTGTTTACTGCCAACTGTGACCCCCTGAGTACTATGACAGGAAACATATACTCCAGCCTAGTATCTGGAAGAAATACATCATGGATCCTATTTTGTTCAACACAGCATGCGTGCGCACAGTTGGTAAGCAAATGAAAGCAGACCCCTATAGAAAGGTAATCAGAGAAATAGATATGCTGCAGTACTACAAAATCCTAGTTATTTGGATAAATGTATGCATACAGACGCCTTGTGGAAATAGAAAGAATCAGGATTCATTGTCCTAAGGCTTGGAAAAATGCCAGGCCATGCATGAAGTAAATAGGTGTAATTCCATAGCAGTCCTGTCCCTCGGGAAAAAAACAAAGGAAGCCCTGAACCCCACGCGTATCGACGCTACTCAAGCGTCTTCATCAGAGGAAAAAGTGACACCCTACACGCTACACTCTACACCCTACACAATACACGCTGCTTGCTACACCCTACATGCTACACTCTACACGCTACACGCTAAACCCTACACGGTACACCCTACACCCTACACCCTACACGCTACACGCTACACCCTACACCCTACACCCTACACGCTACAATCTACACGCTACACGCTACACACTATACGCTACACGCTACACGCTACACTCTACACCCTACACGCTACACTCTACACCCTACACGCTACACCCTACACTCTACACGCTACATGCTACACTCTACACCCTACACAATACACGCTACTTGCTACACCCTACATGCTACACTCTACACGCTACACGCTACACGCTACAACCTACACGGTACACCCTACACCCTACACCCTACACGCTACAATCTACACGCTACACGCTACACACTATACGCTACACGCTAGACGCTACACTCTACACGCTACACGATACACGCTACACCCTACACTCTACACCCTACACGCTACACGCTACACCCTACTAGCTAAACGCTACAAACTGCACGCTACATATTACACTCTACACCCTAGCGTGTAGCGTGTAGGGTGTAGAGTGTAGCGTGTAGGGTGTAGAGTGTAGCGTGTAGGGTGTAGAGTGTAGCATGTAGCGTGTAGGGTGTAGGGTGTAGAGTGTAGAGTGTAGCATGTAGCGTGTAGATTGTAGGGTGTACCGTGTAGGGTGTAGAGTGTAGCATGTAGGGTGTAGGGTGTAGAGTGAAGGGTGTAGCGTGTAGAGTGTAGCGTGTAGCGTGTACGGTGTAGGGTGTAGAGTGTAGGGTGTAGCGTGTAGCGTGTAGCTTGTAGGGTGTAGAGTGTAGCGTGTAGCGTATAGGCTGTAGCGTGTAGGGTGTAGCATGTATCATGTAGGGTGTAGGGTGTAGAGTGTAGCATGTAGCGTGTAGCGTGTGTAGGGTGTAGGGTGTAGCGTGTAGGGTGTAGAGTGCAGCGTGTAGGGTGTAGAGTGTAGCGTGTAGCGTGTGTAGGGTGTAGGGTGTAGAGTGTAGCGTGTAGCGTGTAGGGTGTAGGGTGTAGAGTGTAGCGTGTAGGGTGTAGCGTGTAGGGTTTAGGGTGTAGGGTGTAGAGTGTAGGGTGTTGCGTGTAGGGTGTGGAGTGTAGCGTGTAGGGTGTAGCGTGTAGAGTGTAGCGTGTAGCGTGTAGGGTGGAGAGTGTAGAGTGTAGGGTGTAGCGTGTAGGGTGTAGAGTGTAGCGTGTAGCGTGCAGGGTGTAGAGTGTAGCGTATAGCGTGTAGGGTGTAGGATGTAGAGTGTAGCGTGTAGGGTGTAGAGTGTAGCGTGTAGGGTGAAGCATGTAGGGTGTAGGGTGTCGGGTATAGCGTGTAGGGTGTAGGGTGTAGAGTGTAGGGTGTAGCGTGTATGGTGTAGAGTGTAGCGTGTAGCGTGTAGAGTGTAGCGTGTAGGGTGTAGCGTGTAGCGTGCAGAGTGTAGCGTGTAGGGTGTAGAGTGTAGCGTGTTGCGTGTAGGGTGTAGAGTGTAGCGTGTAGCGTGTAGAGTGTAGAGTGTAGCGTGTAGCGTGTAGAGTGTAGCGGGTAGGGTGTAGAGTGTAGCATGTAGCGTGTAGGGTGTAGGGTGTAGAGTGTAGAGTGTAGCGTGTAGGGTGAAGCATGTAGGGTGTAGGGTGTCGGGTATAGCGTGTAGGGTGTAGGGTGTAGAGTGTAGGGTGTAGCGTGTATGGTGTAGAGTGTAGCGTGTAGCGTGTAGAGTGTAGCGTGTAGGGTGTAGGGTGTAGCGTGTAGCGTGTAGAGTGTAGCGTGTAGCGTGTAGAGTGTAGAGTGTAGCGTGTAGCGTGTAGAGTGTAGAGTGTAGCGTGTAGAGTGTAGCGGGTAGGGTGTAGAGTGTAGCGAGTAGCGTGTAGGGTGTAGGGTGTAGAGTGTAGGGTGTAGCGTGTAGGGTGTAGAGTGTAGCGTGTAGGGTGTAGGGTGTAGAGTGTAGCGTGTAGGGTGTAGCGTGTAGCATGTAGCGTGTAGCGTGTAGCATGTAGAGTGTAGCGTGTAGGGTGTAGAGTGTAGCGTGTAGGGTGTAGCGTGTAGCGTGTAGCGTGCAGGGTGTAGAGTGTAGCGTATAGCGTGTAGGGTGTAGAGTGTAGGGTGTAGCATGTAGCGTGTAGAGTGTAGCGTGTAGGGTGTAGGGTGTACAGTGTAGGGTGTAGCGTGTAGCATGTAGGGTGTAGGGTGTAGCGTGTAGCGTGTACCGTGTAGCGTATAGAGTGCAGCGTGTAGGGTGTAGAGTGTAGCGTGTAGTGTGTAGCGTGTAGGGTGTAGGGTGTAGCGTGTAGGGTGTAGAGTGTAGCGTGTAGGGTGTAGAGTGTAACATGTAGCGTGTAGGGTGTAGGGCGTAGCGTGTAGCGTGTACCGTGTAGCGTGTAGAGTGTAGTGTGTAGGGTGTAGAGTGTAGCGTGTAGGGTGTAGAGTGTAGCGTGTAGCGTGTAGCGTGTAGCGTGTAGAGTGTAGCGTGTAGGGTGTAGCGTGTAGAGTGTAGTGTGTGGCGTGCAGGGCGTAGGGTGTAGCGTGTAGCGTGTAGGGTGTAGGGTGTAGAGTGTAGGGTGTAGCATGTAGGGTGTAGGGTGTAGGGAATAGCGTGTAGGGTGTAGAGTGTAGCGTGTAGGGTGTACGGTGTAGAGTGTAGGGTATAAGCTGTAGCGTTTAGCGTGTAGAGTGTAGCGTGTAGCGTGTAGCGTGTAGCGTGTAGGGTGTAGAGTGTAGAGTGTAGCGTGTAGCGTGTAGCGTGTAGGGTGTAGGATGTAGCGTGTAGGGTGTAGCATGTAGCGTGTAGCGTGTAGCATGTAGAGTAGGGTGTAGGGTGTAGGGTGTAGAGTGTAGTGTGTAGAGTGTAGAGTGTAGCGTGTAGAGTGTAAAGTGTAGCGTGTAGGGTGTAGCGTGTAGTGTGTAGCGTGTAGCGCGTAGCGTGTAGAGTGTAGGGTATAGAGTGTAGCGTGTAGAGAGTAGGGAGCAGAGTGTAGTGTGTAGCATGTAGGGTGTAGGGTGTACAGTGTAAGGTGTAGGGTGTAGCGTGTAGCGTGTAGAGTGTAGGGAGTAGGGTGTAGGGTGTAGCGTGTAGGGTGTGGAGTGTAGCGTGTAGCGTGTAGGGTGTAGCGTGTAGCGTGTAGGGTGTAGCGTGTATCATGTACCGTGTAGCGTGTAGCATGTAGAGTAGGGTGTAGGGTGTAGAGTGTAGCATGTAGGGTGTAGGGTGTAGAGTGTAGGGTGTAGCATGTAGGGTGTAGGGTGTACAGTGTAGGGTGTAGGGTGTAGCGTGTAGCGTGTAGAGTGTAGGGAGTAGGGTGTAGGGTGTAGCGTGTAGGGTGTAGAGTGTGGCTTGTAGCGTGTAGCGTGTAGGGTGTAGCGTGTAGCGTGTAGGGTGTAGCGTGTATCATGTACCGTGTAGCGAGTAGCATGTAGAGTAGGGTGTAGGGTGTAGAGTGTAGCATGTAGGGTGTAGGGTGTAGAGTGTAGGGTGTAGCATGTAGGGTGTAGGGTGTAGCGTGTAGGGTGTAGAGTGTAGCGTGTAGGGTGTACGGTGTAGAGTGTAGGGTATAAGCTGTAGCGTTTAGCGTGTAGAGTGTAGCGTGTAGCGTGTAGGGTGTAGAGTGTAGGGTGTAGAGTGTAGCGTGTAGCGTGTAGCGTGTAGGGTGTAGGGTGAAGCGTGTAGGGTGTAGCATGTAGCGTGTAGCGTGTAGCATGTAGAGTAGGGTGTAGGGTGTAGAGTGTAGCGTGTAGCGTGTAGTGTGTAGCGTGTAGAGTGTAAAGTGTAGCGTGTAGTGTGTAGTGTGTAGCGTGTAGC
Source organism: Ranitomeya variabilis (assembly GCF_051348905.1). Lineage (NCBI taxonomy): Eukaryota > Metazoa > Chordata > Amphibia > Anura > Dendrobatidae > Ranitomeya > Ranitomeya variabilis. Next base: position 130,449,859 of record NC_135239.1, read on the forward strand.
GCGTAGCGTGTAGAGTGTAGGGTATAGAGTGTAGCGTGTAGAGAGTAGGGAGTAGAGTGTAGAGTGTAGCGTGTAGGGTGTAGAGTGTAGCAAGTAGCGTGTAGTGTGTAGGGTGTAGAGTGTAGGGTGTAGCATGTAGGGTGTAGAGTGTAGCGTGTAGGGTGTAGCGTGTAGCGTGCAGGGTGTAGAGTGTAGCGTATAGCGTGTAGGGTGTAGGGTGTAGCATGTAGAGTGTAGCGTGTAGCGTGTAGGGTGTAGGGTGTACAGTGTAGCGTGTAGAGTGTAGTGTGTAGCGTGTAGAGTGTAGTGTGTGGCGTGCAGGGCATAGGGTGTAGCGTGTAGGGTGTAGGGTGTAGTGTAGGGTGTAGCATGTAGGGTGTAGCGTGTAGGGTGTAGAGTGTAGCATGTAGGGTGTACGGTGTAGAGTGTAGGGTATAAGCTGTAGCGTTTAGCGTGTAGAGTGTAGCGTGTAGCGTGTAGCGTGTAGGGTGTAGGGTGTAGAGTGTAGAGTGTAGCGTGTAGGGTGTAGAGTGTAGCGTGTAGAGAGTAGGGTGTAGGGTGTAGAGTGTAGGGTGTAGGGTGTAGAGTGTAACGTGTAGCGTGTAGGGTGTAGCGTGTAGGGTGTAGAGTGTAGGGTGTAGCGTGTAGGGTGTAGCGTGTAGCGTGTAGCGTGTAGGGTGTAGGGTGTAGAGTGTAGGGTGTAGCGTGTAGGGTGTAGCGTGTAGCGTGTAGCGTGTAGGGTGTAGGGTGTAGAGTGTAGGGTGTAGCGTGTAGGGTGTAGAGTGTAGCGTCTAGCGTGTAGCGTATAGTGTGCAGCGTGTAGATTGTAGCGTGTAGGGTGTAGGGTGTAGCGTGTAGCGTGTAGATTGTAGCGTGTAGGGTGTAGGGTGTAGCGTGTAGCGTGTAGGGTGTAGGGTGTAGGGTGTACCGTGTAGGGTGTAGCGTGTAGCGTGTAGCGTGTAGAGTGTAGCATGTAGGGTGTAGCAAGTAGCGTGTATTGTGTAGGGTGTAGAGTGTAGCATGTAGCGTGTAGAGTGTAGGTTGTAGCGTGTAGGGTGTAGAGTGTAGGGTGTAGAGTGTAGCGTGTAGCGTGTAGGGTGTCACTTTTTCCTCTGATGAAGACGCTTGAGTAGCGTCGATACGCGTGGGGTTCAGGGCTTCCTTTGTTTTTTTCCCAAGGGACAGGACTTGGGTAACTTATCTTTACAACTGCTATGGAATTACACCTATTTACTTCATGCATGGCCTGGCATTTTTCCAAGCCTTAGGACAATGGATCCTGATTCTTTGTATTTCCACAAGGCGTCTGTATGCATACATTTATCCAAATAACTAGGATTTTGTAGTACTGCAGCATATCTATTTCCCTGATTACCTTTCTATAGGGGTCTGCTTTCATTTGCTTACCAACTGTGCGCACGCATGCTGTGTTGAACAAAATAGGATCCATGATGTATTTCTTCCAGATACTAGGCTGGAGTATATGTTTCCTGTCATAGTACTCAGGGGGTCACAGTTGGCAGTAAACAATAGGCTTCTTATATGTAGATTTGACTAAGATTGGTGTACCCGCATACCTAGCAATTTTTTCTCTCTGGTTATTTCTCCTGTCTCACATATGCTGTAAAGTATTAGCTTCCTTCATTCCCTCGGGTAAAATTACTTATGGCCTATTCAGCCATACTAGTGTTTTAAATGTCTTTAAATGTATGTTTTGCCTGGTTCTGTTTGTGGATTACTATTTTTGTACAATAAAATTGACTATTTAACGTGGATCCCATTGGTTTGCATATCCTTTTCTTTTTGTGTTTAGTGTGTAGCGTGTAGCTTAACCCTACACGCTAAACGCTACACGCTACACTCTACACCCTACACGCTACACCCTACACTCTACACCGCACACTCTACACGCTACACTCTACACCCTACACCCTACACGCTACACGCTACACTCTACACCCTACACGCTACACGCTACACTCTACACTCTACACGCTACACGCTACACTCTACACCCTACACTCTACACGCTACACGCTACACGCTACACCCTACACTCTACACGCTACACGCTACACTCTACACGCTACACGCTACATGCTACACTCTACACTCTACACCCTACACCCTACACGCTACACGCTATACTCTACACCCTACACGCTACACTCTACACGCTACACGCTACACTCTACACTCTACACGCTACACGCTACACTCTACACCCTACACGCAACACGCTACACTCTATACCCTACATGCTACACTCTGCACGCTACACGCTACACTCTACACCCTACACGCTACACTCTACACCCTACACGCTACACGCTACACCCTACACGCTAAACGCTACAGCTTATACCCTACACTCTACACCGTACACCCTACACGCTACACTCTACACCCTACATGCTACACCCTACACCCTACACCCTACATGCTACACCCTACACTCTACACCCTACACCCTACACACTACACGCTACACCCTACACCCTACACGCTACACTCTACACGCTACACGCTACACTCTACACCCTACACGCAACACCCTACACGCTACACTCTACTCGCTACACTCTACACCCTACACGCTACACTCTACACCCTACTCTCTACACGCTACACGCTACACTCTATACCCTACACTCTACACGCTACACCCTACACCCTACACTCTACATGCTACACCCTACACCCTACACTCTACATGCTACACTCAACACCCTACACGCTACACCCTACACCCTACACCCTACACGCTACACGCTACACTCAACACCCTACACGCTACACCCTACACCCTACACCCTACACGCTACACGCTACACTCTACACTCTACCCCCTACATGCTACACCCTACACTCTACACCCTACACGCAACACGCTACACTCTACACCCTACACGCTACACTCTGCATTCTACACGCTACACCCTACACCCTGCACGCTACACTCTGCACGCTACACGCTACACTCTACACCATACACGCTACACCCTACACTCTACACCCTACACCCTACACGCTATACGCTACACTCTACACCCTGCACGCTACACACTACACGCTACACTCTACACCCTACACCCTACACGCTACACGCTACACTCTACACCCTACACGCTACACCCTACACTCCACACCCTACACCCTACATGCTACACGCTACACCCTACACGCTACACATTACACTCTAAACCCTACACTCTACATCCTACACCCTACACTCTACACCCTACACTCTACACTCTACACCCTACACCCTACATGCTACACGCTACACGCTACACTCTACACCCTACACGCTACATGCTACACCCTACTAGCTAAACGCTACAAACTACACGCTACATATTACACTCTACACCCTAGCGTGTAGCGTGTAGGGTGTAGAGTGTAGCGTGTAGGGTGTAGAGTGTAGCGTGTAGGGTGTAGAGTGTAGCATGTAGCGTGTAGGGTGTAGGGTGTAGAGTGTAGAGTGTAGCATGTAGCGTGTAGATTGTAGGGTGTACCGTGTAGGGTGTAGAGTGTAGCATGTAGGGTGTAGGGTGTAGAGTGAAGGGTGTAGCATGTAGAGTGTAGCGTGTAGCGTGTACGGTGTAGGGTGTAGAGTGTAGGGTGTAGCGTGTAGCGTGTAGCTTGTAGGGTGTAGAGTGTAGCGTGTAGCGTATAGGCTGTAGGGTGTAGGGTGTAGCATGTAGCGTGTAGCGTGTGTAGGGTGTAGGGTGTAGCGTGTAGGGTGTAGAGTGCAGCGTGTAGGGTGTAGAGTGTAGCGTGTAGCGTGTGTAGGGTGTAGGGTGTAGAGTGTAGCGTGTAGCGTGTAGGGTGTAGGGTGTAGGGTGTAGAGTGTAGCGTGTAGGGTGTAGCGTGTAGGGTTTAGGGTGTAGGGTGTAGAGTGTAGGGTGTTGCGTGTAGGGTGTGGAGTGTAGCGTGTAGGGTGTAGCGTGTAGAGTGTAGCGTGTAGCGTGTAGGGTGGAGAGTGTAGAGTGTAGGGTGTAGCGTGTAGGGTGTAGAGTGTAGCGTGTAGTGTGCAGGGTGTAGAGTGTAGCGTATAGCGTGTAGGGTGTAGGATGTAGAGTGTAGCGTGTAGGGTGTAGAGTGTAGCGTGTAGAGTGTAGCATGTAGCGTGTTTGGTGTAGGGTGTAGAGTGTAGAGTGTAGCGTGTAGGGTGAAGCATGTAGGGTGTAGGGTGTCGGGTATAGCGTGTAGGGTGTAGGGTGTAGAGTGTAGGGTGTAGCGTGTATGGTGTAGAGTGTAGCGTGTAGAGTGTAGCGTGTAGGGTGTAGCGTGTAGCGTGCAGAGTGTAGCGTGTAGGGTGTAGAGTGTAGCGTGTTGCGTGTAGGGTGTAGAGTGTAGCGTGTAGCGTGTAGAGTGTAGAGTGTAGCGTGTAGGGTGTAGGGTGTAGAGTGTAGCATGTAGGGTGTAGCGTGTAGCATGTAGCGTGTAGCGTGTAGCATGTAGAGTGTAGCGTGTAGGGTGTAGAGTGTAGCGTGTAGGGTGTAGCGTGTAGCGTGTAGCGTGTAGAGTGTAGCGTATAGCGTGTAGGGTGTAGAGTGTAAGGTGTAGCATGTAGCGTGTAGAGTGTAGCGTGTAGGGTGTAGGGTGTACAGTGTAGGGTGTAGCGTGTAGCATGTAGGGTGTAGGGTGTAGCGTGTAGGGTGTACCGTGTAGCGTATAGAGTGCAGGGTGTAGAGTGTAGCGTGTAGTGTGTAGCGTGTAGGGTGTAGGGTGTAGCGTGTAGGGTGTAGAGTGTAGCGTGTAGGGTGTAGAGTGTAACATGTAGCGTGTAGGGTGTAGGGCGTAGCGTGTAGCGTGTACCGTGTAGCGTGTAGAGTGTAGTGTGTAGGGTGTAGAGTGTAGCGTGTAGGGTGTAGAGTGTAGCGTGTAGCGTGTAGCGTGTAGCGCGTAGAGTGTAGCGTGTAGGGTGTAGCGTGTAGAGTGTAGTGTGTGGCGTGCAGGGCGTAGGGTGTAGCGTGTAGCGTGTAGGGTGTAGGGTGTAGAGTGTAGGGTGTAGCATGTAGGGTGTACGGTGTAGAGTGTAGGGTATAAGCTGTAGCGTTTAGCGTGTAGAGTGTAGCGTGTAGCGTGTAGCGTGTAGCGTGTAGGGTGTAGAGTGTAGGGTGTAGAGTGTAGCGTGTAGCGTGTAGGGTGTAGGATGTAGCGTGTAGGGTGTAGCATGTAGCCTGTAGCGTGTAGCATGTAGAGTAGGGTGTAGGGTGTAGGGTGTAGAGTGTAGTGTGTAGAGTGTAGAGTGTAGCGTGTAGAGTGTAAAGTGTAGCGTGTAGGGTGTAGCGTGTAGTGTGTAGCGTGTAGCGCGTAGCGTGTAGAGTGTAGGGTATAGAGTGTAGCGTGTAGAGAGTAGGGAGCAGAGTGTAGTGTGTAGCATGTAGGGTGTAGGGTGTACAGTGTAGGGTGTAGGGTGTAGCGTGTAGAGTGTAGGGAGTAGGGTGTAGCGTGTAGGGTGTGGAGTGTAGCGTGTAGCGTGTAGGGTGTAGCGTGTAGCGTGTAGGGTGTAGCGTGTATCATGTACCGTGTAGCGTGTAGCATGTAGAGTAGGGTGTAGGGTGTAGAGTGTAGCATGTAGGCTGTAGGGTGTAGAGTGTAGGGTGTAGCATGTAGGGTGTAGGGTGTATAGTGTAGGGTGTAGGGTGTAGCGTGTAGCGTGTAGAGTGTAGGGAGTAGGGTGTAGGGTGTAGCGTGTAGGGTGTAGAGTGTGGCTTGTAGCGTGTAGCGTGTAGGGTGTAGCGTGTAGCGTGTAGGGTGTAGCGTGTATCATGTACCGTGTAGCGAGTAGCATGTAGAGTAGGGTGTAGGGTGTAGAGTGTAGCATGTAGGGTGTAGGGTGTAGAGTGTAGGGTGTAGCATGTAGGGTGTAGGGTGTAGCGTGTAGGGTGTAGAGTGTAGCGTGTAGGGTGTACGGTGTAGAGTGTAGGGTATAAGCTGTAGCGTTTAGCGTGTAGAGTGTAGCGTGTAGCGTGTAGGGTGTAGAGTGTAGGGTGTAGAGTGTAGCGTGTAGCGTGTAGGGTGTAGGGTGAAGCGTGTAGGGTGTAGCATGTAGCGTGTAGCGTGTAGCATGTAGAGTAGGGTGTAGGGTGTAGAGTGTAGCGTGTAGCGTGTAGTGTGTAGCGTGTAGAGTGTAAAGTGTAGCGTGTAGTGTGTAGTGTGTAGCGTGTAGCGCGTAGCGTGTAGAGTGTAGGGTATAGAGTGTAGCGTGTAGAGAGTAGGGAGTAGAGTGTAGAGTGTAGCGTGTAGGGTGTAGAGTGTAGCGAGTAGCGTGTAGTGTGTAGGGTGTAGAGTGTAGGGTGTAGCATGTAGGGTGTAGAGTGTAGCGTGTAGGGTGTAGCGTGTAGCGTGCAGGGTGTAGAGTGTAGCGTATAGCGTGTAGGGTGTAGGGTGTAGCGTGTAGAGTGTAGCGTGTAGCGTGTAGGGTGTAGGGTGTACAGTGTAGCGTGTAGAGTGTAGTGTGTAGCGTGTAGAGTGTAGTGTGTGGCGTGCAGGGCATAGGGTGTAGCGTGTAGGGTGTAGGGTGTAGTGTAGGGTGTAGCATGTAGGGTGTAGGGTGTAGCGTGTAGGGTGTAGAGTGTAGCATGTAGGGTGTACGGTGTAGAGTGTAGGGTATAAGCTGTAGCGTTTAGCGTGTAGAGTGTAGCGTGTAGCGTGTAGCGTGTAGGGTGTAGGGTGTAGAGTGTAGAGTGTAGCGTGTAGGGTGTAGAGTGTAGCGTGTAGAGAGTAGGGTGTAGGGTGTAGAGTGTAGGGTGTAGGGTGTAGAGTGTAACGTGTAGCGTGTAGGGTGTAGCGTGTAGGGTGTAGAGTGTAGGGTGTAGCGTGTAGGGTGTAGCGTGTAGCGTGTAGCGTGTAGGGTGTAGGGTGTAGAGTGTAGGGTGTAGCGTGTAGGGTGTAGCGTGTAGCGTGTAGCGTGTAGGGTGTAGGGTGTAGAGTGTAGGGTGTAGCGTGTAGGGTGTAGAGTGTAGCGTCTAGCGTGTAGCGTATAGTGTGCAGCGTGTAGCGTGTAGATTGTAGCGTGTAGGGTGTAGGGTGTAGGGTGTAGCGTGTAGCGTGTAGATTGTAGCGTGTAGGGTGTAGGGTGTAGCGTGTAGCGTGTAGGGTGTAGGGTGTAGGGTGTACCGTGTAGGGTGTAGCGTGTAGCGTGTAGCGTGTAGAGTGTAGCATGTAGGGTGTAGCAAGTAGCGTGTATTGTGTAGGGTGTAGAGTGTAGCATGTAGCGTGTAGAGTGTAGGGTGTAGCGTGTAGGGTGTAGAGTGTAGCGTGTAGGGTGTAGAGTGTAGCGTGTAGCGTGTAGGGTGTCACTTTTTCCTCTGATGAAGACGCTTGAGTAGCGTCGATACGCGTGGGGTTCAGGGCTTCCTTTGTTTTTTTCCCAAGGGACAGGACTTGGGTAACTTATCTTTACAACTGCTATGGAATTACACCTATTTACTTCATGCATGGCCTGGCATTTTTCCAAGCCTTAGGACAATGGATCCTGATTCTTTGTATTTCCACAAGGCGTCTGTATGCATACATTTATCCAAATAACTAGGATTTTGTAGTACTGCAGCATATCTATTTCCCTGATTACCTTTCTATAGGGGTCTGCTTTCATTTGCTTACCAACTGTGCGCACGCATGCTGTGTTGAACAAAATAGGATCCATGATGTATTTCTTCCAGATACTAGGCTGGAGTATATGTTTCCTGTCATAGTACTCAGGGGGTCACAGTTGGCAGTAAACAATAGGCTTCTTATATGTAGATTTGACTAAGATTGGTGTACCCGCATACCTAGCAATTTTTTCTCTCTGGTTATTTCTCCTGTCTCACATATGCTGTAAAGTATTAGCTTCCTTCATTCCCTCGGGTAAAATTACTTATGGCCTATTCAGCCATACTAGTGTTTTAAATGTCTTTAAATGTATGTTTTGCCTGGTTCTGTTTGTGGATTACTATTTTTGTACAATAAAATTGACTATTTAACGTGGATCCCATTGGTTTGCATATCCTTTTCTTTTTGTGTTTAGTGTGTAGCGTGTAGCTTAACCCTACACGCTAAACGCTACACGCTACACTCTACACCCTACACGCTACACCCTACACTCTACACCGCACACTCTACACGCTACACTCTACACCCTACACCCTACACGCTACACGCTACACTCTACACCCTACACGCTACACGCTACACTCTACACTCTACACGCTACACGCTACACTCTACACCCTACACTCTACACGCTACACGCTACACGCTACACCCTACACTCTACACGCTACACGCTACACTCTACACGCTACACGCTACATGCTACACTCTACACTCTACACCCTACACCCTACACGCTACACGCTATACTCTACACCCTACACGCTACACTCTACACGCTACACGCTACACTCTACACTCTACACGCTACACGCTACACTCTACACCCTACACGCAACACGCTACACTCTATACCCTACATGCTACACTCTGCACGCTACACGCTACACTCTACACCCTACACGCTACACTCTACACCCTACACGCTACACGCTACACCCTACACGCTAAACGCTACAGCTTATACCCTACACTCTACACCGTAGACCCTACACGCTACACTCTACACCCTACATGCTACACCCTACACCCTACACCCTACATGCTACACCCTACACTCTACACCCTACACCCTACACACTACACGCTACACCCTACACCCTACACGCTACACTCTACACGCTACAGGCTACACTCTACACCCTACATGCAACACCCTACACGCTACACTCTACTCGCTACACTCTACACCCTACACGCTACACTCTACACCCTACTCTCTACACGCTACACGCTACACTCTATACCCTACACTCTACACGCCACACCCTACACCCTACACTCTACATGCTACACCCTACACCCTACACTCTACATGCTACACTCAACACCCTACACGCTACACCCTACACCCTACACCCTACACGCTACACGCTACACTCAACACCCTACACGCTACACCCTACACCCTACACCCTACACGCTACACGCTACACTCTACACTCTACCCCCTACATGCTACACCCTACACTCTACACCCTACACGCAACACGCTACACTCTACACCCTACACGCTACACTCTGCATTCTACACGCTACACCCTACACCCTGCACGCTACACTCTGCACGCTACATGCTACACTCTACACCATACACGCTACACCCTACACTCTACACCCTACACCCTACACGCTATACCCGACACCCTACACCCTACATGCTTCACCCTACACGCTACACTCTACACTCTACACCCTACACCCTACACGCTACATGCTACAACGTACACGCTACACTCTACACCCTACACTCTACACGCTACACACTACACGCTACACCCTACACGCTACACGCTACACCCTACACGCTACACGTTACACTCTACACCCTACACCCTACACGCTACACGCTACACCCTACACGCTACACGTTACACTCTACACCCTACACGCTACACTCTACACCCTGCACCCTACACGCTACACGCTACACCCTACATGCTACACGCTACACAATACACGCTACACGTTACACTCTACACCCTACACTCTACACCCTACACTCTACACGCTACACTCTACACCCTACACTCTACACGCTACACGCTACACCCTACACCCTACACGCTACAATCTACACCCTACACGCTACACCCTACACTCTACACCCTACACCCTACACGCTACACACTATACTCTACACCCTACACGCTACACCCTACACGCAACACGCTACACTCTACACCCTACACGCTACACTCTGCACGCTACACGCTAGACCCTACACCCTACACGCTACACTCTACACGCTACACTCTACACCATACACGCTACACCCTACACTCTACACCCTACACGCTATACCCGACACCCTACACCCTGCATGCTTCACACTACACGCTACACTCTACACTATACACCCTACACCCTACACGCTACATGCTACACCCTACACGCTACACTCTACACCCTACACCCTACACGCTACACACTACACGCTACACACTACACCCTACACACTACACGTTACACTCTACACCCTACACTCTGCACTCTACACCCTACACCCTACACGCTACACGCTACAATCTACACCCTACACGCTACACGCTACACCCTACACCCTACACCCTACACGCTACAATCTACACGCTACACGCTACACCCTATACGCTAGACGCTACACTCTACACGCTACACGATACACGCTACACCCTACACACTACACCCTACACTCTACACCCTACACCCTACACGCTACACGCTACACCCTACACGCTACACCTTACACTCTACACCCTACACCCTACACGCTACACGCTACACCCTACACGCTACACGTTACACTCTACACCCTACACCCTACACTCTACACCCTACACCCTACTCTCTACACGCTATATTCTACACCCTACACGCTACACTCTACACCCTACACGCTACACTCTACACCCTAGACGCTACACTCTATACCCTACACTCTACACGCTACACCCTACACCCTACACTCTACATGCTACACCCTACACCCTACACCCTACACTCTACATGCTACACGCTACACGCTACATGCTACACGCTACACCCTACACGCTACACACTACACACTACACGCTACACCCTACACCCTACACCCTACACGCTACACGCTACACTCTACACCCTACACGCTACACCCTACACCCTACACCCTACACGCTACATGCTACACGCTACACGCTACACACTACACGCTACTCGCTACACTCTACACCGTACACGCTACACGCTACACTCTACACGCTACACCCTTCACTCTACACCCTACATGCTACACTCTACACCCTACACGGTACACCCTACAATCTACACGCTACATGCTACACTCTACGCTCTACACCCTACACCCTACACGCTACATGCTACACTCTACACCCTACACGCTACACTCTACACCCTACACGCTACATGCTACACTACACCATACACCCTACACGCTACATGCTACAGGCTACACTCTACACCCTACACGCTACACGCTAGGGTGTAGAGTGTAATATGTAGCGTGTAGTTTGTAGCGTTTAGCTTGTAGGGTGTAGCGTGTAGCGTGTAGGGTGTAGAGTGTAGTGTGTAGCGTGTAGCATGTAGGGTGTAGGGTGTAGAGTGTAGAGTGTAGCGTCTAGGGTGTAGAGTGTAGGGTGTAGGATGTAGAGTGTAGGGTTTAGAGTGTAATGTGTAGCGTGTAGGGTGTAGCGTGTAGCATGTAGGGTGTAGGGTGTGGAGTGTAGGGTGTAGCGTGTAGGGTGTAGAGTGTAGCGTGTAGCGTGTAGAGTGTAGGGTGTAGCGTGTAGGGTGTAGAGTGTAGCGTGTAGGGTGTAGCGTGTAGCGTGCAGGGTGTAGAGTGTAGCGTATAGCGTGTAGGGTGTAGGGTGTAGAGTGTAGAGTGTAGCGTGCAGAGTGTAGCATGCAGGGAGTAGGGTGTAGCGTGTAGAATGCAGAGTGTAGCGTGTAGGGTGTAGAGTGTAGCGTGTAGGGTGTAGAGTATAGCGTGTAGCGTGTAGGGTGTAGGGTGTAGAGTGTAGAGTGTAGCGTGTAGCATGCAGAGTGTAGCATGCAGGGTGGAGGGTGTAGCGTGTAGAATGCAGAGTGTAGCGTGTAGGGTGTAGAGTGTAGCGTGTTGCGTGTAGGGTGTAGAGTGTAGCGTGTAGCGTGTAGAGTGTAGCGTGTAGCGTGTAGCGTGTAGAGTGTAGCGTGTAGGGTGTATAGCGTGTAGCGTGTAGGGTGTAGGGTGTAGAGTGTAGAGTGTAGCGTGTAGCGTGTAGAGTGTAGCGTGTAGCGTGTAGCGTGTAGAGTGTAGGGTGTAGCGTGTAGGGTGTAGAGTGTCGGGTGTAGCGTGTAGGGTGTAGGGTGTAGAGTGTAGGGTGTAGCGTGTATGGTGTAGAGTGTAGCGTGTAGCGTGCAGAGTATAGCGTGTAGGGTGTAGCGTGTAGCGTGTAGAGTGTAGCGTGTAGGGTGTAGAGTGTAGCGTGTTGCGTGTAGGGTGTAGAGTGTAGCGTGTAGAGTGTAGAGTGTAGCATGTAGCGTGTAGAGTGTAGCGTGTAGGGTGTAGAGTATAGCGTGTAGCGTGTAGGGTGTAGGGTGTAGAGTGTAGAGTGTAGCATGTAGCGTGTAGCGTGTAGAGTGTAGCGTGTAGCGTGTAGAGTGTAGGGTGTAGCGTGTAGCGTGTAGAGTGTAGGGTGTAGAGTGTAGCGTGTAGCGTGTAGGGTGTAGGGTGTAGAGTGTAGCGTGTAGCGTGTAGAGTGTACGGTGTAGAGTGTAGGGTGTAGCGTGTAGGGTGTACACCCGACACTCTACACCCTACACGCTACACCCTACACTCTACACGCTACACGCTACACGCTACACCCTACACGCTACATGCTACACTCTACACCCTACACGCTACACTCTACACCCTACACGCTACATGCTACACTCTACACCATACACCCTACACGCTACATGCTACACGCTACACTCTACACCCTACACGCTATACGCTAGGGTGTAGAGTGTAATATGTAGCGTGTAGTTTGTAGCGTTTAGCTTGTAGGGTGTAGCGTGTAGCGTGTAGGGTGTAGAGTGTAGTGTGTAGCGTGTAGCATGTAGGGTGTAGGGTGTAGAGTGTAGAGTGTAGCGTGTAGGGTGTAGAGTGTAGGGTGTAGGATGTAGAGTGTAGGGTTTAGAGTGTAATGTGTAGCGTGTAGGGTGTAGCGTGTAGCATGTAGGGTGTAGGGTGTGGAGTGTAGGGTGTAGCGTGTAGGGTGTAGAGTGTAGCGTGTAGCGTGAAGAGTGTAGGGTGTAGCGTGTAGGGTGTAGAGTGTAGCGTGTAGGGTGTAGCGTGTAGCGTGCAGGGTGTAGAGTGTAGCGTATAGCGTGTAGGGTGTAGGGTGTAGAGTGTAGAGTGTAGCGTGTAGCGTGCAGAGTGTAGCATGCAGGGTGTAGGGTGTAGCGTGTAGAATGCAGAGTGTAGCGTGTAGGGTGTAGAGTGTAGCGTGTAGGGTGTAGAGTATAGCGTGTAGCGTGTAGGGTGTAGGGTGTAGAGTGTAGAGTGTAGCGTGTAGCATGCAGAGTGTAGCATGCAGGGTGTAGGGTGTAGCGTGTAGAATGCAGAGTGTAGCGTGTAGGGTGTAGAGTGTAGCGTGTTGCGTGTAGGGTGTAGAGTGTAGCGTGTAGCGTGTAGAGTGTAGCGTGTAGCGTGTAGCGTGTAGAGTGTAGCGTGTAGGGTGTATAGCGTGTAGCGTGTAGGGTGTAGGGTGTAGAGTGTAGAGTGTAGCGTGTAGCGTGTAGAGTGTAGCGTGTAGCGTGTAGCGTGTAGAGTGTAGGGTGTAGCGTGTAGGGTGTAGAGTGTAGGGTGTAGCGAGTAGGGTGTAGCGTGTAGCGTGTAGCGTGTAGGGTGTAGGGTGTAGGGTGTAGCGTGTAGGGTGTAGAGTGTAGCGTGTAGGGTGTAGGCTGTAGGGTGTAGCGTGTAGTGTGTAGAGTGTAGCGTGTAGCGTGTAGGGTGTAGCGTGTAGCATGTATCGTGTAGCGTGTAGCATGTAGAGTGTAGGGTGTAGGCTGTAGGGTGTAGCATGTAGAGTGTAGGGTGTAGGCTGTAGCGTGTAGAGTGTAGGGTATAGAGTGTAGCGTGTAGAGAGTAGGGTGTAGAGTGTAGAGTGTAGCGTGTAGGGTGTAGAGTGTAGCGTGTAGAGCGTATTGTGTAGAATGTAGAGTGTAGCATGTAGCGTGTAGAGTGTAGGGTGTAGAGTGTAGCGTGTAGAGTGTAGCGTGTAGGGTGTAGCGTGTCGGGTGTAGGGTGTAGGGTGTAGCGTGTAGTTTGTAGGGTGTAGGGTGTAGGGTGTTGCGTGTAGGGTGTAGAGTGTAGCGTGTAGCGTGTAGAGTGTAGCGTGTAGGGTGTAGGGTGTAGCGTGTAGTGTGTAGGGTGTAGGTTGTAGAGTGTAGGGTGTAGCATGTAGGGTGTAGGGTGTAGGGTGTAGCATGTAGGGTGTAGAGTGTAGCGTGTAGGGTGTACGGTGTAGAGTGTAGGGTATAAGCTGTAGCGTTTAGCGTGTAGGGTGTAGCGTGTAGCGTGTAGGGTGTAGAGTGTAGCGTGTAGGGTGTAGAGTATAGCATGTAGAGAGTAGGGTGTAGGGTGTAGGGTGTAGAGTGTAACGTGTAGCGTGTAGGGTGTAGCGTGTAGCGTGTAGGGTGTAGAGTGTAGGGTGAAGGGTGTAGCGTGTAGCGTGTAGGGTGTAGGGTGTAGATTGTAGCGTGTAGGGTGTAGCATGTAGCGTGTAGGGTGTAGGGTGTAGAGTGTAGAGTGTAGCGTGTAGGGTGAAGCATGTAGGGTGTAGGGTGTCGGGTGTAGCGTGTAGGGTGTAGGGTGTAGAGCGTAGGGTGTAGCGTGTATGGTGTAGAGTGTAGCGTGTAGCGTGCAGAGTATAGCGTGTAGGGTGTAGCGTGTAGCGTGCAGAGTGTAGCGTGTAGGGTGTAGAGTGTAGCGTGTTGCGTGTAGGGTGTAGAGTGTAGCGTGTAGCGTGTAGAGTGTAGAGTGTAGCATGTAGCGTGTAGAGTGTAGCGTGTAGGGTGTAGAGTATAGCGTGTAGCATGTAGCGTGTAGAGTGTAGGGTGTAGCGTGTAGGGTGTAGAGTGTAGCGTGTAGGGTGTAGAGTGTAGCGTGTAGCGTGTAGGGTGTCACTTTTTCCTCTGATGAAGACGCTTGAGTAGCGTCGATACGCGTGGGGTTCAGGGCTTCCTTTGTTTTTTTCCCAAGGGACAGGACTGCTATGGAATTACACCTATTTACTTCATGCATGGCCTGGCATTTTTCCAAGCCTTAGGACAATGGATCCTGATTCTTTGTATTTCCACAAGGCGTCTGTATGCATACATTTATCCAAATAACTAGGATTTTGTAGTACTGCAGCATATCTATTTCCCTGATTACCTTTCTATAGGGGTCTGCTTTCATTTGCTTACCAACTGTGCGCACGCATGCTGTGTTGAACAAAATAGGATCCATGATGTATTTCTTCCAGATACTAGGCTGGAGTATATGTTTCCTGTCATAGTACTCAGGGGGTCACAGTTGGCAGTAAACAATAGGCTTCTTATATGTAGATTTGACTAAGATTGGTGTACCCGCATACCTAGCAATTTTTTCTCTCTGGTTATTTCTCCTGTCTCACATATGCTGTAAAGTATTAGCTTCCTTCATTCCCTCGGGTAAAATTACTTATGGCCTATTCAGCCATACTAGTGTTTTAAATGTCTTTAAATGTATGTTTTGCCTGGTTCTGTTTGTGGATTACTATTTTTGTACAATAAAATTGACTATTTAACGTGGATCCCATTGGTTTGCATATCCTTTTCTTTTTGTGTTTAGTGTGTAGCGTGTAGCTTAACCCTACACGCTAAACGCTACACGCTACACTCTACACCCTACACGCTACACCCTACACTCTACACCGCACACTCTACACGCTACACTCTACACCCTACACCCTACACGCTACACGCTACACTCTACACCCTACACGCTACACGCTACACTCTACACTCTACACGCTACACTCTACACCCTACACTCTACACGCTACACGCTACACGCTACACCCTACACTCTACACGCTACACACTACACTCTACACGCTACACGCTACATGCTACACTCTACACTCTACACCCTACACCCTACACGCTACACGCTATACTCTACACCCTACACGCTACACTCTACACGCTACACGCTACACTCTACACTCTACACGCTACACGCTACACTCTACACCCTACACGCAACACGCTACACTCTATACCCTACATGCTACACTCTGCACGCTACACGCTACACTCTACACCCTACACGCTACACTCTACACCCTACACGCTACACGCTACACCCTACACGCTAAACGCTACAGCTTATACCCTACACTCTACACCGTACACCCTACACGCTACACTCTACACCCTACATGCTACACCCTACACCCTACACCCTACATGCTACACCCTACACTCTACACCCTACACCCTACACACTACACGCTACACCCTACACCCTACACGCTACACTCTACACGCTACACGCTACACTCTACACCCTACATGCAACACCCTACACGCTACACTCTACTCGCTACACTCTACACCCTACACGCTACACTCTACACCCTACTCTCTACACGCTACACGCTACACTCTATACCCTACACTCTACACGCTACACCCTACACCCTACACTCTACATGCTACACCCTACACCCTACACTCTACATGCTACACTCAACACCCTACACGCTACACCCTACACCCTACACCCTACACGCTACACGCTACACTCAACACCCTACACGCTACACCCTACACCCTACACCCTACACGCTACACGCTACACTCTACACTCTACCCCCTACATGCTACACCCTACACTCTACACCCTACACGCAACACGCTACACTCTACACCCTACACGCTACACTCTGCATTCTACACGCTACACCCTACACCCTGCACGCTACACTCTGCACGCTACATGCTACACTCTACACCATACACGCTACACCCTACACTCTACACCCTACACCCTACACGCTATACCCGACACCCTACACCCTACATGCTTCACCCTACACGCTACACTCTACACTCTACACCCTACACCCTACACGCTACATGCTACAACGTACACGCTACACTCTACACCCTACACTCTACACGCTACACACTACACGCTACACCCTACACGCTACACGCTACACCCTACACGCTACACGTTACACTCTACACCCTACACCCTACACGCTACACGCTACACCCTACACGCTACACGTTACACTCTACACCCTACACGCTACACTCTACACCCTGCACCCTACACGCTACACGCTACACCCTACATGCTACACGCTACACAATACACGCTACACGTTACACTCTACACCCTACACTCTACACCCTACACTCTACACGCTACACTCTACACCCTACACTCTACACGCTACACGCTACACCCTACACCCTACACGCTACAATCTACACCCTACACGCTACACCCTACACTCTACACCCTACACCCTACACGCTACACACTATACTCTACACCCTACACGCTACACCCTACACGCAACACGCTACACTCTACACCCTACACGCTACACTCTGCACGCTACACGCTAGACCCTACACCCTACACGCTACACTCTACACGCTACACTCTACACCATACACGCTACACCCTACACTCTACACCCTACACGCTATACCCGACACCCTACACCCTGCATGCTTCACACTACACGCTACACTCTACACTATACACCCTACACCCTACACGCTACATGCTACACCCTACACGCTACACTCTACACCCTACACCCTACACGCTACACACTACACGCTACACACTACACCCTACACACTACACGTTACACTCTACACCCTACACTCTGCACTCTACACCCTACACCCTACACGCTACACGCTACAATCTACACCCTACACGCTACACGCTACACCCTACACCCTACACCCTACACGCTACAATCTACACGCTACACGCTACACCCTATACGCTAGACGCTACACTCTACACGCTACACGATACACGCTACACCCTACACACTACACCCTACACTCTACACCCTACACCCTACACGCTACACGCTACACCCTACACGCTACACCTTACACTCTACACCCTACACCCTACACGCTACACGCTACACCCTACACGCTACACGTTACACTCTACACCCTACACCCTACACTCTACACCCTACACCCTACTCTCTACACGCTATATTCTACACCCTACACGCTACACTCTACACCCTACACGCTACACTCTACACCCTAGACGCTACACTCTATACCCTACACTCTACACGCTACACCCTACACCCTACACTCTACATGCTACACCCTACACCCTACACCCTACACTCTACATGCTACACGCTACACGCTACATGCTACACGCTACACCCTACACGCTACACACTACACACTACACGCTACACCCTACACCCTACACCCTACACGCTACACGCTACACTCTACACCCTACACGCTACACCCTACACCCTACACCCTACACGCTACATGCTACACGCTACACGCTACACACTACACGCTACTCGCTACACTCTACACCGTACACGCTACACGCTACACTCTACACGCTACACCCTTCACTCTACACCCTACATGCTACACTCTACACCCTACACGGTACACCCTACAATCTACACGCTACATGCTACACTCTACGCTCTACACCCTACACCCTACACGCTACATGCTACACTCTACACCCTACACGCTACACTCTACACCCTACACGCTACATGCTACACTACACCATACACCCTACACGCTACATGCTACAGGCTACACTCTACACCCTACACGCTACACGCTAGGGTGTAGAGTGTAATATGTAGCGTGTAGTTTGTAGCGTTTAGCTTGTAGGGTGTAGCGTGTAGCGTGTAGGGTGTAGAGTGTAGTGTGTAGCGTGTAGCATGTAGGGTGTAGGGTGTAGAGTGTAGAGTGTAGCGTCTAGGGTGTAGAGTGTAGGGTGTAGGATGTAGAGTGTAGGGTTTAGAGTGTAATGTGTAGCGTGTAGGGTGTAGCGTGTAGCATGTAGGGTGTAGGGTGTGGAGTGTAGGGTGTAGCGTGTAGGGTGTAGAGTGTAGCGTGTAGCGTGTAGAGTGTAGGGTGTAGCGTGCAGAGTGTAGCATGCAGGGAGTAGGGTGTAGCGTGTAGAATGCAGAGTGTAGCGTGTAGGGTGTAGAGTGTAGCGTGTAGGGTGTAGAGTATAGCGTGTAGCGTGTAGGGTGTAGGGTGTAGAGTGTAGAGTGTAGCGTGTAGCATGCAGAGTGTAGCATGCAGGGTGGAGGGTGTAGCGTGTAGAATGCAGAGTGTAGCGTGTAGGGTGTAGAGTGTAGCGTGTTGCGTGTAGGGTGTAGAGTGTAGCGTGTAGCGTGTAGAGTGTAGCGTGTAGCGTGTAGCGTGTAGAGTGTAGCGTGTAGGGTGTATAGCGTGTAGCGTGTAGGGTGTAGGGTGTAGAGTGTAGAGTGTAGCGTGTAGCGTGTAGAGTGTAGCGTGTAGCGTGTAGCGTGTAGAGTGTAGGGTGTAGCGTGTAGGGTGTAGAGTGTCGGGTGTAGCGTGTAGGGTGTAGGGTGTAGAGTGTAGGGTGTAGCGTGTATGGTGTAGAGTGTAGCGTGTAGCGTGCAGAGTATAGCGTGTAGGGTGTAGCGTGTAGCGTGTAGAGTGTAGCGTGTAGGGTGTAGAGTGTAGCGTGTTGCGTGTAGGGTGTAGAGTGTAGCGTGTAGAGTGTAGAGTGTAGCATGTAGCGTGTAGAGTGTAGCGTGTAGGGTGTAGAGTATAGCGTGTAGCGTGTAGGGTGTAGGGTGTAGAGTGTAGAGTGTAGCATGTAGCGTGTAGCGTGTAGAGTGTAGCGTGTAGCGTGTAGAGTGTAGGGTGTAGCGTGTAGCGTGTAGAGTGTAGGGTGTAGAGTGTAGCGTGTAGCGTGTAGGGTGTAGGGTGTAGAGTGTAGCGTGTAGCGTGTAGAGTGTACGGTGTAGAGTGTAGGGTGTAGCGTGTAGGGTGTACACCCGACACTCTACACCCTACACGCTACACCCTACACTCTACACGCTACACGCTACACGCTACACCCTACACGCTACATGCTACACTCTACACCCTACACGCTACACTCTACACCCTACACGCTACATGCTACACTCTACACCATACACCCTACACGCTACATGCTACACGCTACACTCTACACCCTACACGCTATACGCTAGGGTGTAGAGTGTAATATGTAGCGTGTAGTTTGTAGCGTTTAGCTTGTAGGGTGTAGCGTGTAGCGTGTAGGGTGTAGAGTGTAGTGTGTAGCGTGTAGCATGTAGGGTGTAGGGTGTAGAGTGTAGAGTGTAGCGTGTAGGGTGTAGAGTGTAGGGTGTAGGATGTAGAGTGTAGGGTTTAGAGTGTAATGTGTAGCGTGTAGGGTGTAGCGTGTAGCATGTAGGGTGTAGGGTGTGGAGTGTAGGGTGTAGCGTGTAGGGTGTAGAGTGTAGCGTGTAGCGTGAAGAGTGTAGGGTGTAGCGTGTAGGGTGTAGAGTGTAGCGTGTAGGGTGTAGCGTGTAGCGTGCAGGGTGTAGAGTGTAGCGTATAGCGTGTAGGGTGTAGGGTGTAGAGTGTAGAGTGTAGCGTGTAGCGTGCAGAGTGTAGCATGCAGGGTGTAGGGTGTAGCGTGTAGAATGCAGAGTGTAGCGTGTAGGGTGTAGAGTGTAGCGTGTAGGGTGTAGAGTATAGCGTGTAGCGTGTAGGGTGTAGGGTGTAGAGTGTAGAGTGTAGCGTGTAGCATGCAGAGTGTAGCATGCAGGGTGTAGGGTGTAGCGTGTAGAATGCAGAGTGTAGCGTGTAGGGTGTAGAGTGTAGCGTGTTGCGTGTAGGGTGTAGAGTGTAGCGTGTAGCGTGTAGAGTGTAGCGTGTAGCGTGTAGCGTGTAGAGTGTAGCGTGTAGGGTGTATAGCGTGTAGCGTGTAGGGTGTAGGGTGTAGAGTGTAGAGTGTAGCGTGTAGCGTGTAGAGTGTAGCGTGTAGCGTGTAGCGTGTAGAGTGTAGGGTGTAGCGTGTAGGGTGTAGAGTGTAGGGTGTAGCGAGTAGGGTGTAGCGTGTAGCGTGTAGCGTGTAGGGTGTAGGGTGTAGGGTGTAGCGTGTAGGGTGTAGAGTGTAGCGTGTAGGGTGTAGGCTGTAGGGTGTAGCGTGTAGTGTGTAGAGTGTAGCGTGTAGCGTGTAGGGTGTAGCGTGTAGCATGTATCGTGTAGCGTGTAGCATGTAGAGTGTAGGGTGTAGGCTGTAGGGTGTAGCATGTAGAGTGTAGGGTGTAGGCTGTAGCGTGTAGAGTGTAGGGTATAGAGTGTAGCGTGTAGAGAGTAGGGTGTAGAGTGTAGAGTGTAGCGTGTAGGGTGTAGAGTGTAGCGTGTAGAGCGTATTGTGTAGAATGTAGAGTGTAGCATGTAGCGTGTAGAGTGTAGGGTGTAGAGTGTAGCGTGTAGAGTGTAGCGTGTAGGGTGTAGCGTGTCGGGTGTAGGGTGTAGGGTGTAGCGTGTAGTTTGTAGGGTGTAGGGTGTAGGGTGTTGCGTGTAGGGTGTAGAGTGTAGCGTGTAGCGTGTAGAGTGTAGCGTGTAGGGTGTAGGGTGTAGCCTGTAGTGTGTAGGGTGTAGGTTGTAGAGTGTAGGGTGTAGCATGTAGGGTGTAGGGTGTAGGGTGTAGCATGTAGGGTGTAGAGTGTAGCGTGTAGGGTGTACGGTGTAGAGTGTAGGGTATAAGCTGTAGCGTTTAGCGTGTAGGGTGTAGCGTGTAGCGTGTAGGGTGTAGAGTGTAGCGTGTAGGGTGTAGAGTATAGCATGTAGAGAGTAGGGTGTAGGGTGTAGGGTGTAGAGTGTAACGTGTAGCGTGTAGGGTGTAGCGTGTAGCGTGTAGGGTGTAGAGTGTAGGGTGAAGGGTGTAGCGTGTAGCGTGTAGGGTGTAGGGTGTAGATTGTAGCGTGTAGGGTGTAGCATGTAGCGTGTAGGGTGTAGGGTGTAGAGTGTAGAGTGTAGCGTGTAGGGTGAAGCATGTAGGGTGTAGGGTGTCGGGTGTAGCGTGTAGGGTGTAGGGTGTAGAGCGTAGGGTGTAGCGTGTATGGTGTAGAGTGTAGCGTGTAGCGTGCAGAGTATAGCGTGTAGGGTGTAGCGTGTAGCGTGCAGAGTGTAGCGTGTAGGGTGTAGAGTGTAGCGTGTTGCGTGTAGGGTGTAGAGTGTAGCGTGTAGCGTGTAGAGTGTAGAGTGTAGCATGTAGCGTGTAGAGTGTAGCGTGTAGGGTGTAGAGTATAGCGTGTAGCATGTAGCGTGTAGAGTGTAGGGTGTAGCGTGTAGGGTGTAGAGTGTAGCGTGTAGGGTGTAGAGTGTAGCGTGTAGCGTGTAGGGTGTCACTTTTTCCTCTGATGAAGACGCTTGAGTAGCGTCGATACGCGTGGGGTTCAGGGCTTCCTTTGTTTTTTTCCCAAGGGACAGGACTGCTATGGAATTACACCTATTTACTTCATGCATGGCCTGGCATTTTTCCAAGCCTTAGGACAATGGATCCTGATTCTTTGTATTTCCACAAGGCGTCTGTATGCATACATTTATCCAAATAACTAGGATTTTGTAGTACTGCAGCATATCTATTTCCCTGATTACCTTTCTATAGGGGTCTGCTTTCATTTGCTTACCAACTGTGCGCACGCATGCTGTGTTGAACAAAATAGGATCCATGATGTATTTCTTCCAGATACTAGGCTGGAGTATATGTTTCCTGTCATAGTACTCAGGGGGTCACAGTTGGCAGTAAACAATAGGCTTCTTATATGTAGATTTGACTAAGATTGGTGTACCCGCATACCTAGCAATTTTTTCTCTCTGGTTATTTCTCCTGTCTCACATATGCTGTAAAGTATTAGCTTCCTTCATTCCCTCGGGTAAAATTACTTATGGCCTATTCAGCCATACTAGTGTTTTAAATGTCTTTAAATGTATGTTTTGCCTGGTTCTGTTTGTGGATTACTATTTTTGTACAATAAAATTGACTATTTAACGTGGATCCCATTGGTTTGCATATCCTTTTCTTTTTGTGTTTAGTGTGTAGCGTGTAGCTTAACCCTACACGCTAAACGCTACACGCTACACTCTACACCCTACACGCTACACCCTACACTCTACACCGCACACTCTACACGCTACACTCTACACCCTACACCCTACACGCTACACGCTACACTCTACACCCTACACGCTACACGCTACACTCTACACTCTACACGCTACACTCTACACCCTACACTCTACACGCTACACGCTACACGCTACACCCTACACTCTACACGCTACACACTACACTCTACACGCTACACGCTACATGCTACACTCTACACTCTACACCCTACACCCTACACGCTACACGCTATACTCTACACCCTACACGCTACACTCTACACGCTACACGCTACACTCTACACTCTACACGCTACACGCTACACTCTACACCCTACACGCAACACGCTACACTCTATACCCTACATGCTACACTCTGCACGCTACACGCTACACTCTACACCCTACACGCTACACTCTACACCCTACACGCTACACGCTACACCCTACACGCTAAACGCTACAGCTTATACCCTACACTCTACACCGTACACCCTACACGCTACACTCTACACCCTACATGCTACACCCTACACCCTACACCCTACATGCTACACCCTACACTCTACACCCTACACCCTACACACTACACGCTACACCCTACACCCTACACGCTACACTCTACACGCTACACGCTACACTCTACACCCTACATGCAACACCCTACACGCTACACTCTACTCGCTACACTCTACACCCTACACGCTACACTCTACACCCTACTCTCTACACGCTACACGCTACACTCTATACCCTACACTCTACACGCTACACCCTACACCCTACACTCTACATGCTACACCCTACACCCTACACTCTACATGCTACACTCAACACCCTACACGCTACACCCTACACCCTACACCCTACACGCTACACGCTACACTCAACACCCTACACGCTACACCCTACACCCTACACCCTACACGCTACACGCTACACTCTACACTCTACCCCCTACATGCTACACCCTACACTCTACACCCTACACGCAACACGCTACACTCTACACCCTACACGCTACACTCTGCATTCTACACGCTACACCCTACACCCTGCACGCTACACTCTGCACGCTACATGCTACACTCTACACCATACACGCTACACCCTACACTCTACACCCTACACCCTACACGCTATACCCGACACCCTACACCCTACATGCTTCACCCTACACGCTACACTCTACACTCTACACCCTACACCCTACACGCTACATGCTACAACGTACACGCTACACTCTACACCCTACACTCTACACGCTACACACTACACGCTACACCCTACACGCTACACGCTACACCCTACACGCTACACGTTACACTCTACACCCTACACCCTACACGCTACACGCTACACCCTACACGCTACACGTTACACTCTACACCCTACACGCTACACTCTACACCCTGCACCCTACACGCTACACGCTACACCCTACATGCTACACGCTACACAATACACGCTACACGTTACACTCTACACCCTACACTCTACACCCTACACTCTACACGCTACACTCTACACCCTACACTCTACACGCTACACGCTACACCCTACACCCTACACGCTACAATCTACACCCTACACGCTACACGCTACACCCTACACTCTACACCCTACACCCTACACGCTACACACTATACTCTACACCCTACACGCTACACCCTACACGCAACACGCTACACTCTACACCCTACACGCTACACTCTGCACGCTACACGCTACACCCTACACCCTACACGCTACACTCTACACGCTACACTCTACACCATACACGCTACACCCTACACTCTACACCCTACACGCTATACCCGACACCCTACACCCTGCATGCTTCACACTACACGCTACACTCTACACTATACACCCTACACCCTACACGCTACATGCTACACCCTACACGCTACACTCTACACCCTACACCCTACACGCTACACACTACACGCTACACACTACACCCTACACACTACACGTTACACTCTACACCCTACACTCTGCACTCTACACCCTACACCCTACACGCTACACGCTACAATCTACACCCTACACGCTACACGCTACACCCTACACCCTACACCCTACACACTACAATCTACACGCTACACGCTACACCCTATACGCTAGACGCTACACTCTACACGCTACACGATACACGCTACACCCTACACACTACACCCTACACTCTACACCCTACACCCTACACGCTACACGCTACACCCTACACGCTACACCCTACACTCTACACCCTACACCCTGCACGCTACACGCTACACCCTACACGCTACACGTTACACTCTACACCCTACACCCTACACTCTACACCCTACACCCTACTCTCTACACGCTATATTCTACACCCTACACGCTACACTCTACACCCTACACGCTACACTCTACACCCTAGACGCTACACTCTATACCCTACACTCTACACGCTACACCCTACACCCTACACTCTACATGCTACACCCTACACCCTACACCCTACACTCTACATGCTACACGCTACACGCTACATGCTACACGCTACACCCTACACGCTACACACTACACACTACACGCTACACCCTACACCCTACACCCTACACGCTACACGCTACACTCTACACCCTACACGCTACACCCTACACCCTACACCCTACACGCTACATGCTACACGCTACACGCTACACACTACACGCTACTCGCTACACTCTACACCGTACACGCTACACGCTACACTCTACACGCTACACCCTTCACTCTACACCCTACATGCTACACTCTACACCCTACACGGTACACCCTACAATCTACACGCTACATGCTACACTCTACGCTCTACACCCTACACCCTACACGCTACATGCTACACTCTACACCCTACACGCTACACTCTACACCCTACACGCTACATGCTACACTCTACACCATACACCCTACACGCTACATGCTACAGGCTACACTCTACACCCTACACGCTACACGCTAGGGTGTAGAGTGTAATATGTAGCGTGTAGTTTGTAGCGTTTAGCTTGTAGGGTGTAGCGTGTAGCGTGTAGGGTGTAGAGTGTAGTGTGTAGCGTGTAGCATGTAGGGTGTAGGGTGTAGAGTGTAGAGTGTAGCGTCTAGGGTGTAGAGTGTAGGGTGTAGGATGTAGAGTGTAGGGTTTAGAGTGTAATGTGTAGCGTGTAGGGTGTAGCGTGTAGCATGTAGGGTGTAGGGTGTGGAGTGTAGGGTGTAGCGTGTAGGGTGTAGAGTGTAGCGTGTAGCGTGTAGAGTGTAGGGTGTAGCGTGTAGGGTGTAGAGTGTAGCGTGTAGGGTGTAGCGTGTAGCGTGCAGGGTGTAGAGTGTAGCGTATAGCGTGTAGGGTGTAGGGTGTAGAGTGTAGAGTGTAGCGTGCAGAGTGTAGCATGCAGGGTGTAGGGTGTAGCGTGTAGAATGCAGAGTGTAGCGTGTAGGGTGTAGAGTGTAGCGTGTAGGGTGTAGAGTATAGAGTGTAGCGTGTAGGGTGTAGGGTGTAGAGTGTAGAGTGTAGCGTGTAGCATGCAGAGTGTAGCATGCAGGGTGGAGGGTGTAGCGTGTAGAATGCAGAGTGTAGCGTGTAGGGTGTAGAGTGTAGCGTGTTGCGTGTAGGGTGTAGAGTGTAGCGTGTAGCGTGTAGAGTGTAGAGTGTAGCGTGTAGCGTGTAGAGTGTAGCGTGTAGCGTGTAGCGTGTAGAGTGTAGGGTGTAGCGTGTAGGGTGTAGAGTGTCGGGTGTAGCGTGTAGGGTGTAGGGTGTAGAGTGTAGGGTGTAGCGTGTATGGTGTAGAGTGTAGCGTGTAGCGTGCAGAGTATAGCGTGTAGGGTGTAGCGTGTAGCGTGTAGAGTGTAGCGTGTAGGGTGTAGAGTGTAGCGTGTTGCGTGTAGGGTGTAGAGTGTAGCGTGTAGAGTGTAGAGTGTAGCATGTAGCGTGTAGAGTGTAGCGTGTAGGGTGTAGAGTATAGCGTGTAGCGTGTAGGGTGTAGGGTGTAGAGTGTAGAGTGTAGCATGTAGCGTGTAGCGTGTAGAGTGTAGCGTGTAGCGTGTAGAGTGTAGGGTGTAGCGTGTAGCGTGTAGAGTGTAGGGTGTAGAGTGTAGCGTGTAGCGTGTAGGGTGTAGGGTGTAGAGTGTAGCGTGTAGCGTGTAGAGTGTACGGTGTAGAGTGTAGGGTGTAGCGTGTAGGGTGTACACCCGACACTCTACACCCTACACGCTACACCCTACACTCTACACGCTACACGCTACACGCTACACCCTACACGCTACATGCTACACTCTACACCCTACACGCTACACTCTACACCCTACACGCTACATGCTACACTCTACACCATACACCCTACACGCTACATGCTACACGCTACACTCTACACCCTACACGCTATACGCTAGGGTGTAGAGTGTAATATGTAGCGTGTAGTTTGTAGCGTTTAGCTTGTAGGGTGTAGCGTGTAGCGTGTAGGGTGTAGAGTGTAGTGTGTAGCGTGTAGCATGTAGGGTGTAGGGTGTAGAGTGTAGAGTGTAGCGTGTAGGGTGTAGAGTGTAGGGTGTAGGATGTAGAGTGTAGGGTTTAGAGTGTAATGTGTAGCGTGTAGGGTGTAGCGTGTAGCATGTAGGGTGTAGGGTGTGGAGTGTAGGGTGTAGCGTGTAGGGTGTAGAGTGTAGCGTGTAGCGTGTAGAGTGTAGGGTGTAGCGTGTAGGGTGTAGAGTGTAGCGTGTAGGGTGTAGCGTGTAGCGTGCAGGGTGTAGAGTGTAGCGTATAGCGTGTAGGGTGTAGGGTGTAGAGTGTAGAGTGTAGCGTGTAGCGTGCAGAGTGTAGCATGCAGGGTGTAGGGTGTAGCGTGTAGAATGCAGAGTGTAGCGTGTAGGGTGTAGAGTGTAGCGTGTAGGGTGTAGAGTATAGCGTGTAGCGTGTAGGGTGTAGGGTGTAGAGTGTAGAGTGTAGCGTGTAGCATGCAGAGTGTAGCATGCAGGGTGTAGGGTGTAGCGTGTAGAATGCAGAGTGTAGCGTGTAGGGTGTAGAGTGTAGCGTGTTGCGTGTAGGGTGTAGAGTGTAGCGTGTAGCGTGTAGAGTGTAGCGTGTAGCGTGTAGCGTGTAGAGTGTAGCGTGTAGGGTGTATAGCGTGTAGCGTGTAGGGTGTAGGGTGTAGAGTGTAGAGTGTAGCGTGTAGCGTGTAGAGTGTAGCGTGTAGCGTGTAGCGTGTAGAGTGTAGGGTGTAGCGTGTAGGGTGTAGAGTGTAGGGTGTAGCGAGTAGGGTGTAGCGTGTAGCGTGTAGCGTGTAGGGTGTAGGGTGTAGGGTGTAGCGTGTAGGGTGTAGAGTGTAGCGTGTAGGGTGTAGGCTGTAGGGTGTAGCGTGTAGTGTGTAGAGTGTAGCGTGTAGCGTGTAGGGTGTAGCGTGTAGCATGTATCGTGTAGCGTGTAGCATGTAGAGTGTAGGGTGTAGGCTGTAGGGTGTAGCATGTAGAGTGTAGGGTGTAGGCTGTAGCGTGTAGAGTGTAGGGTATAGAGTGTAGCGTGTAGAGAGTAGGGTGTAGAGTGTAGAGTGTAGCGTGTAGGGTGTAGAGTGTAGCGTGTAGAGCGTATTGTGTAGAATGTAGAGTGTAGCATGTAGCGTGTAGAGTGTAGGGTGTAGAGTGTAGCGTGTAGAGTGTAGCGTGTAGGGTGTAGCGTGTCGGGTGTAGGGTGTAGGGTGTAGCGTGTAGTTTGTAGGGTGTAGGGTGTAGGGTGTTGCGTGTAGGGTGTAGAGTGTAGCGTGTAGCGTGTAGAGTGTAGCGTGTAGGGTGTAGGGTGTAGCGTGTAGTGTGTAGGGTGTAGGTTGTAGAGTGTAGGGTGTAGCATGTAGGGTGTAGGGTGTAGGGTGTAGCATGTAGGGTGTAGAGTGTAGCGTGTAGGGTGTACGGTGTAGAGTGTAGGGTATAAGCTGTAGCGTTTAGCGTGTAGGGTGTAGCGTGTAGCGTGTAGGGTGTAGAGTGTAGCGTGTAGGGTGTAGAGTATAGCATGTAGAGAGTAGGGTGTAGGGTGTAGGGTGTAGAGTGTAACGTGTAGCGTGTAGGGTGTAGCGTGTAGCGTGTAGGGTGTAGAGTGTAGGGTGAAGGGTGTAGCGTGTAGCGTGTAGCGTGTAGGGTGTAGGGTGTAGATTGTAGCGTGTAGGGTGTAGCATGTAGCGTGTAGGGTGTAGGGTGTAGAGTGTAGAGTGTAGCGTGTAGGGTGAAGCATGTAGGGTGTAGGGTGTCGGGTGTAGCGTGTAGGGTGTAGGGTGTAGAGCGTAGGGTGTAGCGTGTATGGTGTAGAGTGTAGCGTGTAGCGTGCAGAGTATAGCGTGTAGGGTGTAGCGTGTAGCGTGCAGAGTGTAGCGTGTAGGGTGTAGAGTGTAGCGTGTTGCGTGTAGGGTGTAGAGTGTAGCGTGTAGCGTGTAGAGTGTAGAGTGTAGCATGTAGCGTGTAGAGTGTAGCGTGTAGGGTGTAGAGTATAGCGTGTAGCGTGTAGGGTGTAGGGTGTAGAGTGTAGAGTGTAGCATATAGCGTGTAGCGTGTAGAGTGTAGCGTGTAGCGTGTAGAGTGTAGGGTGTAGCGTGTAGCGTGTAGCGTGTAGAGTGTAGGGTGTAGCGTGTAGCGTGTAGGGTGTAGGGTGTAGAGTGTAGCGTGTAGCGTGTAGAGTGTACGGTGTAGAGTGTAGGGTGTAGCGTGTAGGGTGTAGAGTGTAGCGTGTAGCGTGTAGCGTGTAGGGTTAAGTTACACGCTACACACTAAACACAAAAAGAAAAGGATATGCAAACCAATGGGATCCACGTTAAATAGTCAATTTTATTGTACAAAAATAGTAATCCACAAACAGAACCAGGCAAATCATACATTTAAAAACATTTAAAACACTAGTATGGCTGAATAGGCCATAAGTAATTTTACCCGAGGGAATGAAGGAAGCTAATACTTTACAGCATATGTGAGACAGGAGAAATAACCAGAGAGAAAAAATTGCTAGGTATGCGGGTACACCAATCTTGGTCAAATCTACATATAAGAAGCCTATTGTTTACTGCCAACTGTGACCCCCTGAGTACTATGACAGGAAACATATACTCCAGCCTAGTATCTGGAAGAAATACATCATGGATCCTATTTTGTTCAACACAGCATGCGTGCGCACAGTTGGTAAGCAAATGAAAGCAGACCCCTATAGAAAGGTAATCAGAGAAATAGATATGCTGCAGTACTACAAAATCCTAGTTATTTGGATAAATGTATGCATACAGACGCCTTGTGGAAATAGAAAGAATCAGGATTCATTGTCCTAAGGCTTGGAAAAATGCCAGGCCATGCATGAAGTAAATAGGTGTAATTCCATAGCAGTCCTGTCCCTCGGGAAAAAAACAAAGGAAGCCCTGAACCCCACGCGTATCGACGCTACTCAAGCGTCTTCATCAGAGGAAAAAGTGACACCCTACACGCTACACTCTACACCCTACACAATACACGCTGCTTGCTACACCCTACATGCTACACTCTACACGCTACACGCTAAACCCTACACGGTACACCCTACACCCTACACCCTACACGCTACACGCTACACCCTACACCCTACACCCTACACGCTACAATCTACACGCTACACGCTACACACTATACGCTACACGCTACACGCTACACTCTACACCCTACACGCTACACTCTACACCCTACACGCTACACCCTACACTCTACACGCTACATGCTACACTCTACACCCTACACAATACACGCTACTTGCTACACCCTACATGCTACACTCTACACGCTACACGCTACACGCTACAACCTACACGGTACACCCTACACCCTACACCCTACACGCTACAATCTACACGCTACACGCTACACACTATACGCTACACGCTAGACGCTACACTCTACACGCTACACGATACACGCTACACCCTACACTCTACACCCTACACGCTACACGCTACACCCTACTAGCTAAACGCTACAAACTGCACGCTACATATTACACTCTACACCCTAGCGTGTAGCGTGTAGGGTGTAGAGTGTAGCGTGTAGGGTGTAGAGTGTAGCGTGTAGGGTGTAGAGTGTAGCATGTAGCGTGTAGGGTGTAGGGTGTAGAGTGTAGAGTGTAGCATGTAGCGTGTAGATTGTAGGGTGTACCGTGTAGGGTGTAGAGTGTAGCATGTAGGGTGTAGGGTGTAGAGTGAAGGGTGTAGCGTGTAGAGTGTAGCGTGTAGCGTGTACGGTGTAGGGTGTAGAGTGTAGGGTGTAGCGTGTAGCGTGTAGCTTGTAGGGTGTAGAGTGTAGCGTGTAGCGTATAGGCTGTAGCGTGTAGGGTGTAGCATGTATCATGTAGGGTGTAGGGTGTAGAGTGTAGCATGTAGCGTGTAGCGTGTGTAGGGTGTAGGGTGTAGCGTGTAGGGTGTAGAGTGCAGCGTGTAGGGTGTAGAGTGTAGCGTGTAGCGTGTGTAGGGTGTAGGGTGTAGAGTGTAGCGTGTAGCGTGTAGGGTGTAGGGTGTAGAGTGTAGCGTGTAGGGTGTAGCGTGTAGGGTTTAGGGTGTAGGGTGTAGAGTGTAGGGTGTTGCGTGTAGGGTGTGGAGTGTAGCGTGTAGGGTGTAGCGTGTAGAGTGTAGCGTGTAGCGTGTAGGGTGGAGAGTGTAGAGTGTAGGGTGTAGCGTGTAGGGTGTAGAGTGTAGCGTGTAGCGTGCAGGGTGTAGAGTGTAGCGTATAGCGTGTAGGGTGTAGGATGTAGAGTGTAGCGTGTAGGGTGTAGAGTGTAGGGTGTAGCGTGTATGGTGTAGAGTGTAGCGTGTAGCGTGTAGAGTGTAGCGTGTAGGGTGTAGCGTGTAGCGTGCAGAGTGTAGCGTGTAGGGTGTAGAGTGTAGCGTGTTGCGTGTAGGGTGTAGAGTGTAGCGTGTAGCGTGTAGAGTGTAGAGTGTAGCGTGTAGCGTGTAGAGTGTAGCGGGTAGGGTGTAGAGTGTAGCATGTAGCGTGTAGGGTGTAGGGTGTAGAGTGTAGAGTGTAGCGTGTAGGGTGAAGCATGTAGGGTGTAGGGTGTCGGGTATAGCGTGTAGGGTGTAGGGTGTAGAGTGTAGGGTGTAGCGTGTATGGTGTAGAGTGTAGCGTGTAGCGTGTAGAGTGTAGCGTGTAGGGTGTAGGGTGTAGCGTGTAGCGTGTAGAGTGTAGCGTGTAGCGTGTAGAGTGTAGAGTGTAGCGTGTAGCGTGTAGAGTGTAGAGTGTAGCGTGTAGAGTGTAGCGGGTAGGGTGTAGAGTGTAGCGAGTAGCGTGTAGGGTGTAGGGTGTAGAGTGTAGGGTGTAGCGTGTAGGGTGTAGAGTGTAGCGTGTAGGGTGTAGGGTGTAGAGTGTAGCGTGTAGGGTGTAGCGTGTAGCATGTAGCGTGTAGCGTGTAGCATGTAGAGTGTAGCGTGTAGGGTGTAGAGTGTAGCGTGTAGGGTGTAGCGTGTAGCGTGTAGCGTGCAGGGTGTAGAGTGTAGCGTATAGCGTGTAGGGTGTAGAGTGTAGGGTGTAGCATGTAGCGTGTAGAGTGTAGCGTGTAGGGTGTAGGGTGTACAGTGTAGGGTGTAGCGTGTAGCATGTAAGGTGTAGGGTGTAGCGTGTAGCGTGTACCGTGTAGCGTATAGAGTGCAGCGTGTAGGGTGTAGAGTGTAGCGTGTAGTGTGTAGCGTGTAGGGTGTAGGGTGTAGCGTGTAGGGTGTAGAGTGTAGCGTGTAGGGTGTAGAGTGTAACATGTAGCGTGTAGGGTGTAGGGCGTAGCGTGTAGCGTGTACCGTGTAGCGTGTAGAGTGTAGTGTGTAGGGTGTAGAGTGTAGCGTGTAGGGTGTAGAGTGTAGCGTGTAGCGTGTAGCGTGTAGCGTGTAGAGTGTAGCGTGTAGGGTGTAGCGTGTAGAGTGTAGTGTGTGGCGTGCAGGGCGTAGGGTGTAGCGTGTAGCGTGTAGGGTGTAGGGTGTAGAGTGTAGGGTGTAGCATGTAGGGTGTAGGGTGTAGGGAATAGCGTGTAGGGTGTAGAGTGTAGCGTGTAGGGTGTACGGTGTAGAGTGTAGGGTATAAGCTGTAGCGTTTAGCGTGTAGAGTGTAGCGTGTAGCGTGTAGCGTGTAGCGTGTAGGGTGTAGAGTGTAGAGTGTAGCGTGTAGCGTGTAGCGTGTAGGGTGTAGGATGTAGCGTGTAGGGTGTAGCATGTAGCGTGTAGCGTGTAGCATGTAGAGTAGGGTGTAGGGTGTAGGGTGTAGAGTGTAGTGTGTAGAGTGTAGAGTGTAGCGTGTAGAGTGTAAAGTGTAGCGTGTAGGGTGTAGCGTGTAGTGTGTAGCGTGTAGCGCGTAGCGTGTAGAGTGTAGGGTATAGAGTGTAGCGTGTAGAGAGTAGGGAGCAGAGTGTAGTGTGTAGCATGTAGGGTGTAGGGTGTACAGTGTAAGGTGTAGGGTGTAGCGTGTAGCGTGTAGAGTGTAGGGAGTAGGGTGTAGGGTGTAGCGTGTAGGGTGTGGAGTGTAGCGTGTAGCGTGTAGGGTGTAGCGTGTAGCGTGTAGGGTGTAGCGTGTATCATGTACCGTGTAGCGTGTAGCATGTAGAGTAGGGTGTAGGGTGTAGAGTGTAGCATGTAGGGTGTAGGGTGTAGAGTGTAGGGTGTAGCATGTAGGGTGTAGGGTGTACAGTGTAGGGTGTAGGGTGTAGCGTGTAGCGTGTAGAGTGTAGGGAGTAGGGTGTAGGGTGTAGCGTGTAGGGTGTAGAGTGTGGCTTGTAGCGTGTAGCGTGTAGGGTGTAGCGTGTAGCGTGTAGGGTGTAGCGTGTATCATGTACCGTGTAGCGAGTAGCATGTAGAGTAGGGTGTAGGGTGTAGAGTGTAGCATGTAGGGTGTAGGGTGTAGAGTGTAGGGTGTAGCATGTAGGGTGTAGGGTGTAGCGTGTAGGGTGTAGAGTGTAGCGTGTAGGGTGTACGGTGTAGAGTGTAGGGTATAAGCTGTAGCGTTTAGCGTGTAGAGTGTAGCGTGTAGCGTGTAGGGTGTAGAGTGTAGGGTGTAGAGTGTAGCGTGTAGCGTGTAGCGTGTAGGGTGTAGGGTGAAGCGTGTAGGGTGTAGCATGTAGCGTGTAGCGTGTAGCATGTAGAGTAGGGTGTAGGGTGTAGAGTGTAGCGTGTAGCGTGTAGTGTGTAGCGTGTAGAGTGTAAAGTGTAGCGTGTAGTGTGTAGTGTGTAGCGTGTAGCGCGTAGCGTGTAGAGTGTAGGGTATAGAGTGTAGCGTGTAGAGAGTAGGGAGTAGAGTGTAGAGTGTAGCGTGTAGGGTGTAGAGTGTAGCAAGTAGCGTGTAGTGTGTAGGGTGTAGAGTGTAGGGTGTAGCATGTAGGGTGTAGAGTGTAGCGTGTAGGGTGTAGCGTGTAGCGTGCAGGGTGTAGAGTGTAGCGTATAGCGTGTAGGGTGTAGGGTGTAGCATGTAGAGTGTAGCGTGTAGCGTGTAGGGTGTAGGGTGTACAGTGTAGCGTGTAGAGTGTAGTGTGTAGCGTGTAGAGTGTAGTGTGTGGCGTGCAGGGCATAGGGTGTAGCGTGTAGGGTGTAGGGTGTAGTGTAGGGTGTAGCATGTAGGGTGTAGCGTGTAGGGTGTAGAGTGTAGCATGTAGGGTGTACGGTGTAGAGTGTAGGGTATAAGCTGTAGCGTTTAGCGTGTAGAGTGTAGCGTGTAGCGTGTAGCGTGTAGGGTGTAGGGTGTAGAGTGTAGAGTGTAGCGTGTAGGGTGTAGAGTGTAGCGTGTAGAGAGTAGGGTGTAGGGTGTAGAGTGTAGGGTGTAGGGTGTAGAGTGTAACGTGTAGCGTGTAGGGTGTAGCGTGTAGGGTGTAGAGTGTAGGGTGTAGCGTGTAGGGTGTAGCGTGTAGCGTGTAGCGTGTAGGGTGTAGGGTGTAGAGTGTAGGGTGTAGCGTGTAGGGTGTAGCGTGTAGCGTGTAGCGTGTAGGGTGTAGGGTGTAGAGTGTAGGGTGTAGCGTGTAGGGTGTAGAGTGTAGCGTCTAGCGTGTAGCGTATAGTGTGCAGCGTGTAGATTGTAGCGTGTAGGGTGTAGGGTGTAGCGTGTAGCGTGTAGATTGTAGCGTGTAGGGTGTAGGGTGTAGCGTGTAGCGTGTAGGGTGTAGGGTGTAGGGTGTACCGTGTAGGGTGTAGCGTGTAGCGTGTAGCGTGTAGAGTGTAGCATGTAGGGTGTAGCAAGTAGCGTGTATTGTGTAGGGTGTAGAGTGTAGCATGTAGCGTGCAGAGTGTAGGGTGTAGCGTGTAGGGTGTAGAGTGTAGCGTGTAGGGTGTAGAGTGTAGCGTGTAGCGTGTAGGGTGTCACTTTTTCCTCTGATGAAGACGCTTGAGTAGCGTCGATACGCGTGGGGTTCAGGGCTTCCTTTGTTTTTTTCCCAAGGGACAGGACTTGGGTAACTTATCTTTACAACTGCTATGGAATTATACCTATTTACTTCATGCATGGCCTGGCATTTTTCCAAGCCTTAGGACAATGGATCCTGATTCTTTGTATTTCCACAAGGCGTCTGTATGCATACATTTATCCAAATAACTAGGATTTTGTAGTACTGCAGCATATCTATTTCCCTGATTACCTTTCTATAGGGGTCTGCTTTCATTTGCTTACCAACTGTGCGCACGCATGCTGTGTTGAACAAAATAGGATCCATGATGTATTTCTTCCAGATACTAGGCTGGAGTATATGTGTCCTGTCATAGTACTCAGGGGGTCACAGTTGGCAGTAAACAATAGGCTTCTTATATGTAGATGTGACCAAGATTGGTGTACCCGCATACCTAGCAATTTTTTCTCTCTGGTTATTTCTCCTGTCTCACATATGCTGTAAAGTATTAGCTTCCTTCATTCCCTCGGGTAAAATTACTTATGGCCTATTCAGCCATACTAGTGTTTTAAATGTCTTTAAATGTATGTTTTGCCTGGTTCTGTTTGTGGATTACTATTTTTGTACAATAAAATTGACTATTTAACGTGGATCCCATTGGTTTGCATATCCTTTTCTTTTTGTGTTTAGTGTGTAGCGTGTAGCTTAACCCTACACGCTAAACGCTACACGCTACACTCTACACCCTACACGCTACACCCTACACTCTACACCGCACACTCTACACGCTACACTCTACACCCTACACCCTACACGCTACACGCTACACTCTACACCCTACACCCTACACGCTACACTCTACACGCTACACTCTACACCATACACGCTACACCCTACACTCTACACCCTACACGCTATACCCGACACCCTACACCCTGCATGCTTCACACTACACGCTACACTCTACACTATACACCCTACACCCTACACGCTACATGCTACACCCTACACGCTACACTCTACACCCTACACCCTACACGCTACACACTACACGCTACACACTACACCCTACACACTACACGTTACACTCTACACCCTACACTCTGCACTCTACACCCTACACCCTACACGCTACACGCTACAATCTACACCCTACACGCTACACGCTACACCCTACACCCTACACCCTACACGCTACAATCTACACGCTACACGCTACACCCTATACGCTAGACGCTACACTCTACACGCTACACGATACACGCTACACCCTACACACTACACCCTACACTCTACACCCTACACCCTACACGCTACACGCTACACCCTACACGCTACACCCTACACTCTACACCCTACACCCTGCACGCTACACGCTACACCCTACACGCTACACGTTACACTCTACACCCTACACCCTACACTCTACACCCTACACCCTACTCTCTACACGCTATATTCTACACCCTACACGCTACACTCTACACCCTACACGCTACACTCTACACCCTAGACGCTACACTCTATACCCTACACTCTACACGCTACACCCTACACTCTACATGCTACACCCTACACCCTACACCCTACACTCTACATGCTACACGCTACACGCTACATGCTACACGCTACACCCTACACGCTACACACTACACACTACACGCTACACCCTACACCCTACACCCTACACGCTACACGCTACACTCTACACCCTACACGCTACACCCTACACCCTACACCCTACACGCTACATGCTACACGCTACACGCTACACACTACACGCTACTCGCTACACTCTACACCGTACACGCTACACGCTACACTCTACACGCTACACCCTTCACTCTACACCCTACATGCTACACTCTACACCCTACACGGTACACCCTACAATCTACACGCTACATGCTACACTCTACGCTCTACACCCTACACCCTACACGCTACATGCTACACTCTACACCCTACACGCTACACTCTACACCCTACACGCTACATGCTACACTCTACACCATACACCCTACACGCTACATGCTACAGGCTACACTCTACACCCTACACGCTACACGCTAGGGTGTAGAGTGTAATATGTAGCGTGTAGTTTGTAGCGTTTAGCTTGTAGGGTGTAGCGTGTAGCGTGTAGGGTGTAGAGTGTAGTGTGTAGCGTGTAGCATGTAGGGTGTAGGGTGTAGAGTGTAGAGTGTAGCGTCTAGGGTGTAGAGTGTAGGGTGTAGGATGTAGAGTGTAGGGTTTAGAGTGTAATGTGTAGCGTGTAGGGTGTAGCGTGTAGCATGTAGGGTGTAGGGTGTGGAGTGTAGGGTGTAGCGTGTAGGGTGTAGAGTGTAGCGTGTAGCGTGTAGAGTGTAGGGTGTAGCGTGTAGGGTGTAGAGTGTAGCGTGTAGGGTGTAGCGTGTAGCGTGCAGGGTGTAGAGTGTAGCGTATAGCGTGTAGGGTGTAGGGTGTAGAGTGTAGAGTGTAGCGTGCAGAGTGTAGCATGCAGGGTGTAGGGTGTAGCGTGTAGAATGCAGAGTGTAGCGTGTAGGGTGTAGAGTGTAGCGTGTAGGGTGTAGAGTATAGCGTGTAGCGTGTAGGGTGTAGGGTGTAGAGTGTAGAGTGTAGCGTGTAGCATGCAGAGTGTAGCATGCAGGGTGGAGGGTGTAGCGTGTAGAATGCAGAGTGTAGCGTGTAGGGTGTAGAGTGTAGCGTGTTGCGTGTAGGGTGTAGAGTGTAGCGTGTAGCGTGTAGAGTGTAGCGTGTAGCGTGTAGCGTGTAGAGTGTAGCGTGTAGGGTGTATAGCGTGTAGCGTGTAGGGTGTAGGGTGTAGAGTGTAGAGTGTAGCGTGTAGCGTGTAGAGTGTAGCGTGTAGCGTGTAGCGTGTAGAGTGTAGGGTGTAGCGTGTAGGGTGTAGAGTGTCGGGTGTAGCGTGTAGGGTGTAGGGTGTAGAGTGTAGGGTGTAGCGTGTATGGTGTAGAGTGTAGCGTGTAGCGTGCAGAGTATAGCGTGTAGGGTGTAGCGTGTAGCGTGTAGAGTGTAGCGTGTAGGGTGTAGAGTGTAGCGTGTTGCGTGTAGGGTGTAGAGTGTAGCGTGTAGAGTGTAGAGTGTAGCATGTAGCGTGTAGAGTGTAGCGTGTAGGGTGTAGAGTATAGCGTGTAGCGTGTAGGGTGTAGGGTGTAGAGTGTAGAGTGTAGCATGTAGCGTGTAGCGTGTAGAGTGTAGCGTGTAGCGTGTAGAGTGTAGGGTGTAGCGTGTAGC
The DNA here is from genome assembly GCF_051348905.1 of Ranitomeya variabilis. Classification (NCBI taxonomy): domain Eukaryota; kingdom Metazoa; phylum Chordata; class Amphibia; order Anura; family Dendrobatidae; genus Ranitomeya; species Ranitomeya variabilis. The sequence goes on from NC_135239.1 coordinate 130,488,245, forward strand.
GTGTAGAGTGTAGGGTGTAGAGTGTAGCGTGTAGCGTGTAGGGTGTAGGGTGTAGAGTGTAGCGTGTAGCGTGTAGAGTGTACGGTGTAGAGTGTAGGGTGTAGCGTGTAGGGTGTACACCCGACACTCTACACCCTACACGCTACACCCTACACTCTACACGCTACACGCTACACGCTACACCCTACACGCTACATGCTACACTCTACACCCTACACGCTACACTCTACACCCTACACGCTACATGCTACACTCTACACCATACACCCTACACGCTACATGCTACACGCTACACTCTACACCCTACACGCTATACGCTAGGGTGTAGAGTGTAATATGTAGCGTGTAGTTTGTAGCGTTTAGCTTGTAGGGTGTAGCGTGTAGCGTGTAGGGTGTAGAGTGTAGTGTGTAGCGTGTAGCATGTAGGGTGTAGGGTGTAGAGTGTAGAGTGTAGCGTGTAGGGTGTAGAGTGTAGGGTGTAGGATGTAGAGTGTAGGGTTTAGAGTGTAATGTGTAGCGTGTAGGGTGTAGCGTGTAGCATGTAGGGTGTAGGGTGTGGAGTGTAGGGTGTAGCGTGTAGGGTGTAGAGTGTAGCGTGTAGCGTGTAGAGTGTAGGGTGTAGCGTGTAGGGTGTAGAGTGTAGCGTGTAGGGTGTAGCGTGTAGCGTGCAGGGTGTAGAGTGTAGCGTATAGCGTGTAGGGTGTAGGGTGTAGAGTGTAGAGTGTAGCGTGTAGCGTGCAGAGTGTAGCATGCAGGGTGTAGGGTGTAGCGTGTAGAATGCAGAGTGTAGCGTGTAGGGTGTAGAGTGTAGCGTGTAGGGTGTAGAGTATAGCGTGTAGCGTGTAGGGTGTAGGGTGTAGAGTGTAGAGTGTAGCGTGTAGCATGCAGAGTGTAGCATGCAGGGTGTAGGGTGTAGCGTGTAGAATGCAGAGTGTAGCGTGTAGGGTGTAGAGTGTAGCGTGTTGCGTGTAGGGTGTAGAGTGTAGCGTGTAGCGTGTAGAGTGTAGCGTGTAGCGTGTAGCGTGTAGAGTGTAGCGTGTAGGGTGTATAGCGTGTAGCGTGTAGGGTGTAGGGTGTAGAGTGTAGAGTGTAGCGTGTAGCGTGTAGAGTGTAGCGTGTAGCGTGTAGCGTGTAGAGTGTAGGGTGTAGCGTGTAGGGTGTAGAGTGTAGGGTGTAGCGAGTAGGGTGTAGCGTGTAGCGTGTAGCGTGTAGGGTGTAGGGTGTAGGGTGTAGCGTGTAGGGTGTAGAGTGTAGCGTGTAGGGTGTAGGCTGTAGGGTGTAGCGTGTAGTGTGTAGAGTGTAGCGTGTAGCGTGTAGGGTGTAGCGTGTAGCATGTATCGTGTAGCGTGTAGCATGTAGAGTGTAGGGTGTAGGCTGTAGGGTGTAGCATGTAGAGTGTAGGGTGTAGGCTGTAGCGTGTAGAGTGTAGGGTATAGAGTGTAGCGTGTAGAGAGTAGGGTGTAGAGTGTAGAGTGTAGCGTGTAGGGTGTAGAGTGTAGCGTGTAGAGCGTATTGTGTAGAATGTAGAGTGTAGCATGTAGCGTGTAGAGTGTAGGGTGTAGAGTGTAGCGTGTAGAGTGTAGCGTGTAGGGTGTAGCATGTCGGGTGTAGGGTGTAGGGTGTAGCGTGTAGTTTGTAGGGTGTAGGGTGTAGGGTGTTGCGTGTAGGGTGTAGAGTGTAGCGTGTAGCGTGTAGAGTGTAGCGTGTAGGGTGTAGGGTGTAGCGTGTAGTGTGTAGGGTGTAGGTTGTAGAGTGTAGGGTGTAGCATGTAGGGTGTAGGGTGTAGGGTGTAGCATGTAGGGTGTAGAGTGTAGCGTGTAGGGTGTACGGTGTAGAGTGTAGGGTATAAGCTGTAGCGTTTAGCGTGTAGGGTGTAGCGTGTAGCGTGTAGGGTGTAGAGTGTAGCGTGTAGGGTGTAGAGTATAGCATGTAGAGAGTAGGGTGTAGGGTGTAGGGTGTAGAGTGTAACGTGTAGCGTGTAGGGTGTAGCGTGTAGCGTGTAGGGTGTAGAGTGTAGGGTGAAGGGTGTAGCGTGTAGCGTGTAGCGTGTAGGGTGTAGGGTGTAGATTGTAGCGTGTAGGGTGTAGCATGTAGCGTGTAGGGTGTAGGGTGTAGAGTGTAGAGTGTAGCGTGTAGGGTGAAGCATGTAGGGTGTAGGGTGTCGGGTGTAGCGTGTAGGGTGTAGGGTGTAGAGCGTAGGGTGTAGCGTGTATGGTGTAGAGTGTAGCGTGTAGCGTGCAGAGTATAGCGTGTAGGGTGTAGCGTGTAGCGTGCAGAGTGTAGCGTGTAGGGTGTAGAGTGTAGCGTGTTGCGTGTAGGGTGTAGAGTGTAGCGTGTAGCGTGTAGAGTGTAGAGTGTAGCATGTAGCGTGTAGAGTGTAGCGTGTAGGGTGTAGAGTATAGCGTGTAGCGTGTAGGGTGTAGGGTGTAGAGTGTAGAGTGTAGCATATAGCGTGTAGCGTGTAGAGTGTAGCGTGTAGCGTGTAGAGTGTAGGGTGTAGCGTGTAGCGTGTAGCGTGTAGAGTGTAGGGTGTAGCGTGTAGCGTGTAGGGTGTAGGGTGTAGAGTGTAGCGTGTAGCGTGTAGAGTGTACGGTGTAGAGTGTAGGGTGTAGCGTGTAGGGTGTAGAGTGTAGCGTGTAGCGTGTAGCGTGTAGGGTTAAGTTACACGCTACACACTAAACACAAAAAGAAAAGGATATGCAAACCAATGGGATCCACGTTAAATAGTCAATTTTATTGTACAAAAATAGTAATCCACAAACAGAACCAGGCAAATCATACATTTAAAAACATTTAAAACACTAGTATGGCTGAATAGGCCATAAGTAATTTTACCCGAGGGAATGAAGGAAGCTAATACTTTACAGCATATGTGAGACAGGAGAAATAACCAGAGAGAAAAAATTGCTAGGTATGCGGGTACACCAATCTTGGTCAAATCTACATATAAGAAGCCTATTGTTTACTGCCAACTGTGACCCCCTGAGTACTATGACAGGAAACATATACTCCAGCCTAGTATCTGGAAGAAATACATCATGGATCCTATTTTGTTCAACACAGCATGCGTGCGCACAGTTGGTAAGCAAATGAAAGCAGACCCCTATAGAAAGGTAATCAGAGAAATAGATATGCTGCAGTACTACAAAATCCTAGTTATTTGGATAAATGTATGCATACAGACGCCTTGTGGAAATAGAAAGAATCAGGATCCATTGTCCTAAGGCTTGGAAAAATGCCAGGCCATGCATGAAGTAAATAGGTGTAATTCCATAGCAGTCCTGTCCCTCGGGAAAAAAACAAAGGAAGCCCTGAACCCCACGCGTATCGACGCTACTCAAGCGTCTTCATCAGAGGAAAAAGTGACACCCTACACGCTACACTCTACACCCTACACAATACACGCTGCTTGCTACACCCTACATGCTACACTCTACACGCTACACGCTAAACCCTACACGGTACACCCTACACCCTACACCCTACACGCTACACGCTACACCCTACACCCTACACCCTACACGCTACAATCTACACGCTACACGCTACACACTATACGCTACACGCTACACGCTACACTCTACACCCTACACGCTACACTCTACACCCTACACGCTACACCCTACACTCTACACGCTACATGCTACACTCTACACCCTACACAATACACGCTACTTGCTACACCCTACATTCTACACTCTACACGCTACACGCTACACGCTACAACCTACACGGTACACCCTACACCCTACACCCTACACGCTACAATCTACACGCTACACGCTACACACTATACGCTACACGCTAGACGCTACACTCTACACGCTACACGATACACGCTACACCCTACACTCTACACCCTACACGCTACACGCTACACCCTACTAGCTAAACGCTACAAACTGCACGCTACATATTACACTCTACACCCTAGCGTGTAGCGTGTAGGGTGTAGAGTGTAGCGTGTAGGGTGTAGAGTGTAGCGTGTAGGGTGTAGAGTGTAGCATGTAGCGTGTAGGGTGTAGGGTGTAGAGTGTAGAGTGTAGCATGTAGCGTGTAGATTGTAGGGTGTACCGTGTAGGGTGTAGAGTGTAGCATGTAGGGTGTAGGGTGTAGAGTGAAGGGTGTAGCGTGTAGAGTGTAGCGTGTAGCGTGTACGGTGTAGGGTGTAGAGTGTAGGGTGTAGCGTGTAGCGTGTAGCTTGTAGGGTGTAGAGTGTAGCGTGTAGCGTATAGGCTGTAGCGTGTAGGGTGTAGCATGTATCATGTAGGGTGTAGGGTGTAGAGTGTAGCATGTAGCGTGTAGCGTGTGTAGGGTGTAGGGTGTAGCGTGTAGGGTGTAGAGTGCAGCGTGTAGGGTGTAGAGTGTAGCGTGTAGCGTGTGTAGGGTGTAGGGTGTAGAGTGTAGCGTGTAGCGTGTAGGGTGTAGGGTGTAGAGTGTAGCGTGTAGGGTGTAGCGTGTAGGGTTTAGGGTGTAGGGTGTAGAGTGTAGGGTGTTGCGTGTAGGGTGTGGAGTGTAGCGTGTAGGGTGTAGCGTGTAGAGTGTAGCGTGTAGCGTGTAGGGTGGAGAGTGTAGAGTGTAGGGTGTAGCGTGTAGGGTGTAGAGTGTAGCGTGTAGCGTGCAGGGTGTAGAGTGTAGCGTATAGCGTGTAGGGTGTAGGATGTAGAGTGTAGCGTGTAGGGTGTAGAGTGTAGCGTGTAGGGTGAAGCATGTAGGGTGTAGGGTGTCGGGTATAGCGTGTAGGGTGTAGGGTGTAGAGTGTAGGGTGTAGCGTGTATGGTGTAGAGTGTAGCGTGTAGCGTGTAGAGTGTAGCGTGTAGGGTGTAGCGTGTAGCGTGCAGAGTGTAGCGTGTAGGGTGTAGAGTGTAGCGTGTTGCGTGTAGGGTGTAGAGTGTAGCGTGTAGCGTGTAGAGTGTAGAGTGTAGCGTGTAGCGTGTAGAGTGTAGCGGGTAGGGTGTAGAGTGTAGCATGTAGCGTGTAGGGTGTAGGGTGTAGAGTGTAGAGTGTAGCGTGTAGGGTGAAGCATGTAGGGTGTAGGGTGTCGGGTATAGCGTGTAGGGTGTAGGGTGTAGAGTGTAGGGTGTAGCGTGTATGGTGTAGAGTGTAGCGTGTAGCGTGTAGAGTGTAGCGTGTAGGGTGTAGGGTGTAGCGTGTAGCGTGTAGAGTGTAGCGTGTAGCGTGTAGAGTGTAGAGTGTAGCGTGTAGCGTGTAGAGTGTAGAGTGTAGCGTGTAGAGTGTAGCGGGTAGGGTGTAGAGTGTAGCGAGTAGCGTGTAGGGTGTAGGGTGTAGAGTGTAGGGTGTAGCGTGTAGGGTGTAGAGTGTAGCGTGTAGGGTGTAGGGTGTAGAGTGTAGCGTGTAGGGTGTAGCGTGTAGCATGTAGCGTGTAGCGTGTAGCATGTAGAGTGTAGCGTGTAGGGTGTAGAGTGTAGCGTGTAGGGTGTAGCGTGTAGCGTGTAGCGTGCAGGGTGTAGAGTGTAGCGTATAGCGTGTAGGGTGTAGAGTGTAGGGTGTAGCATGTAGCGTGTAGAGTGTAGCGTGTAGGGTGTAGGGTGAACAGTGTAGGGTGTAGCGTGTAGCATGTAGGGTGTAGGGTGTAGCGTGTAGCGTGTACCGTGTAGCGTATAGAGTGCAGCGTGTAGGGTGTAGAGTGTAGCGTGTAGTGTGTAGCGTGTAGGGTGTAGGGTGTAGCGTGTAGGGTGTAGAGTGTAGCGTGTAGGGTGTAGAGTGTAACATGTAGCGTGTAGGGTGTAGGGCGTAGCGTGTAGCGTGTACCGTGTAGCGTGTAGAGTGTAGTGTGTAGGGTGTAGAGTGTAGCGTGTAGGGTGTAGAGTGTAGCGTGTAGCGTGTAGCGTGTAGCGTGTAGAGTGTAGCGTGTAGGGTGTAGCGTGTAGAGTGTAGTGTGTGGCGTGCAGGGCGTAGGGTGTAGCGTGTAGCGTGTAGGGTGTAGGGTGTAGAGTGTAGGGTGTAGCATGTAGGGTGTAGGGTGTAGGGAATAGCGTGTAGGGTGTAGAGTGTAGCGTGTAGGGTGTACGGTGTAGAGTGTAGGGTATAAGCTGTAGCGTTTAGCGTGTAGAGTGTAGCGTGTAGCGTGTAGCGTGTAGGGTGTAGAGTGTAGAGTGTAGCGTGTAGCGTGTAGCGTGTAGGGTGTAGGATGTAGCGTGTAGGGTGTAGCATGTAGCGTGTAGCGTGTAGCATGTAGAGTAGGGTGTAGGGTGTAGGGTGTAGAGTGTAGTGTGTAGAGTGTAGAGTGTAGCGTGTAGAGTGTAAAGTGTAGCGTGTAGGGTGTAGCGTGTAGTGTGTAGCGTGTAGCGCGTAGCGTGTAGAGTGTAGGGTATAGAGTGTAGCGTGTAGAGAGTAGGGAGCAGAGTGTAGTGTGTAGCATGTAGGGTGTAGGGTGTACAGTGTAAGGTGTAGGGTGTAGCGTGTAGCGTGTAGAGTGTAGGGAGTAGGGTGTAGGGTGTAGCGTGTAGGGTGTGGAGTGTAGCGTGTAGCGTGTAGGGTGTAGCGTGTAGCGTGTAGGGTGTAGCGTGTATCATGTACCGTGTAGCGTGTAGCATGTAGAGTAGGGTGTAGGGTGTAGAGTGTAGCATGTAGGGTGTAGGGTGTAGAGTGTAGGGTGTAGCATGTAGGGTGTAGGGTGTACAGTGTAGGGTGTAGGGTGTAGCGTGTAGCGTGTAGAGTGTAGGGAGTAGGGTGTAGGGTGTAGCGTGTAGGGTGTAGAGTGTGGCTTGTAGCGTGTAGCGTGTAGGGTGTAGCGTGTAGCGTGTAGGGTGTAGCGTGTATCATGTACCGTGTAGCGAGTAGCATGTAGAGTAGGGTGTAGGGTGTAGAGTGTAGCATGTAGGGTGTAGGGTGTAGAGTGTAGGGTGTAGCATGTAGGGTGTAGGGTGTAGCGTGTAGGGTGTAGAGTGTAGCGTGTAGGGTGTACGGTGTAGAGTGTAGGGTATAAGCTGTAGCGTTTAGCGTGTAGAGTGTAGCGTGTAGCGTGTAGGGTGTAGAGTGTAGGGTGTAGAGTGTAGCGTGTAGCGTGTAGCGTGTAGGGTGTAGGGTGAAGCGTGTAGGGTGTAGCATGTAGCGTGTAGCGTGTAGCATGTAGAGTAGGGTGTAGGGTGTAGAGTGTAGCGTGTAGCGTGTAGTGTGTAGCGTGTAGAGTGTAAAGTGTAGCGTGTAGTGTGTAGTGTGTAGCGTGTAGCGCGTAGCGTGTAGAGTGTAGGGTATAGAGTGTAGCGTGTAGAGAGTAGGGAGTAGAGTGTAGAGTGTAGCGTGTAGGGTGTAGAGTGTAGCAAGTAGCGTGTAGTGTGTAGGGTGTAGAGTGTAGGGTGTAGCATGTAGGGTGTAGAGTGTAGCGTGTAGGGTGTAGCGTGTAGCGTGCAGGGTGTAGAGTGTAGCGTATAGCGTGTAGGGTGTAGGGTGTAGCATGTAGAGTGTAGCGTGTAGCGTGTAGGGTGTAGGGTGTACAGTGTAGCGTGTAGAGTGTAGTGTGTAGCGTGTAGAGTGTAGTGTGTGGCGTGCAGGGCATAGGGTGTAGCGTGTAGGGTGTAGGGTGTAGTGTAGGGTGTAGCATGTAGGGTGTAGCGTGTAGGATGTAGAGTGTAGCATGTAGGGTGTACGGTGTAGAGTGTAGGGTATAAGCTGTAGCGTTTAGCGTGTAGAGTGTAGCGTGTAGCGTGTAGCGTGTAGGGTGTAGGGTGTAGAGTGTAGAGTGTAGCGTGTAGGGTGTAGAGTGTAGCGTGTAGAGAGTAGGGTGTAGGGTGTAGAGTGTAGGGTGTAGGGTGTAGAGTGTAACGTGTAGCGTGTAGGGTGTAGCGTGTAGGGTGTAGAGTGTAGGGTGTAGCGTGTAGGGTGTAGCGTGTAGCGTGTAGCGTGTAGGGTGTAGGGTGTAGAGTGTAGGGTGTAGCGTGTAGGGTGTAGCGTGTAGCGTGTAGCGTGTAGGGTGTAGGGTGTAGAGTGTAGGGTGTAGCGTGTAGGGTGTAGAGTGTAGCGTCTAGCGTGTAGCGTATAGTGTGCAGCGTGTAGATTGTAGCGTGTAGGGTGTAGGGTGTAGCGTGTAGCGTGTAGATTGTAGCGTGTAGGGTGTAGGGTGTAGCGTGTAGCGTGTAGGGTGTAGGGTGTAGGGTGTACCGTGTAGGGTGTAGCGTGTAGCGTGTAGCGTGTAGAGTGTAGCATGTAGGGTGTAGCAAGTAGCGTGTATTGTGTAGGGTGTAGAGTGTAGCATGTAGCGTGCAGAGTGTAGGGTGTAGCGTGTAGGGTGTAGAGTGTAGCGTGTAGGGTGTAGAGTGTAGCGTGTAGCGTGTAGGGTGTCACTTTTTCCTCTGATGAAGACGCTTGAGTAGCGTCGATACGCGTGGGGTTCAGGGCTTCCTTTGTTTTTTTCCCAAGGGACAGGACTTGGGTAACTTATCTTTACAACTGCTATGGAATTATACCTATTTACTTCATGCATGGCCTGGCATTTTTCCAAGCCTTAGGACAATGGATCCTGATTCTTTGTATTTCCACAAGGCGTCTGTATGCATACATTTATCCAAATAACTAGGATTTTGTAGTACTGCAGCATATCTATTTCCCTGATTACCTTTCTATAGGGGTCTGCTTTCATTTGCTTACCAACTGTGCGCACGCATGCTGTGTTGAACAAAATAGGATCCATGATGTATTTCTTCCAGATACTAGGCTGGAGTATATGTGTCCTGTCATAGTACTCAGGGGGTCACAGTTGGCAGTAAACAATAGGCTTCTTATATGTAGATTTGACCAAGATTGGTGTACCCGCATACCTAGCAATTTTTTCTACGCTACACGCTACACTCTACACCCTACACTCTACACCCTACACGCTACACGCTACACGCTACACGCTACACTCTACACGCTAAACGCTACAGCTTATACCCTACACTCTACACCGTACACCCTACACGCTACACTCTACACCCTACACGCTATACCCTACACCCTACACCCTACATGCTACACCCTACACTCTACACCCTACACCCTACACGCTACACGCTACACCCTACGCCCTGCACGCCACACACTACACTCTACACGCTACACCCTACACGCTACACTCTACACGCTACACGCTACACGCTACACGCTACACTCTACACCCTACACGCTACACTCTACACCCTACACACTACACTCTACACGCTACACGGTACACGCTACACGCTACGCCCTACACCCTACACGCTACATGTTACACTCTACACCCTACACGCTACACTCTACACCCTACACGCTACACCCTACACCCTACACGCTACACACTACACGCTACACTCTACACCCTACACGCTGCACTCTATACGCTACACGGTACACGCTACACGCTACACCCTACACCCTACATGCTACACGCTACACCCTACACTGTACACCCTACACCCTACACGCTACACTCTACACGCTACATGCTACACCCTACACTCTACACCCTACACGCTATACGCTACACTCTACACCCTGCACGCTACACGCTACACGCTACACCCTACACGCTACACTCTACACCCTACACGCTACACTCTACATGCTACACGCTACACGCTACATGCTACACGCTACACCCTACATGCTACACTCTACACCCTACACCCTACACGCTACACTCTACACTCTACACGCTACACGCTACACTCTACACCCTACACGGTACACCCTACAATCTACACGCTACATGCTACACTCTACACTCTACACCCTACACCCTACACGCTACATGCTACACTCTACACCCTACACGCTACACTCTACACCCTACACGCTACACTCTACACCCTACACGCTACACGCTAGGGTGTAGAGTGTAATATGTAGCGTGTAGTTTGTAGCGTTTAGCTAGTAGGGTGTAGCGTGTAGCGTGTAGGGTGTAGAGTGTAGCGTGTAGCGTGTAGCATGTAGGGTGTAGGGTGTAGAGTGTAGCGTGTAGGGTGTAGAGTGTAGGGTGTAGGATGTAGAGTGTAGGGTTTAGAGTGTAATGTGTAGCGTGTAGGGTGTAGCGTGTAGCATGTAGGGTGTAGGGTGTGGAGTGTAGGGTGTAGCGTGTAGGGTGTAGAGTGTAGCGTGTAGCGTGAAGGGTGTAGGGTGTAGAGTGTAGGGTGTAGCGTGTAGGGTGTAGAGTGTAGCGTGTAGGGTGTAGCGTGTAGCGTGCAGGGTGTAGAGTGTAGCGTATAGCGTGTAGGGTGTAGAGTGTATGGTGTAGCGTGTAGGGTGTAGAGTGTAGGGTGTAGCGTGTAGGGTGTAGAGTGTAGCGTGTAGCGTGTAGGGTGTAGGGTGTAGGGTGTAGCATGTATGGTGTAGAGTGTAGCGTGTAGCGTGTAGGGTGTAGGGTGTAGGGTGTAGCGTGTAGTGTGTAGCGTGTAGCGTGTAGGGTGTAGCGTGTAGCATGTAGCGTGTAGCGTGTAGCATGTAGAGTGTAGGGTGTAGGGTGTAGGGTGTAGCATGTAGAGTGTAGGGTGTAGGGTGTAGCGTGTAGAGTGTAGGGTATAGAGTGTAGCGTCTAGGGTGTAGAGTGTAGCATGTAGCGTGTAGGGTGTAGAGTGTAGGGTGTAGGGTGTAGAGTGTAGGGTGTAGCGTGTAGAGTGTAGCGTGTAGCGTGTAGGGTGTAGGGTGTACAGTGTAGGGTGTAGGGTGTAGCGTGTAGAGTGTAGTGTGTGGCGTGCAGGGCGTAGGGTGTAGCGTGTAGGGTGTAGGGTGTAGAGTGTAGGGTGTAGCATGTAGGGTGTAGGGTGTAGGGTGTAGCGTGTAGGGTGTAGAGTGTAGCATGTAGGGTGTACGGTGTAGAGTGTAGGGTATAAGCTGTAGCGTTTAGCGTGTAGAGTGTAGCGTGCAGCGTGTAGGGTGTAGGGTGTAGAGTGTAGCGTGTAGGGTGTAGAGTGTAGAGTGTAGAGAGTAGGGTGTAGGGTGTAGAGTGTAGGGTGTAGGGTGTAGAGTGTAACGTGTAGCGTGTAGGGTGTAGCGTGTAGGGTGTAGAGTGTAGGGTGTAGCGTGTAGGGTGTAGCGTGTAGCGTGTAGCGTGTAGGGTGTAGGGTGTAGAGTGTAGGGTGTAGCGTGTAGGGTGTAGCGTGTAGCGTGTAGCGTGTAGCGAGTAGGTTGTAGGGTGTAGAGTGTAGGGTGTAGCGTGTAGGGTGTAGCGTGTATCGTGTAGCGTGTAGAGTGTAGCGTCTAGCGTGTAGCGTGTAGCGTGTAGATTGTAGCGTGTAGGGTGTAGGGTGTAGGGTGTACCGTGTAGGGTGTAGCGTGTAGCGTGTAGCGTGTAGAGTGTAGCATGTAGGGTGTAGCAAGTAGCGTGTATTGTGTAGGGTGTAGAGTGTAGCATGTAGCGTGTAGAGTGTAGGGTGTAGCGTGTAGGGTGTAGAGTGTAGCGTGTAGGGTGTAGAGTGTAGCGTGTAGCGTGTAGCGTATAGTGTGTAGCGTGTAGCGTGTAGATTGTAGCGTGTAGGGTGTAGGGTGTAGGGTGTAGCGTGTAGCGTGTAGGGTGTAGGGTGTAGGGTGTACCGTGTAGGGTTTAGCGTGTAGCGTGTAGAGTGTAGCATGTAGGGTGTAGCAAGCAGCGTGTATTGTGTAGGGTGTAGAGTGTAGCGTGTAGGGTGTCACTTTTTCCTCTGATGAAGACGCTTGAGTAGCGTCGATACGCGTGGGGTTCAGGGCTTCCTTTGTTTTTTTCCCGAGGGACAGGACTGCTATGGAATTACACCTATTTACTTCATGCATGGCCTGGCATTTTTCCAAGCCTTAGGACAATGGATCCTGATTCTTTCTATTTCCACAAGGCGTCTGTATGCATACATTTATCCAAATAACTAGGATTTTGTAGTACTGCAGCATATCTATTTCCCTGATTACCTTTCTATAGGGGTCTGCTTTCATATGCTTACCAACTGTGCGCACGCATGCTGTGTTGAACAAAATAGGATCCATGATGTATTTCTTCCAGATACTAGGCTGGAGTATATGTTTCCTGTCATAGTACTCAGGGGGTCACAGTTGGCAGTAAACAATAGGCTTCTTATATGTAGATTTGACCAAGATTGGTGTACCCGCATACCTAGCAATTTTTTCTCTCTGGTTATTTCTCCTGTCTCACATATGCTGTAAAGTATTAGCTTCCTTCATTCCCTCGGGTAAAATTACTCATGGCCTATTCAGCCATACTAGTGTTTTAAATGTTTTTAAATGTATGATTTGCCTGGTTCTGTTTGTGGATTACTATTTTTGTACAATAAAATTGACTATTTAACGTGGATCCCATTGGTTTGCATATCCTTTTCTTTTTGTGTTTAGTGTGTAGCGTGTAACTTAACCCTACACGCTACACGCTACACGCTACACTCTACACCCTACACGCTACACCCTACACTCTACACCGTACACTCTACACGCTACACGCTACACTCTACACCCTACACCCTACACGCTACACGCTACACCCTACACTCTACACGCTACACGCTACACGCTACACCCTACACTCTACACGCTACACGCTACACTCTACACGCTACACGCTACATGCTACACTCTACACTCTACACCCTACACCCTACACGCTACACGCTATACTCTACACCCTACACGCTACACTCTACACGCTACATGCTACACTCTACACTCTACACGCTACACGCTACACTCTACACCCTACACGCAACACGCTACACTCTACACCCTACACGCTACACTCTGCACGCTACACGCTACACCCTACACGCTATACTCTGCACGCTACACGCTACACTCTACACCATACACGCTACACCCTACGCTCTACACCCTACACCCTACACGCTACACCCGACACCCTACACCCTACATGCTTCACCCTACACGCTACACTCTACACTCTACACCCTACACCCTACACGCTACATGCTACACCCTACACGCTACAATCTACACCCTACACCCTACACGCTACACGCTACACGCTACACCCTTCACCCTACACTCTACACCCTACACGCTACACGCTACACCCTACACGCTACACGTTACACTCTACACCCTACACCCTACACCCTACTCTCTACATGCTATACTCTACACCCTACACGCTACACTCTACACCCTACACGCTACACGCTACACCCTACACGCTAAACGCTACAGCTTATACCCTACACTCTACACCGTACACCCTACACGCTACACTCTACACCCTACATGCTACACCCTACACCCTACATGCTACACCCTACACTCTACAACCTACACCCTACACACTACACGCTACACCCTACACCCTACACGCTACACTCTACACGCTACACGCTACACTCTACACCCTACACGCAACACCCTACACCCTACACCCTACAAACTACACGCTACACCCTACACCCTACACCCGACACGCTACACCCTACACGCTACACTCTACACGCTACACTCTACACCCTACACTCTACACGCTACATGCTACACTCTACATTCTACACAATACGCTCTACACGCTACACTCTACACCCTACACGCTACACTCTACACTCTACACCCTACTCTCTACACGCTACACTCTATACCCTACACTCTACACGCTACAGCCTACACCCTACACTCTACATGCTACACCCTACAGCCTACACCCTACACTCTACATGCTACACGCTACACGATACATGCTACACGCTACACCCTACACGCTACACGCTACACTCTACACACTACACGCTACATCCTACAGCCTACACCCTACACGCTACACTCTACACCCTACACGCTACACCCTACACCCTACACCCTACACGCTACACGCTACACGCTACACCCTACACTCTACACGCTACACGCTACACGCTACACTCTACACGCTACACGCTACACTCTACACTCTACACCCTACACCCTACACGCTACACGCTATACACCCTACACGCTACACTCTACACGCTACACGCTACACGCTACACTCTACACGCTACACGCTACACTCTACACCCTACACGCAACACGCTACACTCTACACCCTACACGCTACACTCTGCATTCTACACGCTACACCCTACACCCTGCATGCTACACTCTGCATGCTACACGCTACACTCTACACTCTACACCCTACACCCTACACGCTACACGCTATACTCTACACCCTACACGCTACACTCTACACCCTACACGCTACACTCTGCATTCTACACGCTACACCCTACACCCTGCATGCTACACTCTGCACGCTACACGCTACACTCTACACTCTACACCCTACACCCTACACGCTATACGCTACACTCTACACCCTGCACGCTACACGCTACACCCTACACGCTACACCCTACACTCCACACCCTACACCCTACATGCTACACGCTACACCCTACACGCTACACATTACACTCTAAACCCTACACTCTACATCCTACACCCTACACTCTACACCCTACACGCTACACTCTACACTCTACACCCTACACCCTACATGCTACACGCTACACACTACACTCTACACCCTACAAGCTAAACGCTACAAACTACACGCTACATATTACACTCTACACCCTAGCGTATAGCGTGTAGGGTGTAGAGTGTAGCGTGTAGCATGTAGCGTGTAGGGTGTATGGTGTAGAGTGTAGCATGTAGCGTGTAGGGTGTAGAGTGTAGCGTGTAGGGTGTAGAGTGTAGCATGTAGCGTGTAGGGTGTACACCCTACACGCTACACCCTACACTCTAAACCGTACACTCTACACGCTACACACTACACTCTACACCCTACACCCTACACGCTACACGCTACACTCTACACCCTACACTCTACACGCTACACGCTACACGCTACACCCTACACTCTACACGCTACACGCTACACTCTACACGCTACACGCTACATGCTACACTCTACACTCTACACCCTACACCCTACACGCTACACGCTATACTCTACACCCTACACGCTACACTCTACACGCTACATGCTACACTCTACACTCTACACGCTACACGCTACACTCTACACCCTACACGCAACACGCTACACTCTACACCCTACACGCTACACTCTGCACGCTACACGCTACACCCTACACGCTATACTCTGCATGCTACACGCTACACTCTACACCATACACGCTACACCCTACACTCTACACCCTACACCCTACACGCTACACCCGACACTCTACACCCTACACGCTACACCCTACACTCTACACGCTACACGCTACACGCTACACTCTACACGCTACACGCTACACTCTACACTCTACACCCTACACCCTACACGCTACACGCTATACACCCTACACGCTACACTCTACACGCTACACGCTACACGCTACACTCTACACGCTACACGCTACACTCTACACCCTACACGCAACACGCTACACTCTACACCCTACACGCTACACTCTGCATTCTACACGCTACACCCTACACCCTGCAGGCTACACTCTGCATGCTACACGCTACACTCTACACTCTACACCCTACACCCTACACGCTACACGCTATACTCTACACCCTACACGCTACACTCTACACCCTACACGCTACACTCTGCATTCTACACGCTACACCCTACACCCTGCATGCTACACTCTGCACGCTACACGCTACACTCTACACTCTACACCCTACACCCTACACGCTATACGCTACACTCTACACCCTGCACGCTACACGCTACACCCTACACGCTACACTCTACACCCTACACGCTACACCCTACACTCTACACGCTTCACGCTACACTCTACACCCTACACGCTACACCCTACACTCCACACCCTACACCCTACATGCTACACGCTACACCCTACACGCTACACATTACACTCTAAACCCTACACTCTACATCCTACACCCTACACTCTACACCCTACACGCTACACTCTACACTCTACACCCTACACCCTACATGCTACACGCTACACACTACACTCTACACCCTACACGCTACACGCTACACCCTACAAGCTAAACGCTACAAACTACACGCTACATATTACACTCTACACCCTAGCGTGTAGCGTGTAGGGTGTAGAGTGTAGCGTGTAGCATGTAGCGTGTAGGGTGTATGGTGTAGAGTGTAGCATGTAGCGTGTAGGGTGTAGAGTGTAGCGTGTAGGGTGTAGAGTGTAGCATGTAGCGTGTAGGGTGTAGGGTGTAGAGCGTAGAGTGTAGCATGTAGCGTGTAGATTGTAGGGTGTACCGTGTAGGGTGTAGAGTGTAGCATGTAGGGTGTAGGGTGTAGAGTGAAGGGTGTAGCGTGTAGAGTGTAGCGTGTAGCGTGTACGGTGTAGGGTGTAGAGTGTAGGGTGTAGCGTGTAGCTTGTAGGGTGTAGAGTGTAGCGTGTAGCGTGTAGGGTGTAGAGTGTAGCGAGTAGCGTGTAGTGTGTAGGGTGTAGGGTGTAGAGTGTAGGGTGTAGCGTGTAGGGTGTAGCGTGTAGCGTGTAGCGTGTAGCGTGTAGGGTGTAGGGTGTAGGGTGTAGCGTGTAGGGTGTAGAGTGTAGCGTGTAGCGTGTAGGGTGTAGGGTGTAGGGTGTAGCGTGTAGTGTGTAGTGTGTAGCGTGTAGGGTGTAGCGTGTAGCATGTAGCGTGTAGCGTGTAGCATGTAGAGTGTAGGGTGTAGGGTGTAGGGTGTAGCATGTAGAGTGTAGGGTGTAGGGTGTAGCGTGTAGAGTGTAGGGTATAGAGTGTAGCGTCTAGGGTGTAGAGTGTAGCGTGTAGGGTGTAGAGTGTAGCGTGTAGGGTGTAGAATATAGCGTGTAGAGAGTAGGGTGTAGGGTGTAGAGTGTAGGGTGTAGGGTGTAGAGTGTAACGTGTAGCGTGTAGGGTGTAGCGTGTAGCGTGTAGGGTGTAGAGTGTAGGGTGTAGCGTGTAGGGTGTAGCGTGTAGCGTGTAGCGTGTAGGGTGTAGGGTGTAGAGTGTAGGGTGTAGAGTGTAGGGTGTAGCGTGTATCGTGTAGCGTGTAGAGTGTAGCGTCTAGCGTATAGGGTGTAGCGTGTAGCGTGTAGATTGTAGCGTGTAGGGTGTAGGGTGTAGGGTGTAGCGTGTAGCGTGTAGGGTGTAGATTGTAGCGTGTAGCGTGTAGGGTGTAGGGTGTAGCGTGTAGCGTGTAGAGTGTAGGGTGTAGAGTGTAGCGTGTAGAGTGTAGGGTGTAGAGTGTAGGGTGTAGAGTGTAACGTGTAGCGTGTATTGTGTAGCGTGTAGCATGTAGGGTGTAGCGTGTAGGGTGTAGAGTATAGTGTGTAGCGTGTAGGGTGTAGGGTGTAGAGAGTAGGGTGTAGCGTGTAGCGTGTAGGGTGTAGGGTGTAGATTGTAGCGTGTAGGGTGTAGGGTGTAGCGTGTAGCGTGTAGAGTGTAGGGTGTAGGGTGTAACGTGTAGCGTGTATTGTGTAGCGTGTAGCATGTAGGGTGTAGCGTGTAGCGTGTAGGGTGCAGGGTGTAGAGTGTAGCGTGTAGGGTGTAGAGTGTAACGTGTAGCGTGTAGGGTGTAGCGTGTAGCGTGTAGGGTGTAGGGTGTAGAGTGTAACGTGTAGCGTGTAGGGTGTAGCGTGTAGCGTGTAGGGTGTAGCGTGTAGTGTGTAGCGTGTAGAGTGTAGGGTGTAGAGTGTAGCGTGTAGGTTGTAGCATGTAGCGTGTAGGGTGTAGGGTGTAGAGTGTAGAGTGTAGCGTGTAGGGTGAAGCATGTAGGGTGTAGGGTGTCGGGTATAGCGTGTAGGGTGTAGGGTGTAGAGTGTAGGGTGTAGCGTGTATGGTGTAGAGTGTAGCGTGTAGCGTGCAGAGTGTAGCGTGCAGGGTGTAGGGTGTAGCGTGTAGAATGCCGAGTGTAGCGTGTAGGGTGTAGAGTGTAGCGTGTTGCGTGTAGGGTGTAGAGTGTAGGGTGTAGCATGTAGGGGGTAGAGTGTAGAGTGTAGCGTGTAGAGTGTAGGGTATAGAGTGTAGCGTGTAGCGTGTAGAGAGTAGGGTGTAGATTGTAGCGTGTAGGGTGTAGAGTGTAGCGAGTAGAGTGTAGGGTGTAGAGTGTAGCGTGTAGCGTGTAGGGTGTAGGGTGTAGAGTGTAGCGTGTAGAGTGTGCGGTGTAGAGTGTAGGGTGTAGCGTGTAGGGTGTAGAGTGTAGCGTGTAGCGTGTAGCGTGTAGGGTTAAGCTACACGCTACACACTAAACACAAAAAGAAAAGGATATGCAAACCAATGGGATCCACGTTAAATAGTCAATTTTATTGTACAAAAATAGTAATCCACAAACAGAACCAGGCAAAACATACATTTAAAGACATTTAAAACACTAGTATGGCTGAATAGGCCATAAGTAATTTTACCCGAGGGAATGAAGGAAGCTAATACTTTACAGCATATGTGAGACAGGAGAAATAACCAGAGAGAAAAAATTGCTAGGTATGCGGGTACACCAATCTTAGTCAAATCTACATATAAGAAGCCTATTGTTTACTGCCAACTGTGACCCCCTGAGTACTATGACAGGAAACATATACTCCAGCCTAGTATCTGGAAGAAATACATCATGGATCCTATTTTGTTCAACACAGCATGCGTGCGCACAGTTGGTAAGCAAATGAAAGCAGACCCCTATAGAAAGGTAATCAGGGAAATAGATATGCTGCAGTACTACAAAATCCTAGTTATTTGGATAAATGTATGCATACAGACGCCTTGTGGAAATACAAAGAATCAGGATCCATTGTCCTAAGGCTTGGAAATATGCCAGGCCATGCATGAAGTAAATAGGTGTAATTCCATAGCAGTTGTAAAGATAAGTTACCCAAGTCCTGTCCCTTGGGAAAAAAACAAAGGAAGCCCTGAACCCCACGCGTATCGACACTACTCAAGCGTCTTCATCAGAGGAAAAAGTGACACCCTACACGCTACACGCTACACTCTACACCCTACACGCTACACTCTACACCCTACACGCTACACCCTACACTCTACACGCTACATGCTACACTCTACACCCTACACAATACACGCTACTTGCTACACCCTACATGCTACACTCTACACGCTACACGCTACACGCTACACCCTACACGGTACACCCTACACCCTACACCCTACACACTACACGCTACACCCTACACCCTACACGCTACAATCTACACGCTACACGCTACACCCTACACCCTACACCCTACACGCTACAATCTACACGCTACACGCTGCACACTATACGCTACACGCTAGACGCTACACTCTACACCCTACACGCTACACCCTACACTCTACACCCTACACCCTACATGCTACACGCTACACGCTACACCCTACACGCTACACCCTACACTCTACACCCTACACCCTACACGCTACACGCTACACGCTACACCCTACACGCTACACCCTTACACTCTACACCCTACACGCTACACCCTACACGCTACACGTTACACTCTACACCCTACACCCTACACTCTACACCCTACACCCTACTCTCTACACGCTACACTCTACACCCTACACGCTACACTCTACACTCTACACCCTACACCCTACACGCTACACGCTACACGCTACACTCTACACGCTAAACGCTACAGCTTATACCCTACACTCTACACCCTACACCCTACATGCTACACCCTACACTACACCCTACACGCTACACCCTATGCCCTGCACGCCACACACTACACTCTACACGCTACACCCTACACTGTACACCCTACACCCTACACGCTACACGCTACACTCTACACGCTACACCCTACACCCTACACGCTATACGCTACACTCTACACCCTGCACGCTACACGCTACACCCTACACGCTACACTCTACACCCTACATGCTACACCCTACACTCTACACCCTACACACTACATGCTACTCGCTACACTCTACACCCTACACGCTACACTCTACACTCTACTCCCTACTCTCTACACGCTACACTCTATACCATACACTCTACACGCTACGCGCTACACGCTACACACTACACACTACACGCTACACTTTACACTCTACACGCTACACACTACACGCTACACGCTACACTCTACACCCTACACCCTACTCTACATGCTACACGCTACACGCTACATGCTACACCCTACACGCTTCACCCTACACCCTACACGCTACACGCTACACGCTACACTCTACACCCTACACTCTACACCCTACACGCTACACGCTACACTCTACACGCTAAACGCTACAGCTTATACCCTACACTCTACACCGTACACCCTACACGCTACACTCTACACCCTACACGCTACACCCTACACCCTACATGCTACACCCTACACTCTACACCCTACACCCTACATGCTACACTCTACACCCTACACCCTACTCTACATGCTACTCGCTACACGGTACATGATACACGCTACACCCTACACGCTACACGCTACACCCTACACGCTACACGCTACAAGCCACACTCTACACCCTACACGCTACACCCTACTCCCTACACTCTACACGCTACACGCTACACCCTACACCCTACACTGTACACCCTACACCCTACATGCTACACCCTACACTCTACACCCTACACCCTACATGCTACACTCTACACCCTACACCCTACTCTACATGCTACACGCTACACGGTACATGATACACGCTACACCCTACACGCTACACGCTACACCCTACACGCTACACGCTACACTCCACACCCTACACGCTACACCCTACACCCTACTCCCTACACTCTACACGCTACACGCTACACCCTACACCCTACACTGTACACCCTACACCCTACATGCTACACACTACACTCTGCTCCCTACTCTCTACACGCTACACTCTATACCCTACACTCTACACGCTACGCGCTACACGCTACACACTACACGCTACACCCTACACGCTACACTTTACACTCTACACGCTACACTCTACACTCTACACACTACACTCTACACCCTACACCCTACACCCTACTCTACATGCTACACGCTACACGCTACATGCTACACCCTACACGCTACATCCTACACCCTACACGCTACACGCTACACGCTACACTCTACACCCTACACTCTACACCCTACACGCTACACGCTACACGCTACACTCTACACGCTAAACGCTACAGCTTATACCCTACACTCTACACCGTACACCCTACACGCTACACTCTACACCCTACACGCTATACCCTACACCCTACACCCTACATGCTACACCCTACACTCTACACCCTACACCCTACACGCTACACGCTACACCCTACGCCCTGCACGCCACACACTACACTCTACACGCTACACCCTACACGCTACACTCTACACGCTACACGCTACACGCTACACGCTACACTCTACACCCTACACGCTACACTCTACACCCTACACACTACACTCTACACGCTACACGGTACACGCTACACGCTACGCCCTACACCCTACACGCTACATGTTACACTCTACACCCTACACGCTACACTCTACACCCTACACGCTACACCCTACACCCTACACGCTACACACTACACGCTACACTCTACACCCTACACGCTGCACTCTATACGCTACACGGTACACGCTACACGCTACACCCTACACCCTACATGCTACACGCTACACCCTACACTGTACACCCTACACCCTACACGCTACACTCTACACGCTACATGCTACACCCTACACTCTACACCCTACACGCTATACGCTACACTCTACACCCTGCACGCTACACGCTACACGCTACACCCTACACGCTACACTCTACACCCTACACGCTACACTCTACATGCTACACGCTACACGCTACATGCTACACGCTACACCCTACACGCTACACTCTACACCCTACACGCTACACCCTACACCCTACACCCTACACGCTACACGCTACACGCTACACCCTACTCGCTACACCCTACACTCTACACCCTACACGCTACACCCTACACTCTACACGCTACACGCTACACGCTACACTCTACACGCTACACGCTACACTCTACACTCTACACCCTACACCCTACACGCTACACGCTATACACCCTACACGCTACACTCTACACGCTACACGCTACACGCTACACTCTACACGCTACACGCTACACTCTACACCCTACACGCAACACGCTACACTCTACACCCTACACGCTACACTCTGCATTCTACACGCTACACCCTACACCCTGCATGCTACACTCTGCATGCTACACGCTACACTCTACACTCTACACCCTACACCCTACACGCTACACGCTATACTCTACACCCTACACGCTACACTCTACACCCTACACGCTACACTCTGCATTCTACACGCTACACCCTACACCCTGCATGCTACACTCTGCACGCTACACGCTACACTCTACACTCTACACCCTACACCCTACACGCTATACGCTACACTCTACACCCTGCACGCTACACCCTACACTCTACACCCTACACGCTACACCCTACAAGCTAAACGCTACAAACTACACGCTACATATTACACTCTACACCCTAGCGTATAGCGTGTAGGGTGTAGAGTGTAGCGTGTAGCATGTAGCGTGTAGGGTGTATGGTGTAGAGTGTAGCATGTAGCGTGTAGGGTGTAGAGTGTAGCGTGTAGGGTGTAGAGTGTAGCATGTAGCGTGTAGGGTGTAGCGTGTAGCGTGTAGCGTGTAGAGTGTAGGGTGTAGCGTGTAGGGTGTAGAGTGTCGGGTGTACACCCTACACGCTACACCCTACACTCTACACCGTACACTCTACACGCTACACGCTACACTCTACACCCTACACCCTACACGCTACACGCTACACTCTACACCCTACACTCTACACGCTACACGCTACACGCTACACCCTACACTCTACACGCTACACGCTACACTCTACACGCTACACGCTACATGCTACACTCTACACTCTACACCCTACACCCTACACGCTACACGCTATACTCTACACCCTACACGCTAAACTCTACACGCTACATGCTACACTCTACACTCTACACGCTACACGCTACACTCTACACCCTACACGCAACACGCTACACTCTACACCCTACACGCTACACTCTGCACGCTACACGCTACACCCTACACGCTATACTCTGCACGCTACACGCTACACTCTACACCATACACGCTACACCCTACACTCTACACCCTACACCCTACACGCTACACCCGACACTCTACACCCTACACGCTACACCCTACACGCTACACGCTACACGCTACACGCTACACTCTACACGCTACACGCTACACTCTACACTCTACACCCTACACCCTACACGCTACACGCTATACACCCTACACGCTACACTCTACACGCTACACGCTACACGCTACACTCTACACGCTACACGCTACACTCTACACCCTACACGCAACACGCTACACTCTACACCCTACACGCTACACTCTGCATTCTACACGCTACACCCTCCACCCTGCATGCTACACTCTGCATGCTACACGCTACACTCTACACTCTACACCCTACACCCTACACGCTACACGCTATACTCTACACCCTACACGCTACACTCTACACCCTACACGCTACACTCTGCATTCTACACGCTACACCCTACACCCTGCATGCTACACTCTGCACGCTACACTCTACACTCTACACCCTACACCCTACACGCTATACGCTACACTCTACACCCTGCACGCTACACGCTACACCCTACACGCTACACTCTACACCCTACACGCTACACCCTACACTCTACACGCTACACGCTACACTCTACACCCTACATGCTACACCCTACACTCCACACCCTACACCCTACATGCTACACGCTACACCCTACACGCTACACATTACACTCTAAACCCTACACTCTACATCCTACACCCTACACTCTACACCCTACACGCTACACTCTACACTCTACACCCTACACCCTACATGCTACACGCTACACACTACGCTCTACACCCTACACGCTACACGCTACACCCTACAAGCTAAACGCTACAAACTACACGCTACATATTACACTCTACACCCTAGCGTGTAGCGTGTAGGGTGTAGAGTGTAGCGTGTAGCATGTAGCGTGTAGGGTGTATGGTGTAGATTGTAGCATGTAGCGTGTAGGGTGTAGAGTGTAGCGTGTAGGGTGTAGAGTGTAGCATGTAGCGTGTAGGGTGTAGGGTGTAGAGCGTAGAGTGTAGCATGTAGCGTGTAGATTGTAGGGTGTACCGTGTAGGGTGTAGAGTGTAGCATGTAGGGTGTAGGGTGTAGAGTGAAGGGTGTAGCGTGTAGAGTGTAGCGTGTAGCGTGTACGGTGTAGGGTGTAGAGTGTAGGGTGTAGCGTGTAGCTTGTAGGGTGTAGAGTGTAGCGTGTAGGGTGTAGAGTGTAGCGAGTAGCGTGTAGTGTGTAGGGTGTAGGGTGTAGAGTGTAGGGTGTAGCGTGTAGGGTGTAGCGTGTAGCGTGTAGCATGTAGCGTGTAGGGTGTAGGGTGTAGGGTGTAGCGTGTAGGGTGTAGAGTGTAGCGTGTAGCGTGTAGGGTGTAGGGTGTAGGGTGTAGCATGTAGTGTGTAGTGTGTAGCGTGTAGGGTGTAGCGTGTAGCATGTAGCGTGTAGCGTGTAGCATGTAGAGTGTAGGGTGTAGGGTGTAGCATGTAGAGTGTAGGGTGTAGGGTGTAGCGTGTAGAGTGTAGGGTATAGAGTGTAGCGTCTAGGGTGTAGAGTGTAGCGTGTAGGGTGTAGAGTGTAGCGTGTAGGGTGTAGAATATAGCGTGTAGAGAGTAGGGTGTAGGGTGTAGAGTGTAGGGTGTAGGGTGTAGAGTGTAACGTGTAGCGTGTAGGGTGTAGCGTGTAGCGTGTAGGGTGTAGGGTGTAGAGTGTAGGGTGTAGCGTGTAGGGTGTAGCGTGTAGCGTGTAGCGTGTAGGGTGTAGGGTGTAGAGTGTAGGGTGTAGTGTGTAGGGTGTAGCGTGTATCGTGTAGCGTGTAGAGTGTAGCGTCTAGCGTATAGGGTGTAGCGTGTAGCGTGTAGATTGTAGCGTGTAGGGTGTAGGGTGTAGCGTGTAGCGTGTAGGGTGTAGATTGTAGCGTGTAGCGTGTAGGGTGTAGGGTGTAGAGTGCAGAGTGTAGGGTGTAGAGTGTAACGTGTAGTGTGTAGGGTGTAGTGTGTAGCGTGTAGTGTGTAGCGTGTAGGGTGTAGGGTGTAGAGTGTAGCGTGTAGGGTGTAGCATGTAGCGTGTAGGGTGTAGGGTGTATAGTGTAGAGTGTAGCGTGTAGTGTGAAGCATGCAGGGTGTAGGGTGTCGGGTATAGCGTGTAGGGTGTAGAGTGTAGGGTGTAGCGTGTATGGTGTAGAGTGTAGCGTGTAGAGTGTAGCGTGTAGGGTGTAGGGTGTAGCGTGTAGCGTGCAGAGTGTAGCGTGTAGGGTGTAGAGTGTAGCGTGTTGCGTGTAGGGTGTAGCGTGTAGGGTGTAGAGTATAGTGTGTAGCGTGTAGGGTGTAGGGTGTAGAGTGTAGGGTGTAGCGTGTAGCGTGTAGGGTGTAGGGTGTAGATTGTAGCGTGTAGGGTGTAGGGTGTAGCGTGTAGCGTGTAGAGTGTAGGGTGTAGAGTGTAGCGTGTAGAGTGTAGGGTGTAGAGTGTAGGGTGTAGAGTGTAACGTGTAGCGTGTATTGTGTAGCGTGTAGCATGTAGGGTGTAGCGTGTAGCGTGTAGGGTGCAGGGTGTAGAGTGTAGCGTGTAGGGTGTAGAGTGTAACGTGTAGTGTGTAGGGTGTAGCGTGTAGCGTGTAGGGTGTAGGGTGTAGAGTGTAACGTGTAGCGTGTAGGGTGTAGCGTGTAGCGTGTAGGGTGTAGCGTGTAGTGTGTAGCGTGTAGAGTGTAGGGTGTAGAGTGTAGCGTGTAGGTTGTAGCATGTAGCGTGTAGGGTGTAGGGTGTAGAGTGTAGAGTGTAGCGTGTAGGGTGAAGCATGTAGGGTGTAGGGTGTCGGGTATAGCGTGTAGGGTGTAGGGTGTAGAGTGTAGGGTGTAGCGTGTATGGTGTAGAGTGTAGCGTGTAGCGTGCAGAGTGTAGCGTGCAGGGTGTAGGGTGTAGCGTGTAGAATGCAGAGTGTAGCGTGTAGGGTGTAGAGTGTAGCGTGTTGCGTGTAGGGTGTAGAGTGTAGGGTGTAGCATGTAGGGGGTAGAGTGTAGAGTGTAGCGTGTAGCGTGTAGGGTGTAGGGTGTAGGGTGTAGCGTGTAGGGTGTTGAGTGTAGCGTGTAGCGTGTAGGGTGTAGGGTGTAGGGTGTAGCGTGTAGGGTGTTGAGTGTAGCATGTAGAGTGTAGGGTGTAGGGTGTAGCATGTAGAGTGTAGGGTGTAGGGTGTAGCGTGTAGAGTGTAGGGTATAGAGTGTAGCGTGTAGCGTGTAGAGAGTAGGGTGTAGAGTGTAGCGTGTAGGGTGTAGAGTGTAGCGAGTAGAGTGTAGCGTGTAGGGTGTTGCGTGTAGGGTGTAGAGTGTAGCGTGTAGGGTGTAGAGTGTAGCGTGTAGCGTGCAGAGTGTAGCATGTAGGGTATAGAGTGTAGCGTGTTGCGTGTAGGGTGTAGAGTGTAGCGTGTAGCGTGTAGAGTGTAGAGTGTAGCGTGTAGCGTGTAGAGTGTAGCGTGTAGGGTGTAGAGTATAGCGTGTAGCGTGTAGGGTGTAGGGTGTAGAGTGTAGAGTGTAGCATGTAGCGTGTAGCGTGTAGAGTGTAGCGTGTAGCGTGTAGAGTGTAGGGTGTAGAGTGTAGCGTGTAGCGTGTAGAGTGTAGGGTGTAGAGTGTAGCGTGTAGCGTGTAGAGTGTAGAGTGTAGCGTGTAGCGTGTAGGGTGTAGAGTGTAGCGTGTAGCGTGTAGGGTGTAGGGTGTAGAGTGTAGCGTGTAGAGTGTGCGGTGTAGAGTGTAGGGTGTAGCGTGTAGGGTGTAGAGTGTAGCGTGTAGCGTTTAGCGTGTAGGGTTAAGCTACACGCTACACACTAAACACAAAAAGAAAAGGATATGCAAACCAATGGGATAGCATATATGGGATAGAGTATAGCATGTAGAGAGTAGGGTGTAGGGTGTAGGGTGTAGAGTGTAACGTGTAGCGTGTAGGGTGTAGCGTGTAGCGTGTAGGGTGTAGAGTGTAGGGTGAAGGGTGTAGCGTGTAGCGTGTAGCGTGTAGGGTGTAGGGTGTAGATTGTAGCGTGTAGGGTGTAGCATGTAGCGTGTAGGGTGTAGGGTGTAGAGTGTAGAGTGTAGCGTGTAGGGTGAAGCATGTAGGGTGTAGGGTGTCGGGTGTAGCGTGTAGGGTGTAGGGTGTAGAGCGTAGGGTGTAGCGTGTATGGTGTA
Organism: Ranitomeya variabilis; assembly: GCF_051348905.1. Classification (NCBI taxonomy): domain Eukaryota; kingdom Metazoa; phylum Chordata; class Amphibia; order Anura; family Dendrobatidae; genus Ranitomeya; species Ranitomeya variabilis. Next base: position 130,515,464 of record NC_135239.1, read on the forward strand.
GAGTGTAGCGTGTAGCGTGCAGAGTATAGCGTGTAGGGTGTAGCGTGTAGCGTGCAGAGTGTAGCGTGTAGGGTGTAGAGTGTAGCGTGTTGCGTGTAGGGTGTAGAGTGTAGCGTGTAGCGTGTAGAGTGTAGAGTGTAGCATGTAGCGTGTAGAGTGTAGCGTGTAGGGTGTAGAGTATAGCGTGTAGCGTGTAGGGTGTAGGGTGTAGAGTGTAGAGTGTAGCATTTAGCGTGTAGCGTGTAGAGTGTAGCGTGTAGCGTGTAGAGTGTAGGGTGTAGCGTGTAGCGTGTAGCGTGTAGAGTGTAGGGTGTAGCGTGTAGCGTGTAGGGTGTAGGGTGTAGAGTGTAGCGTGTAGCGTGTAGAGTGTACGGTGTAGAGTGTAGGGTGTAGCGTGTAGGGTGTAGAGTGTAGCGTGTAGCGTGTAGCGTGTAGGGTTAAGTTACACGCTACACACTAAACACAAAAAGAAAAGGATATGCAAACCAATGGGATCCACGTTAAATAGTCAATTTTATTGTACAAAAATAGTAATCCACAAACAGAACCAGGCAAATCATACATTTAAAAACATTTAAAACACTAGTATGGCTGAATAGGCCATAAGTAATTTTACCCGAGGGAATGAAGGAAGCTAATACTTTACAGCATATGTGAGACAGGAGAAATAACCAGAGAGAAAAAATTGCTAGGTATGCGGGTACACCAATCTTGGTCAAATCTACATATAAGAAGCCTATTGTTTACTGCCAACTGTGACCCCCTGAGTACTATGACAGGAAACATATACTCCAGCCTAGTATCTGGAAGAAATACATCATGGATCCTATTTTGTTCAACACAGCATGCGTGCGCACAGTTGGTAAGCATATGAAAGCAGACCCCTATAGAAAGGTAATCAGGGAAATAGATATGCTGCAGTACTACAAAATCCTAGTTATTTGGATAAATGTATGCATACAGACGCCTTGTGGAAATAGAAAGAATCAGGATCCATTGTCCTAAGGCTTGGAAAAATGCCAGGCCATGCATGAAGTAAATAGGTGTAATTCCATAGCAGTCCTGTCCCTCGGGAAAAAAACAAAGGAAGCCCTGAACCCCACGCGTATCGACGCTACTCAAGCGTCTTCATCAGAGGAAAAAGTGACACCCTACACGCTACACTCTACACCCTACACAATACACGCTGCTTGCTACACCCTACATGCTACACTCTACACGCTACACGCTAAACCCTACACGGTACACCCTACACCCTACACCCTACACGCTACACGCTACACCCTACACCCTACACCCTACACGCTACAATCTACACGCTACACGCTACACACTATACGCTACACGCTACACGCTACACTCTACACCCTACACGCTACACTCTACACCCTACACGCTACACCCTACACTCTACACGCTACATGCTACACTCTACACCCTACACAATACACGCTACTTGCTACACCCTACATGCTACACTCTACACGCTACACGCTACACGCTACACCCTACACGGTACACCCTACACCCTACACCCTACACGCTACAATCTACACCCTACACGCTACACGCTAGACGCTACACTCTACACGCTACACGATACACGCTACACCCTACACGCTACACCCTACACTCTACACCCTACAACCTACTCGCTACACGCTACACGCTACACGCTACACCCTACACGCTACACCCTACACTCTACACCCTACACCCTACACGCTACACGCTACACGCTACACCCTACACGCTACACCCTACACTCTACACCCTACACGCTACACCCTACACGCTACACGTTACACTCTACACCCTACACCCTACACTCTACACCCTACACCCTACTCTCTACACTCTACACTCTACACCCTACACGCTACACTCTACACCCTACACCCTACACGCTGCACGCTACACTCTACACGCTAAACGCTACAGCTTATACCCTACACTCTACACCGTACACCCTACATGCTACACTCTACACCCTACACGCTACACCCTACACCCTACACCCTACATGCTACACCCTACACTCTACACCCTACACCCTACACGCTACACCCTACGCCCTGCACGCCACACACTACACTCTACACGCTACACCCTACACCCTACACTGTACACCCTACACCCTACACGCTACACGCTACACTCTACACGCTACACCCTACACTCTACACCCTACACCCTACACTCTACACCCTACACGCTACATGCTACACTCTACACCCTAGACGCTACACTCTATACCCTACACTCTACACGCTACACCCTACACCCTACACTCTACATGCTACACCCTACACCCTACACCCTACACTCTACATGCTACACGCTACACGCTACATGCTACACGCTACACCCTACACGCTACACGCTACACACTACACGCTACACCCTACACCCTACACCCTACACGCTACACGCTACACTCTACACCATACATGCTACACCCTACACCCTACACCCTACACGCTACACGCTACACTCTACACCCTACACGCTACACCCTACACTCTACACCCTACACGCTACACCATACACTCTACACCCTACACGCTATACGCTACACTCTACACCCTGCACGCTACACGCTACACCCTACACGCTACACTCTACACCCTACACGCTACACCCTACACTCTACACCCTACACCCTTCACGCTACACGCTACACTCTACACCCTACACGCTACACCCTACACTCCACACCCTACACCCTACATGCTACACGCTACACCCTACACGCTACACATTACACTCTAAACCCTACACTCTACATCCTACACCCTACACTCTACACCCTACACGCTACACTCTACACCCTACACCCTACATGCTACACGCTACACGCTACACTCTACACCCTACACGCTACACGCTACACCCTACTAGCTAAACGCTACAAACTACACGCTACATATTACACTCTACACCCTAGCGTGTAGCGTGTAGGGTGTAGAGTGTAGCGTGTAGGGTGTAGAGTGTAGCGTGTAGGGTGTAGAGTGTAGCATGTAGCGTGTAGGGTGTAGGGTGTAGAGTGTAGAGTGTAGCATGTAGCGTGTAGATTGTAGGGTGTACCGTGTAGGGTGTAGAGTGTAGCGTGTAGCGTGTAGAGTGTAGAGTGTAGCGTGTAGGGTGTAGGGTGTAGAGTGTAGCATGTAGGGTGTAGCGTGTAGCATGTAGCGTGTAGCGTGTAGCATGTAGAGTGTAGCGTGTAGGGTGTAGAGTGTAGCGTGTAGGGTGTAGCGTGTAGCGTGTAGCGTGCAGGGTGTAGAGTGTAGCGTATAGCGTGTAGGGTGTAGAGTGTAGGGTGTAGCATGTAGCGTGTAGAGTGTAGCGTGTAGGGTGTAGGGTGTACAGTGTAGGGTGTAGCGTGTAGCATGTAGGGTGTAGGGTGTAGCGTGTAGCGTGTACCGTGTAGCGTATAGAGTGCAGCGTGTAGGGTGTAGAGTGTAGCGTGTAGTGTGTAGCGTGTAGGGTGTAGGGTGTAGCGTGTAGGGTGTAGAGTGTAGCGTGTAGGGTGTAGAGTGTAACATGTAGCGTGTAGGGTGTAGGGCGTAGCGTGTAGCGTGTACCGTGTAGCGTGTAGAGTGTAGTGTGTAGGGTGTAGAGTGTAGCGTGTAGGGTGTAGAGTGTAGCGTGTAGCGTGTAGCGTGTAGCGTGTAGAGTGTAGCGTGTAGGGTGTAGCGTGTAGAGTGTAGTGTGTGGCGTGCAGGGCGTAGGGTGTAGCGTGTAGCGTGTAGGGTGTAGGGTGTAGAGTGTAGGGTGTAGCATGTAGGGTGTAGGGTGTAGGGTATAGCGTGTAGGGTGTAGAGTGTAGCGTGTAGGGTGTACGGTGTAGAGTGTAGGGTATAAGCTGTAGCGTTTAGCGTGTAGAGTGTAGCGTGTAGCGTGTAGCGTGTAGCGTGTAGGGTGTAGAGTGTAGGGTGTAGAGTGTAGCGTGTAGCGTGTAGGGTGTAGGATGTAGCGTGTAGGGTGTAGCATGTAGCGTGTAGCGTGTAGCATGTAGAGTAGGGTGTAGGGTGTAGGGTGTAGAGTGTAGTGTGTAGAGTGTAGAGTGTAGCGTGTAGAGTGTAAAGTGTAGCGTGTAGGGTGTAGCGTGTAGTGTGTAGCGTGTAGCGCGTAGCGTGTAGAGTGTAGGGTATAGAGTGTAGCGTGTAGAGAGTAGGGAGCAGAGTGTAGTGTGTAGCATGTAGGGTGTAGGGTGTACAGTGTAGGGTGTAGGGTGTAGCGTGTAGCGTGTAGAGTGTAGGGAGTAGGGTGTAGGGTGTAGCGTGTAGGGTGTGGAGTGTAGCGTGTAGCGTGTAGGGTGTAGCGTGTAGCGTGTAGGGTGTAGCGTGTATCATGTACCGTGTAGCGTGTAGCATGTAGAGTAGGGTGTAGGGTGTAGAGTGTAGCATGTAGGGTGTAGGGTGTAGAGTGTAGGGTGTAGCATGTAGGGTGTAGGGTGTATAGTGTAGGGTGTAGGGTGTAGCGTGTAGCGTGTAGAGTGTAGGGAGTAGGGTGTAGGGTGTAGCGTGTAGGGTGTAGAGTGTGGCTTGTAGCGTGTAGCGTGTAGGGTGTAGCGTGTAGCGTGTAGGGTGTAGCGTGTATCATGTACCGTGTAGCGAGTAGCATGTAGAGTAGGGTGTAGAGTGTAGGGTGTAGCATGTAGGGTGTAGGGTGTAGCGTGTAGGGTGTAGAGTGTAGCGTGTAGGGTGTACGGTGTAGAGTGTAGGGTATAAGCTGTAGCGTTTAGCGTGTAGAGTGTAGCGTGTAGCGTGTAGGGTGTAGAGTGTAGGGTGTAGAGTGTAGCGTGTAGCGTGTAGGGTGTAGGGTGAAGCGTGTAGGGTGTAGCATGTAGCGTGTAGCGTGTAGCATGTAGAGTAGGGTGTAGGGAGTAGAGTGTAGCGTGTAGCGTGTAGTGTGTAGCGTGTAGAGTGTAAAGTGTAGCGTGTAGTGTGTAGTGTGTAGCGTGTAGCGCGTAGCGTGTAGAGTGTAGGGTATAGAGTGTAGCGTGTAGAGAGTAGGGAGTAGAGTGTAGAGTGTAGCGTGTAGGGTGTAGAGTGTAGCGAGTAGCGTGTAGTGTGTAGGGTGTAGAGTGTAGGGTGTAGCATGTAGGGTGTAGAGTGTAGCGTGTAGGGTGTAGCGTGTAGCGTGCAGGGTGTAGAGTGTAGCGTATAGCGTGTAGGGTGTAGGGTGTAGCGTGTAGAGTGTAGCGTGTAGCGTGTAGGGTGTAGGGTGTACAGTGTAGCGTGTAGAGTGTAGTGTGTAGCGTGTAGAGTGTAGTGTGTGGCGTGCAGGGCATAGGGTGTAGCGTGTAGGGTGTAGGGTGTAGTGTAGGGTGTAGCATGTAGGGTGTAGGGTGTAGCGTGTAGGGTGTAGAGTGTAGCATGTAGGGTGTACGGTGTAGAGTGTAGGGTATAAGCTGTAGCGTTTAGCGTGTAGAGTGTAGCGTGTAGCGTGTAGGGTGTAGGGTGTAGAGTGTAGAGTGTAGCGTGTAGGGTGTAGAGTGTAGCGTGTAGAGAGTAGGGTGTAGGGTGTAGAGTGTAGGGTGTAGGGTGTAGAGTGTAACGTGTAGCGTGTAGGGTGTAGCGTGTAGGGTGTAGAGTGTAGGGTGTAGCGTGTAGGGTGTAGCGTGTAGCGTGTAGCGTGTAGGGTGTAGGGTGTAGAGTGTAGGGTGTAGCGTGTAGGGTGTAGCGTGTAGCGTGTAGCGTGTAGGGTGTAGGGTGTAGAGTGTAGGGTGTAGCGTGTAGGGTGTAGAGTGTAGCGTCTAGCATGTAGCGTATAGTGTGCAGCGTGTAGCGTGTAGATTGTAGCGTGTAGGGTGTAGGGTGTAGGGTGTAGCGTGTAGCGTGTAGATTGTAGCGTGTAGGGTGTAGGGTGTAGCGTGTAGCGTGTAGAGTGTAGCATGTAGGGTGTAGCAAGTAGCGTGTATTGTGTAGGGTGTAGAGTGTAGCATGTAGCGTGTAGAGTGTAGGGTGTAGCGTGTAGGGTGTAGAGTGTAGCGTGTAGGGTGTAGAGTGTAGCGTGTAGCGTGTAGGGTGTCACTTTTTCCTCTGATGAAGACGCTTGAGTAGCGTCGATACGCGTGGGGTTCAGGGCTTCCTTTGTTTTTTTCCCAAGGGACAGGACTTGCGTAACTTATCTTTACAACTGCTATGGAATTACACCTATTTACTTCATGCATGGCCTGGCATTTTTCCAAGCCTTAGGACAATGGATCCTGATTCTTTGTATTTCCACAAGGCGTCTGTATGCATACATTTATCCAAATAACTAGGATTTTGTAGTACTGCAGCATATCTATTTCCCTGATTACCTTTCTATAGGGGTCTGCTTTCATTTGCTTACCAACTGTGCGCACGCATGCTGTGTTGAACAAAATAGGATCCATGATGTATTTCTTCCAGATACTAGGCTGGAGTATATGTTTCCTTTCATAGTACTCAGGGGGTCACAGTTGGCAGTAAACAATCGGCTTCTTATATGTAGATTTGACTAAGATTGGTGTACCCGCATACCTAGCAATTTTTTCTCTCTGGTTATTTCTCCTGTCTCACATATGCTGTAAAGTATTAGCTTCCTTCATTCCCTCGGGTAAAATTACTTATGGCCTATTCAGCCATACTAGTGTTTTAAATGTCTTTAAATGTATGTTTTGCCTGGTTCTGTTTGTGGATTACTATTTTTGTACAATAAAATTGACTATTTAACGTGGATCCCATTGGTTTGCATATCCTTTTCTTTTTGTGTTTAGTGTGTAGCGTGTAGCTTAACCCTACACGCTAAACGCTACACTCTACACTCTACACCCTACACGCTACACCCTACACTCTACACCCTACACGCTACACGCTACACTCTACACCCTACACGCTACACGCTACACTCTACACTCTACACGCTACACGCTACACTCTACACCCTACACTCTACACGCTACACGCTACACGCTACACCCTACACTCTACACGCTACACGCTACACTCTACACGCTACACGCTACATGCTACACTCTACACTCTACACCCTACACGCTACACGCTACACTCTACACTCTACACGCTACACTCTACACCCTACACTCTACACGCTACACGCTACACGCTACACCCTACACTCTACACGCTACACGCTACACTCTACACGCTACACGCTACATGCTACACTCTACACTCTACACCCTACACCCTACACGCTACACGCTATACTCTACACCCTACACGCTACACTCTACACGCTACACGCTACACTCTACACTCTACACGCTACACGCTACACTCTACACCCTACACGCAACACGCTACACTCTATACCCTACATGCTACACTCTGCACGCTACACGCTACGCTCTACACCCTACACGCTACACGCTACACCCTACACGCTAAACGCTACAGCTTATACCCTACACTCTACACCGTACACCCTACACGCTACACTCTACACCCTACATGCTACACCCTACACCCTACACCCTACATGCTACACCCTACACTCTACACCCTACACTCTACACACTACACGCTACACCCTACACCCTACACGCTACACTCTACACGCTACACGCTACACTCTACACCCTACACGCAACACCCTACACGCTACACTCTACACGCTACACTCTACACCCTACACGCTACACTCTACACCCTACTCTCTACACGCTACACGCTACACTCTATACCCTACACTCTACACGCTACACCCTACACCCTACACTCTACATGCTACACCCTACACTCTACATGCTACACTCAACACCCTACACGCTACACCCTACACCCTACACCCTACACGCTACACGCTACACTCAACACCCTACACGCTACACCCTACACCCTACACCCTACACGCTACACGCTACACTCTACACTCTACCCCCTACATGCTACACCCTACACTCTACACCCTACACGCAACACGCTACACTCTACACCCTACACGCTACACTCTGCATTCTACACGCTACACCCTACACCCTGCACGCTACACTCTGCACGCTACACGCTACACTCTACACCATACACGCTACACCCTACACTCTACACCCTACACCCTACACGCTATACCCGACACCCTACACCCTACATGCTTCACCCTACACGCTACACTCTACACTCTACACCCTACACCCTACACGCTACATGCTACAACCTACACGCTACACTCTACACCCTACACTCTACACGCTACACACTACACGCTACACCCTACACGCTACACGCTACACCCTACACGCTACACGTTACACTCTACACCCTACACCCTACACGCTACACGCTACACCCTACACGCTACACGTTACACTCTACACCCTACACGCTACACTCTACACCCTGCACCCTACATGCTACACGCTACACCCTACATGCTACACGCTACACAATACACGCTACACGTTACACTCTACACCCTACACTCTACACCCTACACTACACGCTACACTCTACACCCTACACTCTACACGCTACACGCTACACCCTACACCCTACACGCTACAATCTACACCCTACACGCTACACGCTACACCCTACACTCTACACCCTACACCCTACACGCTACACACTATACTCTACACCCTACACGCTACACCCTACACGCAACACGCTACACTCTACACCCTACACGCTACACTCTGCACGCTACACGCTACACCCTACACCCTACACGCTACACTCTACACGCTACACTCTACACCATACACGCTACACCCTACACTCTACACCCTACACGCTATACCCGACACCCTACACCCTGCATGCTTCACACTACACGCTACACTCTACACTATACACCCTACACCCTACACGCTACATGCTACACCCTACACGCTACACTCTACACCCTACACCCTACACGCTACACACTACACGCTACACACTACACCCTACACACTACACGTTACACTCTACACCCTACACTCTGCACTCTACACCCTACACCCTACACGCTACACGCTACAATCTACACCCTACACGCTACACGCTACACCCTACACCCTACACGCTACAATCTACACGCTACACGCTACACCCTACACACTACACCCTACACTCTACACCCTACACCCTACACGCTACACGCTACACCCTACACACTACACCCTACACTCTACACCCTACACCCTACACGCTACACGCTACACCCTACACGCTACACGTTACAATCTACACCCTACACCCTACACTCTACACCCTACACCCTACTCTCTACACGCTATATTCTACACCCTACACGCTACACTCTACACCCTACACGCTACACTCTACACCCTAGACGCTACACTCTATACCCTACACTCTACACGCTACACCCTACACCCTACACTCTACATGCTACACCCTACACCCTACACCCTACACTCTACATGCTACACGCTACACGCTACATGCTACACGCTACACCCTACACGCTACACACTACACACTACACGCTACACCCTACACCCTACACCCTACACGCTACACGCTACACTCTACACCCTACACGCTACACCCTACACCCTACACCCTACACGCTACATGCTACACGCTACACGCTACACCCTACACGCTACACCCTACACTCTACACCCTACACCCTACACACTACACGCTACTCGCTACACTCTACACCCTACACGCTACACGCTACACTCTACACCCTACAAGCTACACGCTACACCCTACACTCTACACCCTACACCGTACACGCTACACGCTACACTCTACACGCTACACCCTTCACTCTACACCCTACACCCTACATGCTACACTCTACACCCTACACGGTACACCCTACAATCTACACGCTACATGCTACACTCTACGCTCTACACCCTACACCCTACACGCTACATGCTACACTCTACACCCTACACGCTACACTCTACACCCTACACGCTACATGCTACACTCTACACCATACACCCTACACGCTACATGCTACACGCTACACTCTACACCCTACACGCTACACGCTAGGGTGTAGAGTGTAATATGTAGCGTGTAGTTTGTAGCGTTTAGCTTGTAGGGTGTAGCGTGTAGCGTGTAGGGTGTAGAGTGTAGTGTGTAGCGTGTAGCATGTAGGGTGTAGGGTGTAGAGTGTAGAGTGTAGCGTGTAGGGTGTAGAGTGTAGGGTGTAGGATGTAGAGTGTAGGGTTTAGAGTGTAATGTGTAGCGTGTAGGGTGTAGCGTGTAGCATGTAGGGTGTAGGGTGTGGAGTGTAGGGTGTAGCGTGTAGGGTGTAGAGTGTAGCGTGTAGCGTGTAGAGTGTAGGGTGTAGAGTGTAGCGTGTAGGGTGTAGCGTGTAGCGTGCAGGGTGTAGAGTGTAGCGTATAGCGTGTAGGGTGTAGGGTGTAGAGTGTAGAGTGTAGCGTGCAGAGTGTAGCATGCAGGGTGTAGGGTGTAGCGTGTAGAATGCAGAGTGTAGCGTGTAGGGTGTAGAGTGTAGCGTGTAGGGTGTAGAGTATAGCGTGTAGCGTGTAGGGTGTAGGGTGTAGAGTGTAGAGTGTAGCGTGTAGCATGCAGAGTGTAGCATGCAGGGTGGAGGGTGTAGCGTGTAGAATGCAGAGTGTAGCGTGTAGGGTGTAGAGTGTAGCGTGTTGCGTGTAGGGTGTAGAGTGTAGCGTGTAGAGTGTAGCGTGTAGCGTGTAGCGTGTAGAGTGTAGCGTGTAGGGTGTATAGCGTGTAGCGTGTAGGGTGTAGGGTGTAGAGTGTAGAGTGTAGCGTGTAGCGTGTAGAGTGTAGCGTGTAGCGTGTAGCGTGTAGAGTGTAGGGTGTAGCGTGTAGGGTGTAGAGTGTCGGGTGTAGCGTGTAGGGTGTAGGGTGTAGAGTGTAGGGTGTAGCGTGTATGGTGTAGAGTGTAGCGTGTAGCGTGCAGTGTATAGCGTGTAGGGTGTAGCGTGTAGCGTGTAGAGTGTAGCGTGTAGGGTGTAGAGTGTAGCGTGTTGCGTGTAGGGTGTAGAGTGTAGCGTGTAGCGTGTAGAGTGTAGAGTGTAGCATGTAGCGTGTAGAGTGTAGCGTGTAGGGTGTAGAGTATAGCGTGTAGCGTGTAGGGTGTAGGGTGTAGAGTGTAGAGTGTAGCATGTAGCGTGTAGCGTGTAGCGTGTAGCGTGTAGCGTGTAGAGTGTAGGGTGTAGCGTGTAGCGTGTAGAGTGTAGGGTGTAGAGTGTAGCGTGTAGCGTGTAGGGTGTAGGGTGTAGAGTGTAGCGTGTAGCGTGTAGAGTGTACGGTGTAGAGTGTAGGGTGTAGCGTGTAGGGTGTACACCCGACACTCTACACCCTACACGCTACACCCTACACTCTACACGCTACACGCTACACGCTACACCCTACACGCTACATGCTACACTCTACACCCTACACGCTACACTCTACACCCTACACGCTACATGCTACACTCTACACCATACACCCTACACGCTACATGCTACACGCTACACTCTACACCCTACACGCTATACGCTAGGGTGTAGAGTGTAATATGTAGCGTGTAGTTTGTAGCGTTTAGCTTGTAGGGTGTAGCGTGTAGCGTGTAGGGTGTAGAGTGTAGTGTGTAGCGTGTAGCATGTAGGGTGTAGGGTGTAGAGTGTAGAGTGTAGCGTGTAGGGTGTAGAGTGTAGGGTGTAGGATGTAGAGTGTAGGGTTTAGAGTGTAATGTGTAGCGTGTAGGGTGTAGCGTGTAGCATGTAGGGTGTAGGGTGTGGAGTGTAGGGTGTAGCGTGTAGGGTGTAGAGTGTAGCGTGTAGAGTGTAAGGTGTAGCGTGTAGGGTGTAGAGTGTAGCGTGTAGGGTGTAGCGTGTAGCGTGCAGGGTGTAGAGTGTAGCGTATAGCGTGTAGGGTGTAGGGTGTAGAGTGTAGAGTGTAGCGTGTAGCGTGCAGAGTGTAGCATGCAGGGTGTAGGGTGTAGCGTGTAGAATGCAGAGTGTAGCGTGTAGGGTGTAGAGTGTAGCGTGTAGGGTGTAGAGTATAGCGTGTAGCGTGTAGGGTGTAGGGTGTAGAGTGTAGAGTGTAGCGTGTAGCATGCAGAGTGTAGCATGCAGGGTGTAGGGTGTAGCGTGTAGAATGCAGAGTGTAGCGTGTAGGGTGTAGAGTGTAGCGTGTTGCGTGTAGGGTGTAGAGTGTAGCGTGTAGCGTGTAGAGTGTAGCGTGTAGCGTGTAGCGTGTAGAGTGTAGCGTGTAGGGTGTATAGCGTGTAGCGTGTAGGGTGTAGGGTGTAGAGTGTAGAGTGTAGCGTGTAGCGTGTAGAGTGTAGCGTGTAGCGTGTAGCGTGTAGAGTGTAGGGTGTAGCGTGTAGGGTGTAGAGTGTAGGGTGTAGCGAGTAGGGTGTAGCGTGTAGCGTGTAGCGTGTAGGGTGTAGGGTGTAGGGTGTAGCGTGTAGGGTGTAGAGTGTAGCGTGTAGGGTGTAGGCTGTAGGGTGTAGCGTGTAGTGTGTAGAGTGTAGCGTGTAGCGTGTAGGGTGTAGCGTGTAGCATGTATCGTGTAGCGTGTAGCATGTAGAGTGTAGGGTGTAGGCTGTAGGGTGTAGCATGTAGAGTGTAGGGTGTAGGCTGTAGCGTGTAGAGTGTAGGGTATAGAGTGTAGCGTGTAGAGAGTAGGGTGTAGAGTGTAGAGTGTAGCGTGTAGGGTGTAGAGTGTAGCGTGTAGAGCGTATTGTGTAGAATGTAGAGTGTAGCATGTAGCGTGTAGAGTGTAGGGTGTAGAGTGTAGCGTGTAGAGTGTAGCGTGTAGGGTGTAGCGTGTCGGGTGTAGGGTGTAGGGTGTAGCGTGTAGTTTGTAGGGTGTAGGGTGTTGCGTGTAGGGTGTAGAGTGTAGCGTGTAGCGTGTAGAGTGTAGCGTGTAGGGTGTAGGGTGTAGCGTGTAGTGTGTAGGGTGTAGGTTGTAGAGTGTAGGGTGTAGCATGTAGGGTGTAGGGTGTAGGGTGTAGCGTGTAGGGTGTACGGTGTAGAGTGTAGGGTATAAGCTGTAGCGTTTAGCGTGTAGGGTGTAGCGTGTAGCGTGTAGGGTGTAGAGTGTAGCGTGTAGGGTGTAGAGTATAGCATGTAGAGAGTAGGGTGTAGGGTGTAGGGTGTAGAGTGTAACGTGTAGCGTGTAGCGTGTAGGGTGTAGCGTGTAGCGTGTAGGGTGTAGAGTGTAGGGTGAAGGGTGTAGCGTGTAGCGTGTAGCGTGTAGGGTGTAGGGTGTAGATTGTAGCGTGTAGGGTGTAGCATGTAGCGTGTAGGGTGTAGGGTGTAGAGTGTAGAGTGTAGCGTGTAGGGTGAAGCATGTAGGGTGTAGGGTGTCGGGTGTAGCGTGTAGGGTGTAGGGTGTAGAGCGTAGGGTGTAGCGTGTATGGTGTAGAGTGTAGCGTGTAGCGTGCAGAGTATAGCGTGTAGGGTGTAGCGTGTAGCGTGCAGAGTGTAGCGTGTAGGGTGTAGAGTGTAGCGTGTTGCGTGTAGGGTGTAGAGTGTAGCGTGTAGCGTGTAGAGTGTAGAGTGTAGCATGTAGCGTGTAGAGTGTAGCGTGTAGGGTGTAGAGTATAGCGTGTAGCGTGTAGGGTGTAGGGTGTAGAGTGTAGAGTGTAGCATGTAGCGTGTAGCGTGTAGAGTGTAGCGTGTAGCGTGTAGAGTGTAGGGTGTAGCATGTAGCGTGTAGCGTGTAGAGTGTAGGGTGTAGCGTGTAGCGTGTAGGGTGTAGGGTGTAGAGTGTAGCGTGTAGCGTGTAGAGTGTACGGTGTAGAGTGTAGGGTGTAGCGTGTAGGGTGTAGAGTGTAGCGTGTAGCGTGTAGCGTGTAGGGTTAAGTTACACGCTACACACTAAACACAAAAAGAAAAGGATATGCAAACCAATGGGATCCACGTTAAATAGTCAATTTTATTGTACAAAAATAGTAATCCACAAACAGAACCAGGCAAATCATACATTTAAAAACATTTAAAACACTAGTATGGCTGAATAGGCCATAAGTAATTTTACCCGAGGGAATGAAGGAAGCTAATACTTTACAGCATATGTGAGACAGGAGAAATAACCAGAGAGAAAAAATTGCTAGGTATGCGGGTACACCAATCTTGGTCAAATCTACATATAAGAAGCCTATTGTTTACTGCCAACTGTGACCCCCTGAGTACTATGACAGGAAACATATACTCCAGCCTAGTATCTGGAAGAAATACATCATGGATCCTATGTTGTTCAACACAGCATGCGTGCGCACAGTTGGTAAGCAAATGAAAGCAGACCCCTATAGAAAGGTAATCAGGGAAATAGATATGCTGCAGTACTACAAAATCCTAGTTATTTGGATAAATGTATGCATACAGACGCCTTGTGGAAATAGAAAGAATCAGGATCCATTGTCCTAAGGCTTGGAAAAATGCCAGGCCATGCATGAAGTAAATAGGTGTAATTCCATAGCAGTCCTGTCCCTCGGGAAAAAAACAAAGGAAGCCCTGAACCCCACGCGTATCGACGCTACTCAAGCGTCTTCATCAGAGGAAAAAGTGACACCCTACACGCTACACTCTACACCCTACACAATACACGCTGCTTGCTACACCCTACATGCTACACTCTACACGCTACACGCTAAACCCTACACGGTACACCCTACACCCTACACCCTACACGCTACACGCTACACCCTACACCCTACACCCTACACGCTACAATCTACACGCTACACGCTACACACTATACGCTACACGCTACACGCTACACTCTACACCCTACACGCTACACTCTACACCCTACACGCTACACCCTACACTCTACACGCTACATGCTACACTCTACACCCTACACAATACACGCTACTTGCTACACCCTACATGCTACACTCTACACGCTACACGCTACACGCTACACCCTACACGGTACACCCTACACCCTACACCCTACACGCTACAATCTACACGCTACACGCTACACACTATACGCTACACGCTAGACGCTACACTCTACACGCTACACGATACACGCTACACCCTACACTCTACACCCTACACGCTACACGCTACACCCTACTAGCTAAACGCTACAAACTACACGCTACATATTACACTCTACACCCTAGCGTGTAGCGTGTAGGGTGTAGAGTGTAGCGTGTAGGGTGTAGAGTGTAGCGTGTAGGGTGTAGAGTGTAGCATGTAGCGTGTAGGGTGTAGGGTGTAGAGTGTAGAGTGTAGCATGTAGCGTGTAGATTGTAGGGTGTACCGTGTAGGGTGTAGAGTGTAGCATGTAGGGTGTAGGGTGTAGAGTGAAGGGTGTAGCGTGTAGAGTGTAGCGTGTAGCGTGTACGGTGTAGGGTGTAGAGTGTAGGGTGTAGCGTGTAGCGTGTAGCTTGTAGGGTGTAGAGTGTAGCGTGTAGCGTATAGGCTGTAGCGTGTAGGGTGTAGCATGTATCATGTAGGGTGTAGGGTGTAGAGTGTAGCATGTAGCGTGTAGCGTGTGTAGGGTGTAGGGTGTAGCGTGTAGGGTGTAGAGTGCAGCGTGTAGGGTGTAGAGTGTAGCGTGTAGCGTGTGTAGGGTGTAGGGTGTAGAGTGTAGCGTGTAGGGTGTAGGGTGTAGAGTGTAGCGTGTAGGGTGTAGCGTGTAGGGTTTAGGGTGTAGGGTGTAGAGTGTAGGGTGTTGCGTGTAGGGTGTGGAGTGTAGCGTGTAGGGTGTAGGGTGTAGAGTGTAGCGTGTAGCGTGTAGGGTGGAGAGTGTAGAGTGTAGGGTGTAGCGTGTAGGGTGTAGAGTGTAGCGTGTAGCGTGCAGGGTGTAGAGTGTAGCGTATAGCGTGTAGGGTGTAGGATGTAGAGTGTAGCGTGTAGGGTGTAGAGTGTAGCGTGTAGGGTGAAGCATGTAGGGTGTAGGGTGTCGGGTATAGCGTGTAGGGTGTAGGGTGTAGAGTGTAGGGTGTAGCGTGTATGGTGTAGAGTGTAGCGTGTAGAGTGTAGCGTGTAGGGTGTAGCGTTGTAGCGTGCAGAGTGTAGCGTGTAGGGTGTAGAGTGTAGCGTGTTGCGTGTAGGGTGTAGAGTGTAGCGTGTAGCGTGTAGAGTGTAGAGTGTAGCGTGTAGAGTGTAGCGGGTAGGGTGTAGAGTATAGCGTGTAGCGTGTAGGGTGTAGGGTGTAGAGTGTAGAGTGTAGCGTGTAGCATGCAGAGTGTAGCATGCAGGGTGTAGGGTGTAGCGTGTAGAATGCAGAGTGTAGCGTGTAGGGTGTAGAGTGTAGCGTGTTGCGTGTAGGGTGTAGAGAGTAGCGTGTAGCGTGTAGAGTGTAGCGTGTAGCGTGTAGCGTGTAGAGTGTAGCGTGTAGGGTGTATAGCGTGTAGCGTGTAGGGTGTAGGGTGTAGAGTGTAGAGTGTAGCGTGTAGCGTGTAGAGTGTAGCGTGTAGCGTGTAGCGTGTAGAGTGTAGGGTGTAGCGTGTAGGGTGTAGAGTGTAGGGTGTAGCGAGTAGGGTGTAGCGTGTAGCGTGTAGCGTGTAGGGTGTAGGGTGTAGGGTGTAGCGTGTAGGGTGTAGAGTGTAGCGTGTAGGGTGTAGGCTGTAGGGTGTAGCGTGTAGTGTGTAGAGTGTAGCGTGTAGCGTGTAGGGTGTAGCGTGTAGCATGTATCGTGTAGCGTGTAGCATGTAGAGTGTAGGGTGTAGGCTGTAGGGTGTAGCATGTAGAGTGTAGGGTGTAGGCTGTAGCGTGTAGAGTGTAGGGTATAGAGTGTAGCGTGTAGAGAGTAGGGTGTAGAGTGTAGAGTGTAGCGTGTAGGGTGTAGAGTGTAGCGTGTAGAGCGTATTGTGTAGAATGTAGAGTGTAGCATGTAGCGTGTAGAGTGTAGGGTGTAGAGTGTAGCGTGTAGAGTGTAGCGTGTAGGGTGTAGCGTGTCGGGTGTAGGGTGTAGGGTGTAGCGTGTAGTTTGTAGGGTGTAGGGTGTTGCGTGTAGGGTGTAGAGTGTAG
Source organism: Ranitomeya variabilis (assembly GCF_051348905.1). Lineage (NCBI taxonomy): Eukaryota > Metazoa > Chordata > Amphibia > Anura > Dendrobatidae > Ranitomeya > Ranitomeya variabilis. The sequence continues at coordinate 130,532,346 of NC_135239.1, forward strand.
CGTGTAGCGTGTAGAGTGTAGCGTGTAGGGTGTAGGGTGTAGCGTGTAGTGTGTAGGGTGTAGGTTGTAGAGTGTAGGGTGTAGCATGTAGGGTGTAGGGTGTAGGGTGTAGCGTGTAGGGTGTACGGTGTAGAGTGTAGGGTATAAGCTGTAGCGTTTAGCGTGTAGGGTGTAGCGTGTAGCGTGTAGGGTGTAGAGTGTAGCGTGTAGGGTGTAGAGTATAGCATGTAGAGAGTAGGGTGTAGGGTGTAGGGTGTAGAGTGTAACGTGTAGCGTGTAGGGTGTAGCGTGTAGCGTGTAGGGTGTAGAGTGTAGGGTGAAGGGTGTAGCGTGTAGCGTGTAGCGTGTAGGGTGTAGGGTGTAGATTGTAGCGTGTAGGGTGTAGCATGTAGCGTGTAGGGTGTAGGGTGTAGAGTGTAGAGTGTAGCGTGTAGGGTGAAGCATGTAGGGTGTAGGGTGTCGGGTGTAGCGTGTAGGGTGTAGGGTGTAGAGCGTAGGGTGTAGCGTGTATGGTGTAGAGTGTAGCGTGTAGCGTGCAGAGTATAGCGTGTAGGGTGTAGCGTGTAGCGTGCAGTGTAGCGTGTAGGGTGTAGAGTGTAGCGTGTTGCGTGTAGGGTGTAGAGTGTAGCGTGTAGCGTGTAGAGTGTAGAGTGTAGCATGTAGCGTGTAGAGTGTAGCGTGTAGGGTGTAGAGTATAGCGTGTAGCGTGTAGGGTGTAGGGTGTAGAGTGTAGAGTGTAGCATGTAGCGTGTAGCGTGTAGAGTGTAGCGTGTAGCGTGTAGAGTGTAGGGTGTAGCGTGTAGCGTGTAGCGTGTAGAGTGTAGGGTGTAGCGTGTAGCGTGTAGGGTGTGGGGTGTAGAGTGTAGCGTGTAGCGTGTAGAGTGTACGGTGTAGAGTGTAGGGTGTAGCGTGTAGGGTGTAGAGTGTAGCGTGTAGCGTGTAGCGTGTAGGGTTAAGTTACACGCTACACACTAAACACAAAAAGAAAAGGATATGCAAACCAATGGGATCCACGTTAAATAGTCAATTTTATTGTACAAAAATAGTAATCCACAAACAGAACCAGGCAAATCATACATTTAAAAACATTTAAAACACTAGTATGGCTGAATAGGCCATAAGTAATTTTACCCGAGGGAATGAAGGAAGCTAATACTTTACAGCATATGTGAGACAGGAGAAATAACCAGAGAGAAAAAATTGCTAGGTATGCGGGTACACCAATCTTGGTCAAATCTACATATAAGAAGCCTATTGTTTACTGCCAACTGTGACCCCCTGAGTACTATGACAGGAAACATATACTCCAGCCTAGTATCTGGAAGAAATACATCATGGATCCTATTTTGTTCAACACAGCATGCGTGCGCACAGTTGGTAAGCAAATGAAAGCAGACCCCTATAGAAAGGTAATTAGGGAAATAGATATGCTGCAGTACTACAAAATCCTAGTTATTTGGATAAATGTATGCATACAGACGCCTTGTGGAAATAGAAAGAATCAGGATCCATTGTCCTAAGGCTTGGAAAAATGCCAGGCCATGCATGAAGTAAATAGGTGTAATTCCATTGCAGTCCTGTCCCTCGGGAAAAAAACAAAGGAAGCCCTGAACCCCACGCGTATCGACGCTACTCAAGCGTCTTCATCAGAGGAAAAAGTGACACCCTACACGCTACACTCTACACCCTACACAATACACGCTGCTTGCTACACCCTACATGCTACACTCTACACGCTACACGCTAAACCCTACACGGTACACCCTACACCCTACACCCTACACGCTACACGCTACACCCTACACCCTACACCCTACACGCTACAATCTACACGCTACACGCTACACACTATACGCTACACGCTACACGCTACACTCTACACCCTACACGCTACACTCTACACCCTACACGCTACACCCTACACTCTACACGCTACATGCTACACACTACACCCTACACAATACATGCTACTTGCTACACCCTACATGCTACACTCTACACGCTACACGCTACACGCTACACCCTACACGGTACACCCTACACCCTACACGCTACAATCTACACGCTACACGCTACACACTATACGCTACACGCTAGATGCTACACTCTACACGCTACACGATACACGCTACACCCTACACGCTACACCCTACACTCTACACCCTACAACCTACTCGCTACACCCTACACGCTACACGTTACACTCTACACCCTACACCCTACACTCTACACCCTACACCCTACTCTCTACACTCTACACTCTACACCCTACACGCTACACTCTACACCCTACACCCTACACGCTGCACGCTACACTCTACACGCTAAACGCTACAGCTTATACCCTACACTCTACACCGTACACCCTACATGCTACACTCTACACCCTACACGCTACACCCTACACCCTACACCCTACATGCTACACCCTACACTCTACACCCTACACCCTACACGCTACACCCTACGCCCTGCACGCCACACACTACACTCTACACGCTACACCCTACACCCTACACTGTACACCCTACACCCTACACGCTACACGCTACACTCTACACGCTACACCCTACACTCTACACCCTACACCCTACACTCTACACCCTACACGCTACATGCTACACTCTACACCCTAGACGCTACACTCTATACCCTACACTCTACACGCTACACCCTACACTCTACACTCTACATGCTACACCCTACACCCTACACTCTACACTCTACATGCTACACGCTACACGCTACATGCTACACGCTACACCCTACACGCTACACGCTACACACTACACGCTACACCCTACACCCTACACCCTACACGCTACACGCTACACTCTACACCCTACACGCTACACCCTACACCCTACACCCTACACGATACACGCTACACTCTACACCCTACACGCTACACCCTACACTCTACACCCTACACGCTACACCCTACACTCTACACCCTACACGCTATACGCTACACTCTACACCCTGCACGCTACACGCTACACCCTACACGCTACACTCTACACCCTACACGCTACACCCTACACTCTACACCCTACACCCTACACGCTACACGCTACACTCTACACCCTACACGCTACACCCTACACTCCACACCCTACACCCTACATGCTACACGCTACACCCTACACGCTACACATTACACTCTAAACCCTACACTCTACATCCTACACCCTACACTCTACACCCTACACGCTACACTCTACACCCTACACCCTACATGCTACACGCTACACGCTACACTCTACACCCTACACGCTACACGCTACACCCTACTAGCTAAACGCTACAAACTACACGCTACATATTACACTCTACACCCTAGCGTGTAGCGTGTAGGGTGTAGAGTGTAGCGTGTAGGGTGTAGAGTGTAGCGTGTAGGGTGTAGAGTGTAGCATGTAGAGTGTAGGGTGTAGGGTGTAGAGTGTAGAGTGTAGCATGTAGCGTGTAGATTGTAGGGTGTACCGTGTAGGGTGTAGAGTGTAGCATGTAGGGTGTAGGGTGTAGAGTGAAGGGTGTAGCGTGTAGAGTGTAGCGTGTAGCGTGTACGGTGTAGGGTGTAGAGTGTAGGGTGTAGCGTGTAGCGTGTAGCTTGTAGGGTGTAGAGTGTAGCGTGTAGCGTATAGGCTGTAGGGTGTAGGGTGTAGCATGTAGCGTGTAGCGTGTGTAGGGTGTAGGGTGTAGCGTGTAGGGTGTAGAGTGCAGCGTGTAGGGTGTAGAGTGTAGCGTGTAGCGTGTGTAGGGTGTAGGGTGTAGAGTGTAGCGTGTAGCGTGTAGGGTGTAAGGGTGTAGGGTGTAGAGTGTAGCGTGTAGGGTGTAGCGTGTAGGGTTTAGGGTGTAGGGTGTAGAGTGTAGGGTGTTGCGTGTAGGGTGTGGAGTGTAGCGTGTAGGGTGTAGCGTGTAGAGTGTAGCGTGTAGCATGTAGGGTGGAGAGTGTAGAGTGTAGGGTGTAGCGTGTAGGGTGTAGAGTGTAGCGTGTAGCGTGCAGGGTGTAGAGTGTAGCATGTAGGGTGTAGGGTGTAGAGTGTAGCATGTAGGGTGTAGCGTGTAGCATGTAGCGTGTAGCGTGTAGCATGTAGAGTGTAGCGTGTAGGGTGTAGAGTGTAGCGTGTAGGGTGTAGCGTGTAGCGTGTAGCGTGCAGGGTGTAGAGTGTAGCGTATAGCGTGTAGGGTGTAGAGTGTAGGGTGTAGCATGTAGCGTGTAGAGTGTAGCGTGTAGGGTGTAGGGTGTACAGTGTAGGGTGTAGCGTGTAGCATGTAGGGTGTAGGGTGTAGCGTGTAGCGTGTACCGTGTAGCGTATAGAGTGCAGCGTGTAGGGTGTAGAGTGTAGCGTGTAGTGTGTAGCGTGTAGGGTGTAGGGTGTAGCGTGTAGGGTGTAGAGTGTAGCGTGTAGGGTGTAGAGTGTAACATGTAGCGTGTAGGGTGTAGGGCGTAGCGTGTAGCGTGTACCGTGTAGCGTGTAGAGTGTAGTGTGTAGGGTGTAGAGTGTAGCGTGTAGGGTGTAGAGTGTAGCGTGTAGCGTGTAGCGTGTAGCGTGTAGAGTGTAGCGTGTAGGGTGTAGCGTGTAGAGTGTAGTGTGTGGCGTGCAGGGCGTAGGGTGTAGCGTGTAGCGTGTAGGGTGTAGGGTGTAGAGTGTAGGGTGTAGCATGTAGGGTGTAGGGTGTAGGGTATAGCGTGTAGGGTGTAGAGTGTAGTGTGTAGGGTGTACGGTGTAGAGTGTAGGGTATAAGCTGTAGCGTTTAGCGTGTAGAGTGTAGCGTGTAGCGTGTAGCGTGTAGCGTGTAGGGTGTAGAGTGTAGGGTGTAGAGTGTAGCGTGTAGCGTGTAGGGTGTAGGATGTAGCGTGTAGGGTGTAGCATGTAGCGTGTAGCGTGTAGCATGTAGAGTAGGGTGTAGGGTGTAGGGTGTAGAGTGTAGTGTGTAGAGTGTAGAGTGTAGCGTGTAGAGTGTAAAGTGTAGCGTGTAGGGTGTAGCGTGTAGTGTGTAGCGTGTAGCGCGTAGCGTGTAGAGTGTAGGGTATAGAGTGTAGCGTGTAGAGAGTAGGGAGCAGAGTGTAGTGTGTAGCATGTAGGGTGTAGGGTGTACAGTGTAGGGTGTAGGGTGTAGCGTGTAGCGTGTAGAGTGTAGGGAGTAGGGTGTAGGGTGTAGCGTGTAGGGTGTAGCGTGTAGCGTGTAGGGTGTAGCGTGTATCATGTACCGTGTAGCGTGTAGCATGTAGAGTAGGGTGTAGGGTGTAGAGTGTAGCATGTAGGGTGTAGGGTGTAGAGTGTAGGGTGTAGCATGTAGGGTGTAGGGTGTATAGTGTAGGGTGTAGGGTGTAGCGTGTAGCGTGTAGAGTGTAGGGAGTAGGGTGTAGGGTGTAGCGTGTAGGGTGTAGAGTGTGGCTTGTAGCGTGTAGCGTGTAGGGTGTAGCGTGTAGCGTGTAGGGTGTAGCGTGTATCATGTACCGTGTAGCGAGTAGCATGTAGAGTAGGGTGTAGGGTGTAGAGTGTAGCATGTAGGGTGTAGGGTGTAGAGTGTAGGGTGTAGCATGTAGGGTGTAGGGTGTAGCGTGTAGGGTGTAGAGTGTAGCGTGTAGGGTGTACGGTGTAGAGTGTAGGGTATAAGCTGTAGCGTTTAGCGTGTAGAGTGTAGCGTGTAGCGTGTAGGGTGTAGAGTGTAGCGTGTAGCGTGTAGGGTGTAGGGTGAAGCGTGTAGGGTGTAGCATGTAGCGTGTAGCGTGTAGCATGTAGAGTAGGGTGTAGGGTGTAGAGTGTAGCGTGTAGCGTGTAGTGTGTAGCGTGTAGAGTGTAAAGTGTAGCGTGTAGTGTGTAGTGTGTAGCGTGTAGCGCGTAGCGTGTAGAGTGTAGGGTATAGAGTGTAGCGTGTAGAGAGTAGGGAGTAGAGTGTAGAGTGTAGCGTGTAGGGTGTAGAGTGTAGCGAGTAGCGTGTAGTGTGTAGGGTGTAGAGTGTAGGGTGTAGCATGTAGGGTGTAGAGTGTAGCGTGTAGGGTGTAGCGTGTAGCGTGCAGGGTGTAGAGTGTAGCGTATAGCGTGTAGGGTGTAGGGTGTAGCGTGTAGAGTGTAGCGTGTAGCGTGTAGGGTGTAGGGTGTACAGTGTAGCGTGTAGAGTGTAGTGTGTAGCGTGTAGAGTGTAGTGTGTGGCGTGCAGGGCATAGGGTGTAGCGTGTAGGGTGTAGGGTGTAGTGTAGGGTGTAGCATGTAGGGTGTAGGGTGTAGCGTGTAGGGTGTAGAGTGTAGCATGTAGGGTGTACGGTGTAGAGTGTAGGGTATAAGCTGTAGCGTTTAGCGTGTAGAGTGTAGCGTGTAGCGTGTAGCGTGTAGGGTGTAGGGTGTAGAGTGTAGAGTGTAGCGTGTAGGGTGTAGAGTGTAGCGTGTAGAGAGTAGGGTGTAGGGTGTAGAGTGTAGGGTGTAGGGTGTAGAGTGTAACGTGTAGCGTGTAGGGTGTAGCGTGTAGGGTGTAGAGTGTAGGGTGTAGCGTGTAGGGTGTAGCGTGTAGCGTGTAGCGTGTAGGGTGTAGGGTGTAGAGTGTAGGGTGTAGCGTGTAGGGTGTAGCGTGTAGCGTGTAGCGTGTAGGGTGTAGGGTGTAGAGTGTAGGGTGTAGCGTGTAGGGTGTAGAGTGTAGCGTCTAGCGTGTAGCGTATAGTGTGCAGCGTGTAGCGTGTAGATTGTAGCGTGTAGGGTGTAGGGTGTAGGGTGTAGCGTGTAGCGTGTAGATTGTAGCGTGTAGGGTGTAGGGTGTAGCGTGTAGCGTGTAGGGTGTAGGGTGTAGGGTGTACCGTGTAGGGTGTAGCGTGTAGCGTGTAGCGTGTAGAGTGTAGCATGTAGGGTGTAGCAAGTAGCGTGTATTGTGTAGGGTGTAGAGTGTAGCATGTAGCGTGTAGAGTGTAGGTTGTAGCGTGTAGGGTGTAGAGTGTAGGGTGTAGAGTGTAGCGTGTAGCGTGTAGGGTGTCACTTTTTCCTCTGATGAAGACGCTTGAGTAGCGTCGATACGCGTGGGGTTCAGGGCTTCCTTTGTTTTTTTCCCAAGGGACAGGACTTGGGTAACTTATCTTTACAACTGCTATGGAATTACACCTATTTACTTCATGCATGGCCTGGCATTTTTCCAAGCCTTAGGACAATGGATCCTGATTCTTTGTATTTCCACAAGGCGTCTGTATGCATACATTTATCCAAATAACTAGGATTTTGTAGTACTGCAGCATATCTATTTCCCTGATTACCTTTCTATAGGGGTCTGCTTTCATTTGCTTACCAACTGTGCGCACGCATGCTGTGTTGAACAAAATAGGATCCATGATGTATTTCTTCCAGATACTAGGCTGGAGTATATGTTTCCTGTCATAGTACTCAGGGGGTCACAGTTGGCAGTAAACAATAGGCTTCTTATATGTAGATTTGACTAAGATTGGTGTACCCGCATACCTAGCAATTTTTTCTCTCTGGTTATTTCTCCTGTCTCACATATGCTGTAAAGTATTAGCTTCCTTCATTCCCTCGGGTAAAATTACTTATGGCCTATTCAGCCATACTAGTGTTTTAAATGTCTTTAAATGTATGTTTTGCCTGGTTCTGTTTGTGGATTACTATTTTTGTACAATAAAATTGACTATTTAACGTGGATCCCATTGGTTTGCATATCCTTTTCTTTTTGTGTTTAGTGTGTAGCGTGTAGCTTAACCCTACACGCTAAACGCTACACGCTACACTCTACACCCTACACGCTACACCCTACACTCTACACCGCACACTCTACACGCTACACTCTACACCCTACACCCTACACGCTACACGCTACACTCTACACCCTACACGCTACACGCTACACTCTACACTCTACACGCTACACGCTACACTCTACACCCTACACTCTACACGCTACACGCTACACCCTACACTCTACACGCTACACGCTACACTCTACACGCTACACGCTACATGCTACACTCTACACTCTACACCCTACACCCTACACGCTACACGCTATACTCTACACCCTACACGCTACACTCTACACGCTACACGCTACACTCTACACTCTACACGCTACACGCTACACTCTACACCCTACACGCAACACGCTACACTCTATACCCTACATGCTACACTCTGCACGCTACACGCTACACTCTACACCCTACACGCTACACTCTACACCCTACACGCTACACGCTACACCCTACACGCTAAACGCTACAGCTTATACCCTACACTCTACACCGTACACCCTACACGCTACACTCTACACCCTACATGCTACACCCTACACCCTACACCCTACATGCTACACCCTACACTCTACACCCTACACCCTACACACTACACGCTACACCCTACACCCTACACGCTACACTCTACACGCTACACGCTACACTCTACACCCTACACGCAACACCCTACACGCTACACTCTACTCGCTACACTCTACACCCTACACGCTACACTCTACACCCTACTCTCTACACGCTACACGCTACACTCTATACCCTACACTCTACACGCTACACCCTACACCCTACACTCTACATGCTACACCCTACACCCTACACTCTACATGCTACACTCAACACCCTACACGCTACACCCTACACCCTACACCCTACACGCTACACGCTACACTCAACACCCTACACGCTACACCCTACACCCTACACCCTACACGCTACACGCTACACTCTACACTCTACCCCCTACATGCTACACCCTACACTCTACACCCTACACGCAACACGCTACACTCTACACCCTACACGCTACACTCTGCATTCTACACGCTACACCCTACACCCTGCACGCTACACTCTGCACGCTACACGCTACACTCTACACCATACACGCTACACCCTACACTCTACACCCTACACCCTACACGCTATACCCGACACCCTACACCCTACATGCTTCACCCTACACGCTACACTCTACACTCTACACCCTACACCCTACACGCTACATGCTACAACCTACACGCTACACTCTACACCCTACACTCTACACGCTACACACTACACGCTACACCCTACACGCTACACGCTACACCCTACACGCTACACGTTACACTCTACACCCTACACCCTACACGCTACACGCTACACCCTACACGCTACACGTTACACTCTACACCCTACACGCTACACTCTACACCCTGCACCCTACACGCTACACGCTACACCCTACATGCTACACGCTACACAATACACGCTACACGTTACACTCTACACCCTACACTCTACACCCTACACTCTACACGCTACACTCTACACCCTACACTCTACATGCTACACCCTACACCCTACACTCTACACTCTACATGCTACACGCTACACGCTACATGCTACACGCTACACCCTACACGCTACACGCTACACACTACACGCTACACCCTACACCCTACACCCTACACGCTACACGCTACACTCTACACCCTACACGCTACACCCTACACCCTACACCCTACACGATACACGCTACACTCTACACCCTACACGCTACACCCTACACTCTACACCCTACACGCTACACCCTACACTCTACACCCTACACGCTATACGCTACACTCTACACCCTGCACGCTACACACTACACGCTACACTCTACACCCTACACCCTACACGCTACACGCTACACTCTACACCCTACACGCTACACCCTACACTCCACACCCTACACCCTACATGCTACACGCTACACCCTACACGCTACACATTACACTCTAAACCCTACACTCTACATCCTACACCCTACACTCTACACCCTACACGCTACACTCTACACCCTACACCCTACATGCTACACGCTACACGCTACACTCTACACCCTACACGCTACATGCTACACCCTACTAGCTAAACGCTACAAACTACACGCTACATATTACACTCTACACCCTAGCGTGTAGCGTGTAGGGTGTAGAGTGTAGCGTGTAGGGTGTAGAGTGTAGCGTGTAGGGTGTAGAGTGTAGCATGTAGCGTGTAGGGTGTAGGGTGTAGAGTGTAGAGTGTAGCATGTAGCGTGTAGATTGTAGGGTGTACCGTGTAGGGTGTAGAGTGTAGCATGTAGGGTGTAGGGTGTAGAGTGAAGGGTGTAGCATGTAGAGTGTAGCGTGTAGCGTGTACGGTGTAGGGTGTAGAGTGTAGGGTGTAGCGTGTAGCGTGTAGCTTGTAGGGTGTAGAGTGTAGCGTGTAGCGTATAGGCTGTAGGGTGTAGGGTGTAGCATGTAGCGTGTAGCGTGTGTAGGGTGTAGGGTGTAGCGTGTAGGGTGTAGAGTGCAGCGTGTAGGGTGTAGAGTGTAGCGTGTAGCGTGTGTAGGGTGTAGGGTGTAGAGTGTAGCGTGTAGCGTGTAGGGTGTAGGGTGTAGGGTGTAGAGTGTAGCGTGTAGGGTGTAGCGTGTAGGGTTTAGGGTGTAGGGTGTAGAGTGTAGGGTGTTGCGTGTAGGGTGTGGAGTGTAGCGTGTAGGGTGTAGCGTGTAGAGTGTAGCGTGTAGCGTGTAGGGTGGAGAGTGTAGAGTGTAGGGTGTAGCGTGTAGGGTGTAGAGTGTAGCGTGTAGTGTGCAGGGTGTAGAGTGTAGCGTATAGCGTGTAGGGTGTAGGATGTAGAGTGTAGCGTGTAGGGTGTAGAGTGTAGCGTGTAGAGTGTAGCATGTAGCGTGTTTGGTGTAGGGTGTAGAGTGTAGAGTGTAGCGTGTAGGGTGAAGCATGTAGGGTGTAGGGTGTCGGGTATAGCGTGTAGGGTGTAGGGTGTAGAGTGTAGGGTGTAGCGTGTATGGTGTAGAGTGTAGCGTGTAGAGTGTAGCGTGTAGGGTGTAGCGTGTAGCGTGCAGAGTGTAGCGTGTAGGGTGTAGAGTGTAGCGTGTTGCGTGTAGGGTGTAGAGTGTAGCGTGTAGCGTGTAGAGTGTAGAGTGTAGCGTGTAGGGTGTAGGGTGTAGAGTGTAGCATGTAGGGTGTAGCGTGTAGCATGTAGCGTGTAGCGTGTAGCATGTAGAGTGTAGCGTGTAGGGTGTAGAGTGTAGCGTGTAGGGTGTAGCGTGTAGCGTGTAGCGTGTAGAGTGTAGCGTATAGCGTGTAGGGTGTAGAGTGTAAGGTGTAGCATGTAGCGTGTAGAGTGTAGCGTGTAGGGTGTAGGGTGTACAGTGTAGGGTGTAGCGTGTAGCATGTAGGGTGTAGGGTGTAGAGTGTAGCGTGTAGTGTGTAGCGTGTAGGGTGTAGGGTGTAGCGTGTAGGGTGTAGAGTGTAGCGTGTAGGGTGTAGAGTGTAACATGTAGCGTGTAGGGTGTAGGGCGTAGCGTGTAGCGTGTACCGTGTAGCGTGTAGAGTGTAGTGTGTAGGGTGTAGAGTGTAGCGTGTAGGGTGTAGAGTGTAGCGTGTAGCGTGTAGCGTGTAGCGCGTAGAGTGTAGCGTGTAGGGTGTAGCGTGTAGAGTGTAGTGTGTGGCGTGCAGGGCGTAGGGTGTAGCGTGTAGCGTGTAGGGTGTAGGGTGTAGAGTGTAGGGTGTAGCATGTAGGGTGTACGGTGTAGAGTGTAGGGTATAAGCTGTAGCGTTTAGCGTGTAGAGTGTAGCGTGTAGCGTGTAGCGTGTAGCGTGTAGGGTGTAGAGTGTAGGGTGTAGAGTGTAGCGTGTAGCGTGTAGGGTGTAGGATGTAGCGTGTAGGGTGTAGCATGTAGCCTGTAGCGTGTAGCATGTAGAGTAGGGTGTAGGGTGTAGGGTGTAGAGTGTAGTGTGTAGAGTGTAGAGTGTAGCGTGTAGAGTGTAAAGTGTAGCGTGTAGGGTGTAGCGTGTAGTGTGTAGCGTGTAGCGCGTAGCGTGTAGAGTGTAGGGTATAGAGTGTAGCGTGTAGAGAGTAGGGAGCAGAGTGTAGTGTGTAGCATGTAGGGTGTAGGGTGTACAGTGTAGGGTGTAGGGTGTAGCGTGTAGAGTGTAGGGAGTAGGGTGTAGGGTGTAGCGTGTAGGGTGTGGAGTGTAGCGTGTAGCGTGTAGGGTGTAGCGTGTAGCGTGTAGGGTGTAGCGTGTATCATGTACCGTGTAGCGTGTAGCATGTAGAGTAGGGTGTAGGGTGTAGAGTGTAGCATGTAGGCTGTAGGGTGTAGAGTGTAGGGTGTAGCATGTAGGGTGTAGGGTGTATAGTGTAGGGTGTAGGGTGTAGCGTGTAGCGTGTAGAGTGTAGGGAGTAGGGTGTAGGGTGTAGCGTGTAGGGTGTAGAGTGTGGCTTGTAGCGTGTAGCGTGTAGGGTGTAGCGTGTAGCGTGTAGGGTGTAGCGTGTATCATGTACCGTGTAGCGAGTAGCATGTAGAGTAGGGTGTAGGGTGTAGAGTGTAGCATGTAGGGTGTAGGGTGTAGAGTGTAGGGTGTAGCATGTAGGGTGTAGGGTGTAGCGTGTAGGGTGTAGAGTGTAGCGTGTAGGGTGTACGGTGTAGAGTGTAGGGTATAAGCTGTAGCGTTTAGCGTGTAGAGTGTAGCGTGTAGCGTGTAGGGTGTAGAGTGTAGGGTGTAGAGTGTAGCGTGTAGCGTGTAGGGTGTAGGGTGAAGCGTGTAGGGTGTAGCATGTAGCGTGTAGCGTGTAGCATGTAGAGTAGGGTGTAGGGTGTAGAGTGTAGCGTGTAGCGTGTAGTGTGTAGCGTGTAGAGTGTAAAGTGTAGCGTGTAGTGTGTAGTGTGTAGCGTGTAGCGCGTAGCGTGTAGAGTGTAGGGTATAGAGTGTAGCGTGTAGAGAGTAGGGAGTAGAGTGTAGAGTGTAGCGTGTAGGGTGTAGAGTGTAGCGAGTAGCGTGTAGTGTGTAGGGTGTAGAGTGTAGGGTGTAGCATGTAGGGTGTAGAGTGTAGCGTGTAGGGTGTAGCGTGTAGCGTGCAGGGTGTAGAGTGTAGCGTATAGCGTGTAGGGTGTAGGGTGTAGCGTGTAGAGTGTAGCGTGTAGCGTGTAGGGTGTAGGGTGTACAGTGTAGCGTGTAGAGTGTAGTGTGTAGCGTGTAGAGTGTAGTGTGTGGCGTGCAGGGCATAGGGTGTAGCGTGTAGGGTGTAGGGTGTAGTGTAGGGTGTAGCATGTAGGGTGTAGGGTGTAGCGTGTAGGGTGTAGAGTGTAGCATGTAGGGTGTACGGTGTAGAGTGTAGGGTATAAGCTGTAGCGTTTAGCGTGTAGAGTGTAGCGTGTAGCGTGTAGCGTGTAGGGTGTAGGGTGTAGAGTGTAGAGTGTAGCGTGTAGGGTGTAGAGTGTAGCGTGTAGAGAGTAGGGTGTAGGGTGTAGAGTGTAGGGTGTAGGGTGTAGAGTGTAACGTGTAGCGTGTAGGGTGTAGCGTGTAGGGTGTAGAGTGTAGGGTGTAGCGTGTAGGGTGTAGCGTGTAGCGTGTAGGGTGTAGGGTGTAGAGTGTAGGGTGTAGCGTGTAGGGTGTAGCGTGTAGCGTGTAGCGTGTAGGGTGTAGGGTGTAGAGTGTAGGGTGTAGCGTGTAGGGTGTAGAGTGTAGCGTCTAGCGTGTAGCGTATAGTGTGCAGCGTGTAGCGTGTAGATTGTAGCGTGTAGGGTGTAGGGTGTAGGGTGTAGCGTGTAGCGTGTAGATTGTAGCGTGTAGGGTGTAGGGTGTAGCGTGTAGCGTGTAGGGTGTAGGGTGTAGGGTGTAGGGTGTAGCGTGTAGGGTGTAGCGTGTAGCGTGTAGCGTGTAGGGTGTAGGGTGTAGAGTGTAGGGTGTAGCGTGTAGGGTGTAGAGTGTAGCGTCTAGCGTGTAGCGTATAGTGTGCAGCGTGTAGCGTGTAGATTGTAGCGTGTAGGGTGTAGGGTGTAGGGTGTAGCGTGTAGCGTGTAGATTGTAGCGTGTAGGGTGTAGAGTGTAGCGTGTAGCGTGTAGGGTGTCACTTTTTCCTCTGATGAAGACGCTTGAGTAGCGTCGATACGCGTGGGGTTCAGGGCTTCCTTTGTTTTTTTCCCAAGGGACAGGACTTGGGTAACTTATCTTTACAACTGCTATGGAATTACACCTATTTACTTCATGCATGGCCTGGCATTTTTCCAAGCCTTAGGACAATGGATCCTGATTCTTTGTATTTCCACAAGGCGTCTGTATGCATACATTTATCCAAATAACTAGGATTTTGTAGTACTGCAGCATATCTATTTCCCTGATTACCTTTCTATAGGGGTCTGCTTTCATTTGCTTACCAACTGTGCGCACGCATGCTGTGTTGAACAAAATAGGATCCATGATGTATTTCTTCCAGATACTAGGCTGGAGTATATGTTTCCTGTCATAGTACTCAGGGGGTCACAGTTGGCAGTAAACAATAGGCTTCTTATATGTAGATTTGACTAAGATTGGTGTACCCGCATACCTAGCAATTTTTTCTCTCTGGTTATTTCTCCTGTCTCACATATGCTGTAAAGTATTAGCTTCCTTCATTCCCTCGGGTAAAATTACTTATGGCCTATTCAGCCATACTAGTGTTTTAAATGTCTTTAAATGTATGTTTTGCCTGGTTCTGTTTGTGGATTACTATTTTTGTACAATAAAATTGACTATTTAACGTGGATCCCATTGGTTTGCATATCCTTTTCTTTTTGTGTTTAGTGTGTAGCGTGTAGCTTAACCCTACACGCTAAACGCTACACGCTACACTCTACACCCTACACGCTACACCCTACACTCTACACCGCACACTCTACACGCTACACTCTACACCCTACACCCTACACGCTACACGCTACACTCTACACCCTACACGCTACACGCTACACTCTACACTCTACACGCTACACGCTACACTCTACACCCTACACTCTACACGCTACACGCTACACGCTACACCCTACACTCTACACGCTACACGCTACACTCTACACGCTACACGCTACATGCTACACTCTACACTCTACACCCTACACCCTACACGCTACACGCTATACTCTACACCCTACACGCTACACTCTACACGCTACACGCTACACTCTACACTCTACACGCTACACGCTACACTCTACACCCTACACGCAACACGCTACACTCTATACCCTACATGCTACACTCTGCACGCTACACGCTACACTCTACACCCTACACGCTACACTCTACACCCTACACGCTACACGCTACACCCTACACGCTAAACGCTACAGCTTATACCCTACACTCTACACCGTAGACCCTACACGCTACACTCTACACCCTACATGCTACACCCTACACCCTACACCCTACATGCTACACCCTACACTCTACACCCTACACCCTACACACTACACGCTACACCCTACACCCTACACGCTACACTCTACACGCTACAGGCTACACTCTACACCCTACATGCAACACCCTACACGCTACACTCTACTCGCTACACTCTACACCCTACACGCTACACTCTACACCCTACTCTCTACACGCTACACGCTACACTCTATACCCTACACTCTACACGCCACACCCTACACCCTACACTCTACATGCTACACCCTACACCCTACACTCTACATGCTACACTCAACACCCTACACGCTACACCCTACACCCTACACCCTACACGCTACACGCTACACTCAACACCCTACACGCTACACCCTACACCCTACACCCTACACGCTACACGCTACACTCTACACTCTACCCCCTACATGCTACACCCTACACTCTACACCCTACACGCAACACGCTACACTCTACACCCTACACGCTACACTCTGCATTCTACACGCTACACCCTACACCCTGCACGCTACACTCTGCACGCTACATGCTACACTCTACACCATACACGCTACACCCTACACTCTACACCCTACACCCTACACGCTATACCCGACACCCTACACCCTACATGCTTCACCCTACACGCTACACTCTACACTCTACACCCTACACCCTACACGCTACATGCTACAACGTACACGCTACACTCTACACCCTACACTCTACACGCTACACACTACACGCTACACCCTACACGCTACACGCTACACCCTACACGCTACACGTTACACTCTACACCCTACACCCTACACGCTACACGCTACACCCTACACGCTACACGTTACACTCTACACCCTACACGCTACACTCTACACCCTGCACCCTACACGCTACACGCTACACCCTACATGCTACACGCTACACAATACACGCTACACGTTACACTCTACACCCTACACTCTACACCCTACACTCTACACGCTACACTCTACACCCTACACTCTACACGCTACACGCTACACCCTACACCCTACACGCTACAATCTACACCCTACACGCTACACCCTACACTCTACACCCTACACCCTACACGCTACACACTATACTCTACACCCTACACGCTACACCCTACACGCAACACGCTACACTCTACACCCTACACGCTACACTCTGCACGCTACACGCTAGACCCTACACCCTACACGCTACACTCTACACGCTACACTCTACACCATACACGCTACACCCTACACTCTACACCCTACACGCTATACCCGACACCCTACACCCTGCATGCTTCACACTACACGCTACACTCTACACTATACACCCTACACCCTACACGCTACATGCTACACCCTACACGCTACACTCTACACCCTACACCCTACACGCTACACACTACACGCTACACACTACACCCTACACACTACACGTTACACTCTACACCCTACACTCTGCACTCTACACCCTACACCCTACACGCTACACGCTACAATCTACACCCTACACGCTACACGCTACACCCTACACCCTACACCCTACACGCTACAATCTACACGCTACACGCTACACCCTATACGCTAGACGCTACACTCTACACGCTACACGATACACGCTACACCCTACACACTACACCCTACACTCTACACCCTACACCCTACACGCTACACGCTACACCCTACACGCTACACCTTACACTCTACACCCTACACCCTACACGCTACACGCTACACCCTACACGCTACACGTTACACTCTACACCCTACACCCTACACTCTACACCCTACACCCTACTCTCTACACGCTATATTCTACACCCTACACGCTACACTCTACACCCTACACGCTACACTCTACACCCTAGACGCTACACTCTATACCCTACACTCTACACGCTACACCCTACACCCTACACTCTACATGCTACACCCTACACCCTACACCCTACACTCTACATGCTACACGCTACACGCTACATGCTACACGCTACACCCTACACGCTACACACTACACACTACACGCTACACCCTACACCCTACACCCTACACGCTACACGCTACACTCTACACCCTACACGCTACACCCTACACCCTACACCCTACACGCTACATGCTACACACTACACGCTACACACTACACGCTACTCGCTACACTCTACACCGTACACGCTACACGCTACACTCTACACGCTACACCCTTCACTCTACACCCTACATGCTACACTCTACACCCTACACGGTACACCCTACAATCTACACGCTACATGCTACACTCTACGCTCTACACCCTACACCCTACACGTTACATGCTACACTCTACACCCTACACGCTACACTCTACACCCTACACGCTACATGCTACACTACACCATACACCCTACACGCTACATGCTACAGGCTACACTCTACACCCTACACGCTACACGCTAGGGTGTAGAGTGTAATATGTAGCGTGTAGTTTGTAGCGTTTAGCTTGTAGGGTGTAGCGTGTAGCGTGTAGGGTGTAGAGTGTAGTGTGTAGCGTGTAGCATGTAGGGTGTAGGGTGTAGAGTGTAGAGTGTAGCGTCTAGGGTGTAGAGTGTAGGGTGTAGGATGTAGAGTGTAGGGTTTAGAGTGTAATGTGTAGCGTGTAGGGTGTAGCGTGTAGCATGTAGGGTGTAGGGTGTGGAGTGTAGGGTGTAGCGTGTAGGGTGTAGAGTGTAGCGTGTAGCGTGTAGAGTGTAGGGTGTAGCGTGTAGGGTGTAGAGTGTAGCGTGTAGGGTGTAGCGTGTAGCGTGCAGGGTGTAGAGTGTAGCGTATAGCGTGTAGGGTGTAGGGTGTAGAGTGTAGAGTGTAGCGTGCAGAGTGTAGCATGCAGGGAGTAGGGTGTAGCGTGTAGAATGCAGAGTGTAGCGTGTAGGGTGTAGAGTGTAGCGTGTAGGGTGTAGAGTATAGCGTGTAGCGTGTAGGGTGTAGGGTGTAGAGTGTAGAGTGTAGCGTGTAGCATGCAGAGTGTAGCATGCAGGGTGGAGGGTGTAGCGTGTAGAATGCAGAGTGTAGCGTGTAGGGTGTAGAGTGTAGCGTGTTGCGTGTAGGGTGTAGAGTGTAGCGTGTAGCGTGTAGAGTGTAGCGTGTAGCGTGTAGCGTGTAGAGTGTAGCGTGTAGGGTGTATAGCGTGTAGCGTGTAGGGTGTAGGGTGTAGAGTGTAGAGTGTAGCGTGTAGCGTGTAGAGTGTAGCGTGTAGCGTGTAGCGTGTAGAGTGTAGGGTGTAGCGTGTAGGGTGTAGAGTGTCGGGTGTAGCGTGTAGGGTGTAGGGTGTAGAGTGTAGGGTGTAGCGTGTATGGTGTAGAGTGTAGCGTGTAGCGTGCAGAGTATAGCGTGTAGGGTGTAGCGTGTAGCGTGTAGAGTGTAGCGTGTAGGGTGTAGAGTGTAGCGTGTTGCGTGTAGGGTGTAGAGTGTAGCGTGTAGAGTGTAGAGTGTAGCATGTAGCGTGTAGAGTGTAGCGTGTAGGGTGTAGAGTATAGCGTGTAGCGTGTAGGGTGTAGGGTGTAGAGTGTAGAGTGTAGCATGTAGCGTGTAGCGTGTAGAGTGTAGCGTGTAGCGTGTAGAGTGTAGGGTGTAGCGTGTAGCGTGTAGAGTGTAGGGTGTAGAGTGTAGCGTGTAGCGTGTAGGGTGTAGGGTGTAGAGTGTAGCGTGTAGCGTGTAGAGTGTACGGTGTAGAGTGTAGGGTGTAGCGTGTAGGGTGTACACCCGACACTCTACACCCTACACGCTACACCCTACACTCTACACGCTACACGCTACACGCTACACCCTACACGCTACATGCTACACTCTACACCCTACACGCTACACTCTACACCCTACACGCTACATGCTACACTCTACACCATACACCCTACACGCTACATGCTACACGCTACACTCTACACCCTACACGCTATACGCTAGGGTGTAGAGTGTAATATGTAGCGTGTAGTTTGTAGCGTTTAGCTTGTAGGGTGTAGCGTGTAGCGTGTAGGGTGTAGAGTGTAGTGTGTAGCGTGTAGCATGTAGGGTGTAGGGTGTAGAGTGTAGAGTGTAGCGTGTAGGGTGTAGAGTGTAGGGTGTAGGATGTAGAGTGTAGGGTTTAGAGTGTAATGTGTAGCGTGTAGGGTGTAGCGTGTAGCATGTAGGGTGTAGGGTGTGGAGTGTAGGGTGTAGCGTGTAGGGTGTAGAGTGTAGCGTGTAGCGTGAAGAGTGTAGGGTGTAGCGTGTAGGGTGTAGAGTGTAGCGTGTAGGGTGTAGCGTGTAGCGTGCAGGGTGTAGAGTGTAGCGTATAGCGTGTAGGGTGTAGGGTGTAGAGTGTAGAGTGTAGCGTGTAGCGTGCAGAGTGTAGCATGCAGGGTGTAGGGTGTAGCGTGTAGAATGCAGAGTGTAGCGTGTAGGGTGTAGAGTGTAGCGTGTAGGGTGTAGAGTATAGCGTGTAGCGTGTAGGGTGTAGGGTGTAGAGTGTAGAGTGTAGCGTGTAGCATGCAGAGTGTAGCATGCAGGGTGTAGGGTGTAGCGTGTAGAATGCAGAGTGTAGCGTGTAGGGTGTAGAGTGTAGCGTGTTGCGTGTAGGGTGTAGAGTGTAGCGTGTAGCGTGTAGAGTGTAGCGTGTAGCGTGTAGCGTGTAGAGTGTAGCGTGTAGGGTGTATAGCGTGTAGCGTGTAGGGTGTAGGGTGTAGAGTGTAGAGTGTAGCGTGTAGCGTGTAGAGTGTAGCGTGTAGCGTGTAGCGTGTAGAGTGTAGGGTGTAGCGTGTAGGGTGTAGAGTGTAGGGTGTAGCGAGTAGGGTGTAGCGTGTAGCGTGTAGCGTGTAGGGTGTAGGGTGTAGGGTGTAGCGTGTAGGGTGTAGAGTGTAGCGTGTAGGGTGTAGGCTGTAGGGTGTAGCGTGTAGTGTGTAGAGTGTAGCGTGTAGCGTGTAGGGTGTAGCGTGTAGCATGTATCGTGTAGCGTGTAGCATGTAGAGTGTAGGGTGTAGGCTGTAGGGTGTAGCATGTAGAGTGTAGGGTGTAGGCTGTAGCGTGTAGAGTGTAGGGTATAGAGTGTAGCGTGTAGAGAGTAGGGTGTAGAGTGTAGAGTGTAGCGTGTAGGGTGTAGAGTGTAGCGTGTAGAGCGTATTGTGTAGAATGTAGAGTGTAGCATGTAGCGTGTAGAGTGTAGGGTGTAGAGTGTAGCGTGTAGAGTGTAGCGTGTAGGGTGTAGCGTGTCGGGTGTAGGGTGTAGGGTGTAGCGTGTAGTTTGTAGGGTGTAGGGTGTAGGGTGTTGCGTGTAGGGTGTAGAGTGTAGCGTGTAGCGTGTAGAGTGTAGCGTGTAGGGTGTAGGGTGTAGCGTGTAGTGTGTAGGGTGTAGGTTGTAGAGTGTAGGGTGTAGCATGTAGGGTGTAGGGTGTAGGGTGTAGCATGTAGGGTGTAGAGTGTAGCGTGTAGGGTGTACGGTGTAGAGTGTAGGGTATAAGCTGTAGCGTTTAGCGTGTAGGGTGTAGCGTGTAGCGTGTAGGGTGTAGAGTGTAGCGTGTAGGGTGTAGAGTATAGCATGTAGAGAGTAGGGTGTAGGGTGTAGGGTGTAGAGTGTAACGTGTAGCGTGTAGGGTGTAGCGTGTAGCGTGTAGGGTGTAGAGTGTAGGGTGAAGGGTGTAGCGTGTAGCGTGTAGGGTGTAGGGTGTAGATTGTAGCGTGTAGGGTGTAGCATGTAGCGTGTAGGGTGTAGGGTGTAGAGTGTAGAGTGTAGCGTGTAGGGTGAAGCATGTAGGGTGTAGGGTGTCGGGTGTAGCGTGTAGGGTGTAGGGTGTAGAGCGTAGGGTGTAGCGTGTATGGTGTAGAGTGTAGCGTGTAGCGTGCAGAGTATAGCGTGTAGGGTGTAGCGTGTAGCGTGCAGAGTGTAGCGTGTAGGGTGTAGAGTGTAGCGTGTTGCGTGTAGGGTGTAGAGTGTAGCGTGTAGCGTGTAGAGTGTAGAGTGTAGCATGTAGCGTGTAGAGTGTAGCGTGTAGGGTGTAGAGTATAGCGTGTAGCATGTAGCGTGTAGAGTGTAGGGTGTAGCGTGTAGGGTGTAGAGTGTAGCGTGTAGGGTGTAGAGTGTAGCGTGTAGCGTGTAGGGTGTCACTTTTTCCTCTGATGAAGACGCTTGAGTAGCGTCGATACGCGTGGGGTTCAGGGCTTCCTTTGTTTTTTTCCCAAGGGACAGGACTGCTATGGAATTACACCTATTTACTTCATGCATGGCCTGGCATTTTTCCAAGCCTTAGGACAATGGATCCTGATTCTTTGTATTTCCACAAGGCGTCTGTATGCATACATTTATCCAAATAACTAGGATTTTGTAGTACTGCAGCATATCTATTTCCCTGATTACCTTTCTATAGGGGTCTGCTTTCATTTGCTTACCAACTGTGCGCACGCATGCTGTGTTGAACAAAATAGGATCCATGATGTATTTCTTCCAGATACTAGGCTGGAGTATATGTTTCCTGTCATAGTACTCAGGGGGTCACAGTTGGCAGTAAACAATAGGCTTCTTATATGTAGATTTGACTAAGATTGGTGTACCCGCATACCTAGCAATTTTTTCTCTCTGGTTATTTCTCCTGTCTCACATATGCTGTAAAGTATTAGCTTCCTTCATTCCCTCGGGTAAAATTACTTATGGCCTATTCAGCCATACTAGTGTTTTAAATGTCTTTAAATGTATGTTTTGCCTGGTTCTGTTTGTGGATTACTATTTTTGTACAATAAAATTGACTATTTAACGTGGATCCCATTGGTTTGCATATCCTTTTCTTTTTGTGTTTAGTGTGTAGCGTGTAGCTTAACCCTACACGCTAAACGCTACACGCTACACTCTACACCCTACACGCTACACCCTACACTCTACACCGCACACTCTACACGCTACACTCTACACCCTACACCCTACACGCTACACGCTACACTCTACACCCTACACGCTACACGCTACACTCTACACTCTACACGCTACACTCTACACCCTACACTCTACACGCTACACGCTACACGCTACACCCTACACTCTACACGCTACACACTACACTCTACACGCTACACGCTACATGCTACACTCTACACTCTACACCCTACACCCTACACGCTACACGCTATACTCTACACCCTACACGCTACACTCTACACGCTACACGCTACACTCTACACTCTACACGCTACACGCTACACTCTACACCCTACACGCAACACGCTACACTCTATACCCTACATGCTACACTCTGCACGCTACACGCTACACTCTACACCCTACACGCTACACTCTACACCCTACACGCTACACGCTACACCCTACACGCTAAACGCTACAGCTTATACCCTACACTCTACACCGTACACCCTACACGCTACACTCTACACCCTACATGCTACACCCTACACCCTACACCCTACATGCTACACCCTACACTCTACACCCTACACCCTACACACTACACGCTACACCCTACACCCTACACGCTACACTCTACACGCTACACGCTACACTCTACACCCTACATGCAACACCCTACACGCTACACTCTACTCGCTACACTCTACACCCTACACGCTACACTCTACACCCTACTCTCTACACGCTACACGCTACACTCTATACCCTACACTCTACACGCTACACCCTACACCCTACACTCTACATGCTACACCCTACACCCTACACTCTACATGCTACACTCAACACCCTACACGCTACACCCTACACCCTACACCCTACACGCTACACGCTACACTCAACACCCTACACGCTACACCCTACACCCTACACCCTACACGCTACACGCTACACTCTACACTCTACCCCCTACATGCTACACCCTACACTCTACACCCTACACGCAACACGCTACACTCTACACCCTACACGCTACACTCTGCATTCTACACGCTACACCCTACACCCTGCACGCTACACTCTGCACGCTACATGCTACACTCTACACCATACACGCTACACCCTACACTCTACACCCTACACCCTACACGCTATACCCGACACCCTACACCCTACATGCTTCACCCTACACGCTACACTCTACACTCTACACCCTACACCCTACACGCTACATGCTACAACGTACACGCTACACTCTACACCCTACACTCTACACGCTACACACTACACGCTACACCCTACACGCTACACGCTACACCCTACACGCTACACGTTACACTCTACACCCTACACCCTACACGCTACACGCTACACCCTACACGCTACACGTTACACTCTACACCCTACACGCTACACTCTACACCCTGCACCCTACACGCTACACGCTACACCCTACATGCTACACGCTACACAATACACGCTACACGTTACACTCTACACCCTACACTCTACACCCTACACTCTACACGCTACACTCTACACCCTACACTCTACACGCTACACGCTACACCCTACACCCTACACGCTACAATCTACACCCTACACGCTACACGCTACACCCTACACTCTACACCCTACACCCTACACGCTACACACTATACTCTACACCCTACACGCTACACCCTACACGCAACACGCTACACTCTACACCCTACACGCTACACTCTGCACGCTACACGCTACACCCTACACCCTACACGCTACACTCTACACGCTACACTCTACACCATACACGCTACACCCTACACTCTACACCCTACACGCTATACCCGACACCCTACACCCTGCATGCTTCACACTACACGCTACACTCTACACTATACACCCTACACCCTACACGCTACATGCTACACCCTACACGCTACACTCTACACCCTACACCCTACACGCTACACACTACACGCTACACACTACACCCTACACACTACACGTTACACTCTACACCCTACACTCTGCACTCTACACCCTACACCCTACACGCTACACGCTACAATCTACACCCTACACGCTACACGCTACACCCTACACCCTACACCCTACACACTACAATCTACACGCTACACGCTACACCCTATACGCTAGACGCTACACTCTACACGCTACACGATACACGCTACACCCTACACACTACACCCTACACTCTACACCCTACACCCTACACGCTACACGCTACACCCTACACGCTACACCCTACACTCTACACCCTACACCCTGCACGCTACACGCTACACCCTACACGCTACACGTTACACTCTACACCCTACACCCTACACTCTACACCCTACACCCTACTCTCTACACGCTATATTCTACACCCTACACGCTACACTCTACACCCTACACGCTACACTCTACACCCTAGACGCTACACTCTATACCCTACACTCTACACGCTACACCCTACACCCTACACTCTACATGCTACACCCTACACCCTACACCCTACACTCTACATGCTACACGCTACACGCTACATGCTACACGCTACACCCTACACGCTACACACTACACACTACACGCTACACCCTACACCCTACACCCTACACGCTACACGCTACACTCTACACCCTACACGCTACACCCTACACCCTACACCCTACACGCTACATGCTACACGCTACACGCTACACACTACACGCTACTCGCTACACTCTACACCGTACACGCTACACGCTACACTCTACACGCTACACCCTTCACTCTACACCCTACATGCTACACTCTACACCCTACACGGTACACCCTACAATCTACACGCTACATGCTACACTCTACGCTCTACACCCTACACCCTACACGCTACATGCTACACTCTACACCCTACACGCTACACTCTACACCCTACACGCTACATGCTACACTCTACACCATACACCCTACACGCTACATGCTACAGGCTACACTCTACACCCTACACGCTACACGCTAGGGTGTAGAGTGTAATATGTAGCGTGTAGTTTGTAGCGTTTAGCTTGTAGGGTGTAGCGTGTAGCGTGTAGGGTGTAGAGTGTAGTGTGTAGCGTGTAGCATGTAGGGTGTAGGGTGTAGAGTGTAGAGTGTAGCGTCTAGGGTGTAGAGTGTAGGGTGTAGGATGTAGAGTGTAGGGTTTAGAGTGTAATGTGTAGCGTGTAGGGTGTAGCGTGTAGCATGTAGGGTGTAGGGTGTGGAGTGTAGGGTGTAGCGTGTAGGGTGTAGAGTGTAGCGTGTAGCGTGTAGAGTGTAGGGTGTAGCGTGTAGGGTGTAGAGTGTAGCGTGTAGGGTGTAGCGTGTAGCGTGCAGGGTGTAGAGTGTAGCGTATAGCGTGTAGGGTGTAGGGTGTAGAGTGTAGAGTGTAGCGTGCAGAGTGTAGCATGCAGGGTGTAGGGTGTAGCGTGTAGAATGCAGAGTGTAGCGTGTAGGGTGTAGAGTGTAGCGTGTAGGGTGTAGAGTATAGAGTGTAGCGTGTAGGGTGTAGGGTGTAGAGTGTAGAGTGTAGCGTGTAGCATGCAGAGTGTAGCATGCAGGGTGGAGGGTGTAGCGTGTAGAATGCAGAGTGTAGCGTGTAGGGTGTAGAGTGTAGCGTGTTGCGTGTAGGGTGTAGAGTGTAGCGTGTAGCGTGTAGAGTGTAGCGTGTAGCGTGTAGCGTGTAGAGTGTAGCGTGTAGGGTGTATAGCGTGTAGCGTGTAGGGTGTAGGGTGTAGAGTGTAGAGTGTAGCGTGTAGCGTGTAGAGTGTAGCGTGTAGCGTGTAGCGTGTAGAGTGTAGGGTGTAGCGTGTAGGGTGTAGAGTGTCGGGTGTAGCGTGTAGGGTGTAGGGTGTAGAGTGTAGGGTGTAGCGTGTATGGTGTAGAGTGTAGCGTGTAGCGTGCAGAGTATAGCGTGTAGGGTGTAGCGTGTAGCGTGTAGAGTGTAGCGTGTAGGGTGTAGAGTGTAGCGTGTTGCGTGTAGGGTGTAGAGTGTAGCGTGTAGAGTGTAGAGTGTAGCATGTAGCGTGTAGAGTGTAGCGTGTAGGGTGTAGAGTATAGCGTGTAGCGTGTAGGGTGTAGGGTGTAGAGTGTAGAGTGTAGCATGTAGCGTGTAGCGTGTAGAGTGTAGCGTGTAGCGTGTAGAGTGTAGGGTGTAGCGTGTAGCGTGTAGAGTGTAGGGTGTAGAGTGTAGCGTGTAGCGTGTAGGGTGTAGGGTGTAGAGTGTAGCGTGTAGCGTGTAGAGTGTACGGTGTAGAGTGTAGGGTGTAGCGTGTAGGGTGTACACCCGACACTCTACACCCTACACGCTACACCCTACACTCTACACGCTACACGCTACACGCTACACCCTACACGCTACATGCTACACTCTACACCCTACACGCTACACTCTACACCCTACACGCTACATGCTACACTCTACACCATACACCCTACACGCTACATGCTACACGCTACACTCTACACCCTACACGCTATACGCTAGGGTGTAGAGTGTAATATGTAGCGTGTAGTTTGTAGCGTTTAGCTTGTAGGGTGTAGCGTGTAGCGTGTAGGGTGTAGAGTGTAGTGTGTAGCGTGTAGCATGTAGGGTGTAGGGTGTAGAGTGTAGAGTGTAGCGTGTAGGGTGTAGAGTGTAGGGTGTAGGATGTAGAGTGTAGGGTTTAGAGTGTAATGTGTAGCGTGTAGGGTGTAGCGTGTAGCATGTAGGGTGTAGGGTGTGGAGTGTAGGGTGTAGCGTGTAGGGTGTAGAGTGTAGCGTGTAGCGTGTAGAGTGTAGGGTGTAGCGTGTAGGGTGTAGAGTGTAGCGTGTAGGGTGTAGCGTGTAGCGTGCAGGGTGTAGAGTGTAGCGTATAGCGTGTAGGGTGTAGGGTGTAGAGTGTAGAGTGTAGCGTGTAGCGTGCAGAGTGTAGCATGCAGGGTGTAGGGTGTAGCGTGTAGAATGCAGAGTGTAGCGTGTAGGGTGTAGAGTGTAGCGTGTAGGGT
Organism: Ranitomeya variabilis; assembly: GCF_051348905.1. Lineage (NCBI taxonomy): Eukaryota > Metazoa > Chordata > Amphibia > Anura > Dendrobatidae > Ranitomeya > Ranitomeya variabilis. The sequence continues at coordinate 130,559,365 of NC_135239.1, forward strand.
GTAGAGTATAGCGTGTAGCGTGTAGGGTGTAGGGTGTAGAGTGTAGAGTGTAGCGTGTAGCATGCAGAGTGTAGCATGCAGGGTGTAGGGTGTAGCGTGTAGAATGCAGAGTGTAGCGTGTAGGGTGTAGAGTGTAGCGTGTTGCGTGTAGGGTGTAGAGTGTAGCGTGTAGCGTGTAGAGTGTAGCGTGTAGCGTGTAGCGTGTAGAGTGTAGCGTGTAGGGTGTATAGCGTGTAGCGTGTAGGGTGTAGGGTGTAGAGTGTAGAGTGTAGCGTGTAGCGTGTAGAGTGTAGCGTGTAGCGTGTAGCGTGTAGAGTGTAGGGTGTAGCGTGTAGGGTGTAGAGTGTAGGGTGTAGCGAGTAGGGTGTAGCGTGTAGCGTGTAGCGTGTAGGGTGTAGGGTGTAGGGTGTAGCGTGTAGGGTGTAGAGTGTAGCGTGTAGGGTGTAGGCTGTAGGGTGTAGCGTGTAGTGTGTAGAGTGTAGCGTGTAGCGTGTAGGGTGTAGCGTGTAGCATGTATCGTGTAGCGTGTAGCATGTAGAGTGTAGGGTGTAGGCTGTAGGGTGTAGCATGTAGAGTGTAGGGTGTAGGCTGTAGCGTGTAGAGTGTAGGGTATAGAGTGTAGCGTGTAGAGAGTAGGGTGTAGAGTGTAGAGTGTAGCGTGTAGGGTGTAGAGTGTAGCGTGTAGAGCGTATTGTGTAGAATGTAGAGTGTAGCATGTAGCGTGTAGAGTGTAGGGTGTAGAGTGTAGCGTGTAGAGTGTAGCGTGTAGGGTGTAGCGTGTCGGGTGTAGGGTGTAGGGTGTAGCGTGTAGTTTGTAGGGTGTAGGGTGTAGGGTGTTGCGTGTAGGGTGTAGAGTGTAGCGTGTAGCGTGTAGAGTGTAGCGTGTAGGGTGTAGGGTGTAGCGTGTAGTGTGTAGGGTGTAGGTTGTAGAGTGTAGGGTGTAGCATGTAGGGTGTAGGGTGTAGGGTGTAGCATGTAGGGTGTAGAGTGTAGCGTGTAGGGTGTACGGTGTAGAGTGTAGGGTATAAGCTGTAGCGTTTAGCGTGTAGGGTGTAGCGTGTAGCGTGTAGGGTGTAGAGTGTAGCGTGTAGGGTGTAGAGTATAGCATGTAGAGAGTAGGGTGTAGGGTGTAGGGTGTAGAGTGTAACGTGTAGCGTGTAGGGTGTAGCGTGTAGCGTGTAGGGTGTAGAGTGTAGGGTGAAGGGTGTAGCGTGTAGCGTGTAGCGTGTAGGGTGTAGGGTGTAGATTGTAGCGTGTAGGGTGTAGCATGTAGCGTGTAGGGTGTAGGGTGTAGAGTGTAGAGTGTAGCGTGTAGGGTGAAGCATGTAGGGTGTAGGGTGTCGGGTGTAGCGTGTAGGGTGTAGGGTGTAGAGCGTAGGGTGTAGCGTGTATGGTGTAGAGTGTAGCGTGTAGCGTGCAGAGTATAGCGTGTAGGGTGTAGCGTGTAGCGTGCAGAGTGTAGCGTGTAGGGTGTAGAGTGTAGCGTGTTGCGTGTAGGGTGTAGAGTGTAGCGTGTAGCGTGTAGAGTGTAGAGTGTAGCATGTAGCGTGTAGAGTGTAGCGTGTAGGGTGTAGAGTATAGCGTGTAGCGTGTAGGGTGTAGGGTGTAGAGTGTAGAGTGTAGCATATAGCGTGTAGCGTGTAGAGTGTAGCGTGTAGCGTGTAGAGTGTAGGGTGTAGCGTGTAGCGTGTAGCGTGTAGAGTGTAGGGTGTAGCGTGTAGCGTGTAGGGTGTAGGGTGTAGAGTGTAGCGTGTAGCGTGTAGAGTGTACGGTGTAGAGTGTAGGGTGTAGCGTGTAGGGTGTAGAGTGTAGCGTGTAGCGTGTAGCGTGTAGGGTTAAGTTACACGCTACACACTAAACACAAAAAGAAAAGGATATGCAAACCAATGGGATCCACGTTAAATAGTCAATTTTATTGTACAAAAATAGTAATCCACAAACAGAACCAGGCAAATCATACATTTAAAAACATTTAAAACACTAGTATGGCTGAATAGGCCATAAGTAATTTTACCCGAGGGAATGAAGGAAGCTAATACTTTACAGCATATGTGAGACAGGAGAAATAACCAGAGAGAAAAAATTGCTAGGTATGCGGGTACACCAATCTTGGTCAAATCTACATATAAGAAGCCTATTGTTTACTGCCAACTGTGACCCCCTGAGTACTATGACAGGAAACATATACTCCAGCCTAGTATCTGGAAGAAATACATCATGGATCCTATTTTGTTCAACACAGCATGCGTGCGCACAGTTGGTAAGCAAATGAAAGCAGACCCCTATAGAAAGGTAATCAGAGAAATAGATATGCTGCAGTACTACAAAATCCTAGTTATTTGGATAAATGTATGCATACAGACGCCTTGTGGAAATAGAAAGAATCAGGATTCATTGTCCTAAGGCTTGGAAAAATGCCAGGCCATGCATGAAGTAAATAGGTGTAATTCCATAGCAGTCCTGTCCCTCGGGAAAAAAACAAAGGAAGCCCTGAACCCCACGCGTATCGACGCTACTCAAGCGTCTTCATCAGAGGAAAAAGTGACACCCTACACGCTACACTCTACACCCTACACAATACACGCTGCTTGCTACACCCTACATGCTACACTCTACACGCTACACGCTAAACCCTACACGGTACACCCTACACCCTACACCCTACACGCTACACGCTACACCCTACACCCTACACCCTACACCCTACACGCTACAATCTACACGCTACACGCTACACACTATACGCTACACGCTACACGCTACACTCTACACCCTACACGCTACACTCTACACCCTACACGCTACACCCTACACTCTACACGCTACATGCTACACTCTACACCCTACACAATACACGCTACTTGCTACACCCTACATGCTACACTCTACACGCTACACGCTACACGCTACAACCTACACGGTACACCCTACACCCTACACCCTACACGCTACAATCTACACGCTACACGCTACACACTATACGCTACACGCTAGACGCTACACTCTACACGCTACACGATACACGCTACACCCTACACTCTACACCCTACACGCTACACGCTACACCCTACTAGCTAAACGCTACAAACTGCACGCTACATATTACACTCTACACCCTAGCGTGTAGCGTGTAGGGTGTAGAGTGTAGCGTGTAGGGTGTAGAGTGTAGCGTGTAGGGTGTAGAGTGTAGCATGTAGCGTGTAGGGTGTAGGGTGTAGAGTGTAGAGTGTAGCATGTAGCGTGTAGATTGTAGGGTGTACCGTGTAGGGTGTAGAGTGTAGCATGTAGGGTGTAGGGTGTAGAGTGAAGGGTGTAGCGTGTAGAGTGTAGCGTGTAGCGTGTACGGTGTAGGGTGTAGAGTGTAGGGTGTAGCGTGTAGCGTGTAGCTTGTAGGGTGTAGAGTGTAGCGTGTAGCGTATAGGCTGTAGCGTGTAGGGTGTAGCATGTATCATGTAGGGTGTAGGGTGTAGAGTGTAGCATGTAGCGTGTAGCGTGTGTAGGGTGTAGGGTGTAGCGTGTAGGGTGTAGAGTGCAGCGTGTAGGGTGTAGAGTGTAGCGTGTAGCGTGTGTAGGGTGTAGGGTGTAGAGTGTAGCGTGTAGCGTGTAGGGTGTAGGGTGTAGAGTGTAGCGTGTAGGGTGTAGCGTGTAGGGTTTAGGGTGTAGGGTGTAGAGTGTAGGGTGTTGCGTGTAGGGTGTGGAGTGTAGCGTGTAGGGTGTAGCGTGTAGAGTGTAGCGTGTAGCGTGTAGGGTGGAGAGTGTAGAGTGTAGGGTGTAGCGTGTAGGGTGTAGAGTGTAGCGTGTAGCGTGCAGGGTGTAGAGTGTAGCGTATAGCGTGTAGGGTGTAGGATGTAGAGTGTAGCGTGTAGGGTGTAGAGTGTAGCGTGTAGGGTGAAGCATGTAGGGTGTAGGGTGTCGGGTATAGCGTGTAGGGTGTAGGGTGTAGAGTGTAGGGTGTAGCGTGTATGGTGTAGAGTGTAGCGTGTAGCGTGTAGAGTGTAGCGTGTAGGGTGTAGCGTGTAGCGTGCAGAGTGTAGCGTGTAGGGTGTAGAGTGTAGCGTGTTGCGTGTAGGGTGTAGAGTGTAGCGTGTAGCGTGTAGAGTGTAGAGTGTAGCGTGTAGCGTGTAGAGTGTAGCGGGTAGGGTGTAGAGTGTAGCATGTAGCGTGTAGGGTGTAGGGTGTAGAGTGTAGAGTGTAGCGTGTAGGGTGAAGCATGTAGGGTGTAGGGTGTCGGGTATAGCGTGTAGGGTGTAGGGTGTAGAGTGTAGGGTGTAGCGTGTATGGTGTAGAGTGTAGCGTGTAGCGTGTAGAGTGTAGCGTGTAGGGTGTAGGGTGTAGCGTGTAGCGTGTAGAGTGTAGCGTGTAGCGTGTAGAGTGTAGAGTGTAGCGTGTAGCGTGTAGAGTGTAGAGTGTAGCGTGTAGAGTGTAGCGGGTAGGGTGTAGAGTGTAGCGAGTAGCGTGTAGGGTGTAGGGTGTAGAGTGTAGGGTGTAGCGTGTACGGTGTAGAGTGTAGCGTGTAGGGTGTAGGGTGTAGAGTGTAGCGTGTAGGGTGTAGCGTGTAGCATGTAGCGTGTAGCGTGTAGCATGTAGAGTGTAGCGTGTAGGGTGTAGAGTGTAGCGTGTAGGGTGTAGCGTGTAGCGTGTAGCGTGTAGCGTGCAGGGTGTAGAGTGTAGCGTATAGCGTGTAGGGTGTAGAGTGTAGGGTGTAGCATGTAGCGTGTAGAGTGTAGCGTGTAGGGTGTAGGGTGTACAGTGTAGGGTGTAGCGTGTAGCATGTAGGGTGTAGGGTGTAGCGTGTAGCGTGTACCGTGTAGCGTATAGAGTGCAGCGTGTAGGGTGTAGAGTGTAGCGTGTAGTGTGTAGCGTGTAGGGTGTAGGGTGTAGCGTGTAGGGTGTAGAGTGTAGCGTGTAGGGTGTAGAGTGTAACATGTAGCGTGTAGGGTGTAGGGCGTAGCGTGTAGCGTGTACCGTGTAGCGTGTAGAGTGTAGTGTGTAGGGTGTAGAGTGTAGCGTGTAGGGTGTAGAGTGTAGCGTGTAGCGTGTAGCGTGTAGCGTGTAGAGTGTAGCGTGTAGGGTGTAGCGTGTAGAGTGTAGTGTGTGGCGTGCAGGGCGTAGGGTGTAGCGTGTAGCGTGTAGGGTGTAGGGTGTAGAGTGTAGGGTGTAGCATGTAGGGTGTAGGGTGTAGGGAATAGCGTGTAGGGTGTAGAGTGTAGCGTGTAGGGTGTACGGTGTAGAGTGTAGGGTATAAGCTGTAGCGTTTAGCGTGTAGAGTGTAGCGTGTAGCGTGTAGCGTGTAGCGTGTAGGGTGTAGAGTGTAGAGTGTAGCGTGTAGCGTGTAGCGTGTAGGGTGTAGGATGTAGCGTGTAGGGTGTAGCATGTAGCGTGTAGCGTGTAGCATGTAGAGTAGGGTGTAGGGTGTAGGGTGTAGAGTGTAGTGTGTAGAGTGTAGAGTGTAGCGTGTAGAGTGTAAAGTGTAGCGTGTAGGGTGTAGCGTGTAGTGTGTAGCGTGTAGCGCGTAGCGTGTAGAGTGTAGGGTATAGAGTGTAGCGTGTAGAGAGTAGGGAGCAGAGTGTAGTGTGTAGCATGTAGGGTGTAGGGTGTACAGTGTAAGGTGTAGGGTGTAGCGTGTAGCGTGTAGAGTGTAGGGAGTAGGGTGTAGGGTGTAGCGTGTAGGGTGTGGAGTGTAGCGTGTAGCGTGTAGGGTGTAGCGTGTAGCGTGTAGGGTGTAGCGTGTATCATGTACCGTGTAGCGTGTAGCATGTAGAGTAGGGTGTAGGGTGTAGAGTGTAGCATGTAGGGTGTAGGGTGTAGAGTGTAGGGTGTAGCATGTAGGGTGTAGGGTGTACAGTGTAGGGTGTAGGGTGTAGCGTGTAGCGTGTAGAGTGTAGGGAGTAGGGTGTAGGGTGTAGCGTGTAGGGTGTAGAGTGTGGCTTGTAGCGTGTAGCGTGTAGGGTGTAGCGTGTAGCGTGTAGGGTGTAGCGTGTATCATGTACCGTGTAGCGAGTAGCATGTAGAGTAGGGTGTAGGGTGTAGAGTGTAGCATGTAGGGTGTAGGGTGTAGAGTGTAGGGTGTAGCATGTAGGGTGTAGGGTGTAGCGTGTAGGGTGTAGAGTGTAGCGTGTAGGGTGTACGGTGTAGAGTGTAGGGTATAAGCTGTAGCGTTTAGCGTGTAGAGTGTAGCGTGTAGCGTGTAGGGTGTAGAGTGTAGGGTGTAGAGTGTAGCGTGTAGCGTGTAGCGTGTAGGGTGTAGGGTGAAGCGTGTAGGGTGTAGCATGTAGCGTGTAGCGTGTAGCATGTAGAGTAGGGTGTAGGGTGTAGAGTGTAGCGTGTAGCGTGTAGTGTGTAGCGTGTAGAGTGTAAAGTGTAGCGTGTAGTGTGTAGTGTGTAGCGTGTAGCGCGTAGCGTGTAGAGTGTAGGGTATAGAGTGTAGCGTGTAGAGAGTAGGGAGTAGAGTGTAGAGTGTAGCGTGTAGGGTGTAGAGTGTAGCAAGTAGCGTGTAGTGTGTAGGGTGTAGAGTGTAGGGTGTAGCATGTAGGGTGTAGAGTGTAGCGTGTAGGGTGTAGCGTGTAGCGTGCAGGGTGTAGAGTGTAGCGTATAGCGTGTAGGGTGTAGGGTGTAGCATGTAGAGTGTAGCGTGTAGCGTGTAGGGTGTAGGGTGTACAGTGTAGCGTGTAGAGTGTAGTGTGTAGCGTGTAGAGTGTAGTGTGTGGCGTGCAGGGCATAGGGTGTAGCGTGTAGGGTGTAGGGTGTAGTGTAGGGTGTAGCATGTAGGGTGTAGCGTGTAGGGTGTAGAGTGTAGCATGTAGGGTGTACGGTGTAGAGTGTAGGGTATAAGCTGTAGCGTTTAGCGTGTAGAGTGTAGCGTGTAGCGTGTAGCGTGTAGGGTGTAGGGTGTAGAGTGTAGAGTGTAGCGTGTAGGGTGTAGAGTGTAGCGTGTAGAGAGTAGGGTGTAGGGTGTAGAGTGTAGGGTGTAGGGTGTAGAGTGTAACGTGTAGCGTGTAGGGTGTAGCGTGTAGGGTGTAGAGTGTAGGGTGTAGCGTGTAGGGTGTAGCGTGTAGCGTGTAGCGTGTAGGGTGTAGGGTGTAGAGTGTAGGGTGTAGCGTGTAGGGTGTAGCGTGTAGCGTGTAGCGTGTAGGGTGTAGGGTGTAGAGTGTAGGGTGTAGCGTGTAGGGTGTAGAGTGTAGCGTCTAGCGTGTAGCGTATAGTGTGCAGCGTGTAGATTGTAGCGTGTAGGGTGTAGGGTGTAGCGTGTAGCGTGTAGATTGTAGCGTGTAGGGTGTAGGGTGTAGCGTGTAGCGTGTAGGGTGTAGGGTGTAGGGTGTACCGTGTAGGGTGTAGCGTGTAGCGTGTAGCGTGTAGAGTGTAGCATGTAGGGTGTAGCAAGTAGCGTGTATTGTGTAGGGTGTAGAGTGTAGCATGTAGCGTGTAGAGTGTAGGTTGTAGCGTGTAGGGTGTAGAGTGTAGGGTGTAGAGTGTAGCGTGTAGCGTGTAGGGTGTCACTTTTTCCTCTGATGAAGACGCTTGAGTAGCGTCGATACGCGTGGGGTTCAGGGCTTCCTTTGTTTTTTTCCCAAGGGACAGGACTTGGGTAACTTATCTTTACAACTGCTATGGAATTACACCTATTTACTTCATGCATGGCCTGGCATTTTTCCAAGCCTTAGGACAATGGATCCTGATTCTTTGTATTTCCACAAGGCGTCTGTATGCATACATTTATCCAAATAACTAGGATTTTGTAGTACTGCAGCATATCTATTTCCCTGATTACCTTTCTATAGGGGTCTGCTTTCATTTGCTTACCAACTGTGCGCACGCATGCTGTGTTGAACAAAATAGGATCCATGATGTATTTCTTCCAGATACTAGGCTGGAGTATATGTTTCCTGTCATAGTACTCAGGGGGTCACAGTTGGCAGTAAACAATAGGCTTCTTATATGTAGATTTGACTAAGATTGGTGTACCCGCATACCTAGCAATTTTTTCTCTCTGGTTATTTCTCCTGTCTCACATATGCTGTAAAGTATTAGCTTCCTTCATTCCCTCGGGTAAAATTACTTATGGCCTATTCAGCCATACTAGTGTTTTAAATGTCTTTAAATGTATGTTTTGCCTGGTTCTGTTTGTGGATTACTATTTTTGTACAATAAAATTGACTATTTAACGTGGATCCCATTGGTTTGCATATCCTTTTCTTTTTGTGTTTAGTGTGTAGCGTGTAGCTTAACCCTACACGCTAAACGCTACACGCTACACTCTACACCCTACACGCTACACCCTACACTCTACACCGCACACTCTACACGCTACACTCTACACCCTACACCCTACACGCTACACGCTACACTCTACACCCTACACGCTACACGCTACACTCTACACTCTACACGCTACACGCTACACTCTACACCCTACACTCTACACGCTACACGCTACACGCTACACCCTACACTCTACACGCTACACGCTACACTCTACACGCTACACGCTACATGCTACACTCTACACTCTACACCCTACACCCTACACGCTACACGCTATACTCTACACCCTACACGCTACACTCTACACGCTACACGCTACACTCTACACTCTACACGCTACACGCTACACTCTACACCCTACACGCAACACGCTACACTCTATACCCTACATGCTACACTCTGCACGCTACACGCTACACTCTACACCCTACACGCTACACTCTACACCCTACACGCTACACGCTACACCCTACACGCTAAACGCTACAGCTTATACCCTACACTCTACACCGTACACCCTACACGCTACACTCTACACCCTACATGCTACACCCTACACCCTACACCCTACATGCTACACCCTACACTCTACACCCTACACCCTACACACTACACGCTACACCCTACACCCTACACGCTACACTCTACACGCTACACGCTACACTCTACACCCTACACGCAACACCCTACACGCTACACTCTACTCGCTACACTCTACACCCTACACGCTACACTCTACACCCTACTCTCTACACGCTACACGCTACACTCTATACCCTACACTCTACACGCTACACCCTACACCCTACACTCTACATGCTACACCCTACACCCTACACTCTACATGCTACACTCAACACCCTACACGCTACACCCTACACCCTACACCCTACACGCTACACGCTACACTCAACACCCTACACGCTACACCCTACACCCTACACCCTACACGCTACACGCTACACTCTACACTCTACCCCCTACATGCTACACCCTACACTCTACACCCTACACGCAACACGCTACACTCTACACCCTACACGCTACACTCTGCATTCTACACGCTACACCCTACACCCTGCACGCTACACTCTGCACGCTACACGCTACACTCTACACCATACACGCTACACCCTACACTCTACACCCTACACCCTACACGCTATACCCGACACCCTACACCCTACATGCTTCACCCTACACGCTACACTCTACACTCTACACCCTACACCCTACACGCTACATGCTACAACCTACACGCTACACTCTACACCCTACACTCTACACGCTACACACTACACGCTACACCCTACACGCTACACGCTACACCCTACACGCTACACGTTACACTCTACACCCTACACCCTACACGCTACACGCTACACCCTACACGCTACACGTTACACTCTACACCCTACACGCTACACTCTACACCCTGCACCCTACACGCTACACGCTACACCCTACATGCTACACGCTACACAATACACGCTACACGTTACACTCTACACCCTACACTCTACACCCTACACTCTACACGCTACACTCTACACCCTACACTCTACATGCTACACCCTACACCCTACACTCTACACTCTACATGCTACACGCTACACGCTACATGCTACACGCTACACCCTACACGCTACACGCTACACACTACACGCTACACCCTACACCCTACACCCTACACGCTACACGCTACACTCTACACCCTACACGCTACACCCTACACCCTACACCCTACACGATACACGCTACACTCTACACCCTACACGCTACACCCTACACTCTACACCCTACACGCTACACCCTACACTCTACACCCTACACGCTATACGCTACACTCTACACCCTGCACGCTACACACTACACGCTACACTCTACACCCTACACCCTACACGCTACACGCTACACTCTACACCCTACACGCTACACCCTACACTCCACACCCTACACCCTACATGCTACACGCTACACCCTACACGCTACACATTACACTCTAAACCCTACACTCTACATCCTACACCCTACACTCTACACCCTACACTCTACACTCTACACCCTACACCCTACATGCTACACGCTACACGCTACACTCTACACCCTACACGCTACATGCTACACCCTACTAGCTAAACGCTACAAACTACACGCTACATATTACACTCTACACCCTAGCGTGTAGCGTGTAGGGTGTAGAGTGTAGCGTGTAGGGTGTAGAGTGTAGCGTGTAGGGTGTAGAGTGTAGCATGTAGCGTGTAGGGTGTAGGGTGTAGAGTGTAGAGTGTAGCATGTAGCGTGTAGATTGTAGGGTGTACCGTGTAGGGTGTAGAGTGTAGCATGTAGGGTGTAGGGTGTAGAGTGAAGGGTGTAGCATGTAGAGTGTAGCGTGTAGCGTGTACGGTGTAGGGTGTAGAGTGTAGGGTGTAGCGTGTAGCGTGTAGCTTGTAGGGTGTAGAGTGTAGCGTGTAGCGTATAGGCTGTAGGGTGTAGGGTGTAGCATGTAGCGTGTAGCGTGTGTAGGGTGTAGGGTGTAGCGTGTAGGGTGTAGAGTGCAGCGTGTAGGGTGTAGAGTGTAGCGTGTAGCGTGTGTAGGGTGTAGGGTGTAGAGTGTAGCGTGTAGCGTGTAGGGTGTAGGGTGTAGGGTGTAGAGTGTAGCGTGTAGGGTGTAGCGTGTAGGGTTTAGGGTGTAGGGTGTAGAGTGTAGGGTGTTGCGTGTAGGGTGTGGAGTGTAGCGTGTAGGGTGTAGCGTGTAGAGTGTAGCGTGTAGCGTGTAGGGTGGAGAGTGTAGAGTGTAGGGTGTAGCGTGTAGGGTGTAGAGTGTAGCGTGTAGTGTGCAGGGTGTAGAGTGTAGCGTATAGCGTGTAGGGTGTAGGATGTAGAGTGTAGCGTGTAGGGTGTAGAGTGTAGCGTGTAGAGTGTAGCATGTAGCGTGTTTGGTGTAGGGTGTAGAGTGTAGAGTGTAGCGTGTAGGGTGAAGCATGTAGGGTGTAGGGTGTCGGGTATAGCGTGTAGGGTGTAGGGTGTAGAGTGTAGGGTGTAGCGTGTATGGTGTAGAGTGTAGCGTGTAGAGTGTAGCGTGTAGGGTGTAGCGTGTAGCGTGCAGAGTGTAGCGTGTAGGGTGTAGAGTGTAGCGTGTTGCGTGTAGGGTGTAGAGTGTAGCGTGTAGCGTGTAGAGTGTAGAGTGTAGCGTGTAGGGTGTAGGGTGTAGAGTGTAGCATGTAGGGTGTAGCGTGTAGCATGTAGCGTGTAGCGTGTAGCATGTAGAGTGTAGCGTGTAGGGTGTAGAGTGTAGCGTGTAGGGTGTAGCGTGTAGCGTGTAGCGTGTAGAGTGTAGCGTATAGCGTGTAGGGTGTAGAGTGTAAGGTGTAGCATGTAGCGTGTAGAGTGTAGCGTGTAGGGTGTAGGGTGTACAGTGTAGGGTGTAGCGTGTAGCATGTAGGGTGTAGGGTGTAGCGTGTAGGGTGTACCGTGTAGCGTATAGAGTGCAGGGTGTAGAGTGTAGCGTGTAGTGTGTAGCGTGTAGGGTGTAGGGTGTAGCGTGTAGGGTGTAGAGTGTAGCGTGTAGGGTGTAGAGTGTAACATGTAGCGTGTAGGGTGTAGGGCGTAGCGTGTAGCGTGTACCGTGTAGCGTGTAGAGTGTAGTGTGTAGGGTGTAGAGTGTAGCGTGTAGGGTGTAGAGTGTAGCGTGTAGCGTGTAGCGTGTAGCGCGTAGAGTGTAGCGTGTAGGGTGTAGCGTGTAGAGTGTAGTGTGTGGCGTGCAGGGCGTAGGGTGTAGCGTGTAGCGTGTAGGGTGTAGGGTGTAGAGTGTAGGGTGTAGCATGTAGGGTGTACGGTGTAGAGTGTAGGGTATAAGCTGTAGCGTTTAGCGTGTAGAGTGTAGCGTGTAGCGTGTAGCGTGTAGCGTGTAGGGTGTAGAGTGTAGGGTGTAGAGTGTAGCGTGTAGCGTGTAGGGTGTAGGATGTAGCGTGTAGGGTGTAGCATGTAGCCTGTAGCGTGTAGCATGTAGAGTAGGGTGTAGGGTGTAGGGTGTAGAGTGTAGTGTGTAGAGTGTAGAGTGTAGCGTGTAGAGTGTAAAGTGTAGCGTGTAGGGTGTAGCGTGTAGTGTGTAGCGTGTAGCGCGTAGCGTGTAGAGTGTAGGGTATAGAGTGTAGCGTGTAGAGAGTAGGGAGCAGAGTGTAGTGTGTAGCATGTAGGGTGTAGGGTGTACAGTGTAGGGTGTAGGGTGTAGCGTGTAGAGTGTAGGGAGTAGGGTGTAGGGTGTAGCGTGTAGGGTGTGGAGTGTAGCGTGTAGCGTGTAGGGTGTAGCGTGTAGCGTGTAGGGTGTAGCGTGTATCATGTACCGTGTAGCGTGTAGCATGTAGAGTAGGGTGTAGGGTGTAGAGTGTAGCATGTAGGCTGTAGGGTGTAGAGTGTAGGGTGTAGCATGTAGGGTGTAGGGTGTATAGTGTAGGGTGTAGGGTGTAGCGTGTAGCGTGTAGAGTGTAGGGAGTAGGGTGTAGGGTGTAGCGTGTAGGGTGTAGAGTGTGGCTTGTAGCGTGTAGCGTGTAGGGTGTAGCGTGTAGCGTGTAGGGTGTAGCGTGTATCATGTACCGTGTAGCGAGTAGCATGTAGAGTAGGGTGTAGGGTGTAGAGTGTAGCATGTAGGGTGTAGGGTGTAGAGTGTAGGGTGTAGCATGTAGGGTGTAGGGTGTAGCGTGTAGGGTGTAGAGTGTAGCGTGTAGGGTGTACGGTGTAGAGTGTAGGGTATAAGCTGTAGCGTTTAGCGTGTAGAGTGTAGCGTGTAGCGTGTAGGGTGTAGAGTGTAGGGTGTAGAGTGTAGCGTGTAGCGTGTAGGGTGTAGGGTGAAGCGTGTAGGGTGTAGCATGTAGCGTGTAGCGTGTAGCATGTAGAGTAGGGTGTAGGGTGTAGAGTGTAGCGTGTAGCGTGTAGTGTGTAGCGTGTAGAGTGTAAAGTGTAGCGTGTAGTGTGTAGTGTGTAGCGTGTAGCGCGTAGCGTGTAGAGTGTAGGGTATAGAGTGTAGCGTGTAGAGAGTAGGGAGTAGAGTGTAGAGTGTAGCGTGTAGGGTGTAGAGTGTAGCGAGTAGCGTGTAGTGTGTAGGGTGTAGAGTGTAGGGTGTAGCATGTAGGGTGTAGAGTGTAGCGTGTAGGGTGTAGCGTGTAGCGTGCAGGGTGTAGAGTGTAGCGTATAGCGTGTAGGGTGTAGGGTGTAGCGTGTAGAGTGTAGCGTGTAGCGTGTAGGGTGTAGGGTGTACAGTGTAGCGTGTAGAGTGTAGTGTGTAGCGTGTAGAGTGTAGTGTGTGGCGTGCAGGGCATAGGGTGTAGCGTGTAGGGTGTAGGGTGTAGTGTAGGGTGTAGCATGTAGGGTGTAGGGTGTAGCGTGTAGGGTGTAGAGTGTAGCATGTAGGGTGTACGGTGTAGAGTGTAGGGTATAAGCTGTAGCGTTTAGCGTGTAGAGTGTAGCGTGTAGCGTGTAGCGTGTAGGGTGTAGGGTGTAGAGTGTAGAGTGTAGCGTGTAGGGTGTAGAGTGTAGCGTGTAGAGAGTAGGGTGTAGGGTGTAGAGTGTAGGGTGTAGGGTGTAGCGTGTACCGTGTAGCGTGTAGAGTGTAGTGTGTAGGGTGTAGAGTGTAGCGTGTAGGGTGTAGAGTGTAGCGTGTAGCGTGTAGCGTGTAGCGCGTAGAGTGTAGCGTGTAGGGTGTAGCGTGTAGAGTGTAGTGTGTGGCGTGCAGGGCGTAGGGTGTAGCGTGTAGCGTGTAGGGTGTAGGGTGTAGAGTGTAGGGTGTAGCATGTAGGGTGTACGGTGTAGAGTGTAGGGTATAAGCTGTAGCGTTTAGCGTGTAGAGTGTAGCGTGTAGCGTGTAGCGTGTAGCGTGTAGGGTGTAGAGTGTAGGGTGTAGAGTGTAGCGTGTAGCGTGTAGGGTGTAGGATGTAGCGTGTAGGGTGTAGCATGTAGCCTGTAGCGTGTAGCATGTAGAGTAGGGTGTAGGGTGTAGGGTGTAGAGTGTAGTGTGTAGAGTGTAGAGTGTAGCGTGTAGAGTGTAAAGTGTAGCGTGTAGGGTGTAGCGTGTAGTGTGTAGCGTGTAGCGCGTAGCGTGTAGAGTGTAGGGTATAGAGTGTAGCGTGTAGAGAGTAGGGAGCAGAGTGTAGTGTGTAGCATGTAGGGTGTAGGGTGTACAGTGTAGGGTGTAGGGTGTAGCGTGTAGAGTGTAGGGAGTAGGGTGTAGGGTGTAGCGTGTAGGGTGTGGAGTGTAGCGTGTAGCGTGTAGGGTGTAGCGTGTAGCGTGTAGGGTGTAGCGTGTATCATGTACCGTGTAGCGTGTAGCATGTAGAGTAGGGTGTAGGGTGTAGAGTGTAGCATGTAGGCTGTAGGGTGTAGAGTGTAGGGTGTAGCATGTAGGGTGTAGGGTGTATAGTGTAGGGTGTAGGGTGTAGCGTGTAGCGTGTAGAGTGTAGGGAGTAGGGTGTAGGGTGTAGCGTGTAGGGTGTAGAGTGTGGCTTGTAGCGTGTAGCGTGTAGGGTGTAGCGTGTAGCGTGTAGGGTGTAGCGTGTATCATGTACCGTGTAGCGAGTAGCATGTAGAGTAGGGTGTAGGGTGTAGAGTGTAGCATGTAGGGTGTAGGGTGTAGAGTGTAGGGTGTAGCATGTAGGGTGTAGGGTGTAGCGTGTAGGGTGTAGAGTGTAGCGTGTAGGGTGTACGGTGTAGAGTGTAGGGTATAAGCTGTAGCGTTTAGCGTGTAGAGTGTAGCGTGTAGCGTGTAGGGTGTAGAGTGTAGGGTGTAGAGTGTAGCGTGTAGCGTGTAGGGTGTAGGGTGAAGCGTGTAGGGTGTAGCATGTAGCGTGTAGCGTGTAGCATGTAGAGTAGGGTGTAGGGTGTAGAGTGTAGCGTGTAGCGTGTAGTGTGTAGCGTGTAGAGTGTAAAGTGTAGCGTGTAGTGTGTAGTGTGTAGCGTGTAGCGCGTAGCGTGTAGAGTGTAGGGTATAGAGTGTAGCGTGTAGAGAGTAGGGAGTAGAGTGTAGAGTGTAGCGTGTAGGGTGTAGAGTGTAGCGAGTAGCGTGTAGTGTGTAGGGTGTAGAGTGTAGGGTGTAGCATGTAGGGTGTAGAGTGTAGCGTGTAGGGTGTAGCGTGTAGCGTGCAGGGTGTAGAGTGTAGCGTATAGCGTGTAGGGTGTAGGGTGTAGCGTGTAGAGTGTAGCGTGTAGCGTGTAGGGTGTAGGGTGTACAGTGTAGCGTGTAGAGTGTAGTGTGTAGCGTGTAGAGTGTAGTGTGTGGCGTGCAGGGCATAGGGTGTAGCGTGTAGGGTGTAGGGTGTAGTGTAGGGTGTAGCATGTAGGGTGTAGGGTGTAGCGTGTAGGGTGTAGAGTGTAGCATGTAGGGTGTACGGTGTAGAGTGTAGGGTATAAGCTGTAGCGTTTAGCGTGTAGAGTGTAGCGTGTAGCGTGTAGCGTGTAGGGTGTAGGGTGTAGAGTGTAGAGTGTAGCGTGTAGGGTGTAGAGTGTAGCGTGTAGAGAGTAGGGTGTAGGGTGTAGAGTGTAGGGTGTAGGGTGTAGAGTGTAACGTGTAGCGTGTAGGGTGTAGCGTGTAGGGTGTAGAGTGTAGGGTGTAGCGTGTAGGGTGTAGCGTGTAGCGTGTAGCGTGTAGGGTGTAGGGTGTAGAGTGTAGGGTGTAGCGTGTAGGGTGTAGCGTGTAGCGTGTAGCGTGTAGGGTGTAGGGTGTAGAGTGTAGGGTGTAGCGTGTAGGGTGTAGAGTGTAGCGTCTAGCGTGTAGCGTATAGTGTGCAGCGTGTAGCGTGTAGATTGTAGCGTGTAGGGTGTAGGGTGTAGGGTGTAGCGTGTAGCGTGTAGATTGTAGCGTGTAGGGTGTAGGGTGTAGCGTGTAGCGTGTAGGGTGTAGGGTGTAGGGTGTACCGTGTAGGGTGTAGCGTGTAGCGTGTAGCGTGTAGAGTGTAGCATGTAGGGTGTAGCAAGTAGCGTGTATTGTGTAGGGTGTAGAGTGTAGCATGTAGCGTGTAGAGTGTAGGGTGTAGCGTGTAGGGTGTAGAGTGTAGCGTGTAGGGTGTAGAGTGTAGCGTGTAGCGTGTAGGGTGTCACTTTTTCCTCTGATGAAGACGCTTGAGTAGCGTCGATACGCGTGGGGTTCAGGGCTTCCTTTGTTTTTTTCCCAAGGGACAGGACTTGGGTAACTTATCTTTACAACTGCTATGGAATTACACCTATTTACTTCATGCATGGCCTGGCATTTTTCCAAGCCTTAGGACAATGGATCCTGATTCTTTGTATTTCCACAAGGCGTCTGTATGCATACATTTATCCAAATAACTAGGATTTTGTAGTACTGCAGCATATCTATTTCCCTGATTACCTTTCTATAGGGGTCTGCTTTCATTTGCTTACCAACTGTGCGCACGCATGCTGTGTTGAACAAAATAGGATCCATGATGTATTTCTTCCAGATACTAGGCTGGAGTATATGTTTCCTGTCATAGTACTCAGGGGGTCACAGTTGGCAGTAAACAATAGGCTTCTTATATGTAGATTTGACTAAGATTGGTGTACCCGCATACCTAGCAATTTTTTCTCTCTGGTTATTTCTCCTGTCTCACATATGCTGTAAAGTATTAGCTTCCTTCATTCCCTCGGGTAAAATTACTTATGGCCTATTCAGCCATACTAGTGTTTTAAATGTCTTTAAATGTATGTTTTGCCTGGTTCTGTTTGTGGATTACTATTTTTGTACAATAAAATTGACTATTTAACGTGGATCCCATTGGTTTGCATATCCTTTTCTTTTTGTGTTTAGTGTGTAGCGTGTAGCTTAACCCTACACGCTAAACGCTACACGCTACACTCTACACCCTACACGCTACACCCTACACTCTACACCGCACACTCTACACGCTACACTCTACACCCTACACCCTACACGCTACACGCTACACTCTACACCCTACACGCTACACGCTACACTCTACACTCTACACGCTACACGCTACACTCTACACCCTACACTCTACACGCTACACGCTACACGCTACACCCTACACTCTACACGCTACACGCTACACTCTACACGCTACACGCTACATGCTACACTCTACACTCTACACCCTACACCCTACACGCTACACGCTATACTCTACACCCTACACGCTACACTCTACACGCTACACGCTACACTCTACACTCTACACGCTACACGCTACACTCTACACCCTACACGCAACACGCTACACTCTATACCCTACATGCTACACTCTGCACGCTACACGCTACACTCTACACCCTACACGCTACACTCTACACCCTACACGCTACACGCTACACCCTACACGCTAAACGCTACAGCTTATACCCTACACTCTACACCGTAGACCCTACACGCTACACTCTACACCCTACATGCTACACCCTACACCCTACACCCTACATGCTACACCCTACACTCTACACCCTACACCCTACACACTACACGCTACACCCTACACCCTACACGCTACACTCTACACGCTACAGGCTACACTCTACACCCTACATGCAACACCCTACACGCTACACTCTACTCGCTACACTCTACACCCTACACGCTACACTCTACACCCTACTCTCTACACGCTACACGCTACACTCTATACCCTACACTCTACACGCCACACCCTACACCCTACACTCTACATGCTACACCCTACACCCTACACTCTACATGCTACACTCAACACCCTACACGCTACACCCTACACCCTACACCCTACACGCTACACGCTACACTCAACACCCTACACGCTACACCCTACACCCTACACCCTACACGCTACACGCTACACTCTACACTCTACCCCCTACATGCTACACCCTACACTCTACACCCTACACGCAACACGCTACACTCTACACCCTACACGCTACACTCTGCATTCTACACGCTACACCCTACACCCTGCACGCTACACTCTGCACGCTACATGCTACACTCTACACCATACACGCTACACCCTACACTCTACACCCTACACCCTACACGCTATACCCGACACCCTACACCCTACATGCTTCACCCTACACGCTACACTCTACACTCTACACCCTACACCCTACACGCTACATGCTACAACGTACACGCTACACTCTACACCCTACACTCTACACGCTACACACTACACGCTACACCCTACACGCTACACGCTACACCCTACACGCTACACGTTACACTCTACACCCTACACCCTACACGCTACACGCTACACCCTACACGCTACACGTTACACTCTACACCCTACACGCTACACTCTACACCCTGCACCCTACACGCTACACGCTACACCCTACATGCTACACGCTACACAATACACGCTACACGTTACACTCTACACCCTACACTCTACACCCTACACTCTACACGCTACACTCTACACCCTACACTCTACACGCTACACGCTACACCCTACACCCTACACGCTACAATCTACACCCTACACGCTACACCCTACACTCTACACCCTACACCCTACACGCTACACACTATACTCTACACCCTACACGCTACACCCTACACGCAACACGCTACACTCTACACCCTACACGCTACACTCTGCACGCTACACGCTAGACCCTACACCCTACACGCTACACTCTACACGCTACACTCTACACCATACACGCTACACCCTACACTCTACACCCTACACGCTATACCCGACACCCTACACCCTGCATGCTTCACACTACACGCTACACTCTACACTATACACCCTACACCCTACACGCTACATGCTACACCCTACACGCTACACTCTACACCCTACACCCTACACGCTACACACTACACGCTACACACTACACCCTACACACTACACGTTACACTCTACACCCTACACTCTGCACTCTACACCCTACACCCTACACGCTACACGCTACAATCTACACCCTACACGCTACACGCTACACCCTACACCCTACACCCTACACGCTACAATCTACACGCTACACGCTACACCCTATACGCTAGACGCTACACTCTACACGCTACACGATACACGCTACACCCTACACACTACACCCTACACTCTACACCCTACACCCTACACGCTACACGCTACACCCTACACGCTACACCTTACACTCTACACCCTACACCCTACACGCTACACGCTACACCCTACACGCTACACGTTACACTCTACACCCTACACCCTACACTCTACACCCTACACCCTACTCTCTACACGCTATATTCTACACCCTACACGCTACACTCTACACCCTACACGCTACACTCTACACCCTAGACGCTACACTCTATACCCTACACTCTACACGCTACACCCTACACCCTACACTCTACATGCTACACCCTACACCCTACACCCTACACTCTACATGCTACACGCTACACGCTACATGCTACACGCTACACCCTACACGCTACACACTACACACTACACGCTACACCCTACACCCTACACCCTACACGCTACACGCTACACTCTACACCCTACACGCTACACCCTACACCCTACACCCTACACGCTACATGCTACACGCTACACGCTACACACTACACGCTACTCGCTACACTCTACACCGTACACGCTACACGCTACACTCTACACGCTACACCCTTCACTCTACACCCTACATGCTACACTCTACACCCTACACGGTACACCCTACAATCTACACGCTACATGCTACACTCTACGCTCTACACCCTACACCCTACACGCTACATGCTACACTCTACACCCTACACGCTACACTCTACACCCTACACGCTACATGCTACACTACACCATACACCCTACACGCTACATGCTACAGGCTACACTCTACACCCTACACGCTACACGCTAGGGTGTAGAGTGTAATATGTAGCGTGTAGTTTGTAGCGTTTAGCTTGTAGGGTGTAGCGTGTAGCGTGTAGGGTGTAGAGTGTAGTGTGTAGCGTGTAGCATGTAGGGTGTAGGGTGTAGAGTGTAGAGTGTAGCGTCTAGGGTGTAGAGTGTAGGGTGTAGGATGTAGAGTGTAGGGTTTAGAGTGTAATGTGTAGCGTGTAGGGTGTAGCGTGTAGCATGTAGGGTGTAGGGTGTGGAGTGTAGGGTGTAGCGTGTAGGGTGTAGAGTGTAGCGTGTAGCGTGTAGAGTGTAGGGTGTAGCGTGTAGGGTGTAGAGTGTAGCGTGTAGGGTGTAGCGTGTAGCGTGCAGGGTGTAGAGTGTAGCGTATAGCGTGTAGGGTGTAGGGTGTAGAGTGTAGAGTGTAGCGTGCAGGGAGTAGGGTGTAGCGTGTAGAATGCAGAGTGTAGCGTGTAGGGTGTAGAGTGTAGCGTGTAGGGTGTAGAGTATAGCGTGTAGCGTGTAGGGTGTAGGGTGTAGAGTGTAGAGTGTAGCGTGTAGCATGCAGAGTGTAGCATGCAGGGTGGAGGGTGTAGCGTGTAGAATGCAGAGTGTAGCGTGTAGGGTGTAGAGTGTAGCGTGTTGCGTGTAGGGTGTAGAGTGTAGCGTGTAGCGTGTAGAGTGTAGCGTGTAGCGTGTAGCGTGTAGAGTGTAGCGTGTAGGGTGTATAGCGTGTAGCGTGTAGGGTGTAGGGTGTAGAGTGTAGAGTGTAGCGTGTAGCGTGTAGAGTGTAGCGTGTAGCGTGTAGCGTGTAGAGTGTAGGGTGTAGCGTGTAGGGTGTAGAGTGTCGGGTGTAGCGTGTAGGGTGTAGGGTGTAGAGTGTAGGGTGTAGCGTGTATGGTGTAGAGTGTAGCGTGTAGCGTGCAGAGTATAGCGTGTAGGGTGTAGCGTGTAGCGTGTAGAGTGTAGCGTGTAGGGTGTAGAGTGTAGCGTGTTGCGTGTAGGGTGTAGAGTGTAGCGTGTAGAGTGTAGAGTGTAGCATGTAGCGTGTAGAGTGTAGCGTGTAGGGTGTAGAGTATAGCGTGTAGCGTGTAGGGTGTAGGGTGTAGAGTGTAGAGTGTAGCATGTAGCGTGTAGCGTGTAGAGTGTAGCGTGTAGCGTGTAGAGTGTAGGGTGTAGCGTGTAGCGTGTAGAGTGTAGGGTGTAGAGTGTAGCGTGTAGCGTGTAGGGTGTAGGGTGTAGAGTGTAGCGTGTAGCGTGTAGAGTGTACGGTGTAGAGTGTAGGGTGTAGCGTGTAGGGTGTACACCCGACACTCTACACCCTACACGCTACACCCTACACTCTACACGCTACACGCTACACGCTACACCCTACACGCTACATGCTACACTCTACACCCTACACGCTACACTCTACACCCTACACGCTACATGCTACACTCTACACCATACACCCTACACGCTACATGCTACACGCTACACTCTACACCCTACACGCTATACGCTAGGGTGTAGAGTGTAATATGTAGCGTGTAGTTTGTAGCGTTTAGCTTGTAGGGTGTAGCGTGTAGCGTGTAGGGTGTAGAGTGTAGTGTGTAGCGTGTAGCATGTAGGGTGTAGGGTGTAGAGTGTAGAGTGTAGCGTGTAGGGTGTAGAGTGTAGGGTGTAGGATGTAGAGTGTAGGGTTTAGAGTGTAATGTGTAGCGTGTAGGGTGTAGCGTGTAGCATGTAGGGTGTAGGGTGTGGAGTGTAGGGTGTAGCGTGTAGGGTGTAGAGTGTAGCGTGTAGCGTGAAGAGTGTAGGGTGTAGCGTGTAGGGTGTAGAGTGTAGCGTGTAGGGTGTAGCGTGTAGCGTGCAGGGTGTAGAGTGTAGCGTATAGCGTGTAGGGTGTAGGGTGTAGAGTGTAGAGTGTAGCGTGTAGCGTGCAGAGTGTAGCATGCAGGGTGTAGGGTGTAGCGTGTAGAATGCAGAGTGTAGCGTGTAGGGTGTAGAGTGTAGCGTGTAGGGTGTAGAGTATAGCGTGTAGCGTGTAGGGTGTAGGGTGTAGAGTGTAGAGTGTAGCGTGTAGCATGCAGAGTGTAGCATGCAGGGTGTAGGGTGTAGCGTGTAGAATGCAGAGTGTAGCGTGTAGGGTGTAGAGTGTAGCGTGTTGCGTGTAGGGTGTAGAGTGTAGCGTGTAGCGTGTAGAGTGTAGCGTGTAGCGTGTAGCGTGTAGAGTGTAGCGTGTAGGGTGTATAGCGTGTAGCGTGTAGGGTGTAGGGTGTAGAGTGTAGAGTGTAGCGTGTAGCGTGTAGAGTGTAGCGTGTAGCGTGTAGCGTGTAGAGTGTAGGGTGTAGCGTGTAGGGTGTAGAGTGTAGGGTGTAGCGAGTAGGGTGTAGCGTGTAGCGTGTAGCGTGTAGGGTGTAGGGTGTAGGGTGTAGCGTGTAGGGTGTAGAGTGTAGCGTGTAGGGTGTAGGCTGTAGGGTGTAGCGTGTAGTGTGTAGAGTGTAGCGTGTAGCGTGTAGGGTGTAGCGTGTAGCATGTATCGTGTAGCGTGTAGCATGTAGAGTGTAGGGTGTAGGCTGTAGGGTGTAGCATGTAGAGTGTAGGGTGTAGGCTGTAGCGTGTAGAGTGTAGGGTATAGAGTGTAGCGTGTAGAGAGTAGGGTGTAGAGTGTAGAGTGTAGCGTGTAGGGTGTAGAGTGTAGCGTGTAGAGCGTATTGTGTAGAATGTAGAGTGTAGCATGTAGCGTGTAGAGTGTAGGGTGTAGAGTGTAGCGTGTAGAGTGTAGCGTGTAGGGTGTAGCGTGTCGGGTGTAGGGTGTAGGGTGTAGCGTGTAGTTTGTAGGGTGTAGGGTGTAGGGTGTTGCGTGTAGGGTGTAGAGTGTAGCGTGTAGCGTGTAGAGTGTAGCGTGTAGGGTGTAGGGTGTAGCGTGTAGTGTGTAGGGTGTAGGTTGTAGAGTGTAGGGTGTAGCATGTAGGGTGTAGGGTGTAGGGTGTAGCATGTAGGGTGTAGAGTGTAGCGTGTAGGGTGTACGGTGTAGAGTGTAGGGTATAAGCTGTAGCGTTTAGCGTGTAGGGTGTAGCGTGTAGCGTGTAGGGTGTAGAGTGTAGCGTGTAGGGTGTAGAGTATAGCATGTAGAGAGTAGGGTGTAGGGTGTAGGGTGTAGAGTGTAACGTGTAGCGTGTAGGGTGTAGCGTGTAGCGTGTAGGGTGTAGAGTGTAGGGTGAAGGGTGTAGCGTGTAGCGTGTAGGGTGTAGGGTGTAGATTGTAGCGTGTAGGGTGTAGCATGTAGCGTGTAGGGTGTAGGGTGTAGAGTGTAGAGTGTAGCGTGTAGGGTGAAGCATGTAGGGTGTAGGGTGTCGGGTGTAGCGTGTAGGGTGTAGGGTGTAGAGCGTAGGGTGTAGCGTGTATGGTGTAGAGTGTAGCGTGTAGCGTGCAGAGTATAGCGTGTAGGGTGTAGCGTGTAGCGTGCAGAGTGTAGCGTGTAGGGTGTAGAGTGTAGCGTGTTGCGTGTAGGGTGTAGAGTGTAGCGTGTAGCGTGTAGAGTGTAGAGTGTAGCATGTAGCGTGTAGAGTGTAGCGTGTAGGGTGTAGAGTATAGCGTGTAGCATGTAGCGTGTAGAGTGTAGGGTGTAGCGTGTAGGGTGTAGAGTGTAGCGTGTAGGGTGTAGAGTGTAGCGTGTAGCGTGTAGGGTGTCACTTTTTCCTCTGATGAAGACGCTTGAGTAGCGTCGATACGCGTGGGGTTCAGGGCTTCCTTTGTTTTTTTCCCAAGGGACAGGACTGCTATGGAATTACACCTATTTACTTCATGCATGGCCTGGCATTTTTCCAAGCCTTAGGACAATGGATCCTGATTCTTTGTATTTCCACAAGGCGTCTGTATGCATACATTTATCCAAATAACTAGGATTTTGTAGTACTGCAGCATATCTATTTCCCTGATTACCTTTCTATAGGGGTCTGCTTTCATTTGCTTACCAACTGTGCGCACGCATGCTGTGTTGAACAAAATAGGATCCATGATGTATTTCTTCCAGATACTAGGCTGGAGTATATGTTTCCTGTCATAGTACTCAGGGGGTCACAGTTGGCAGTAAACAATAGGCTTCTTATATGTAGATTTGACTAAGATTGGTGTACCCGCATACCTAGCAATTTTTTCTCTCTGGTTATTTCTCCTGTCTCACATATGCTGTAAAGTATTAGCTTCCTTCATTCCCTCGGGTAAAATTACTTATGGCCTATTCAGCCATACTAGTGTTTTAAATGTCTTTAAATGTATGTTTTGCCTGGTTCTGTTTGTGGATTACTATTTTTGTACAATAAAATTGACTATTTAACGTGGATCCCATTGGTTTGCATATCCTTTTCTTTTTGTGTTTAGTGTGTAGCGTGTAGCTTAACCCTACACGCTAAACGCTACACGCTACACTCTACACCCTACACGCTACACCCTACACTCTACACCGCACACTCTACACGCTACACTCTACACCCTACACCCTACACGCTACACGCTACACTCTACACCCTACACGCTACACGCTACACTCTACACTCTACACGCTACACTCTACACCCTACACTCTACACGCTACACGCTACACGCTACACCCTACACTCTACACGCTACACACTACACTCTACACGCTACACGCTACATGCTACACTCTACACTCTACACCCTACACCCTACACGCTACACGCTATACTCTACACCCTACACGCTACACTCTACACGCTACACGCTACACTCTACACTCTACACGCTACACGCTACACTCTACACCCTACACGCAACACGCTACACTCTATACCCTACATGCTACACTCTGCACGCTACACGCTACACTCTACACCCTACACGCTACACTCTACACCCTACACGCTACACGCTACACCCTACACGCTAAACGCTACAGCTTATACCCTACACTCTACACCGTACACCCTACACGCTACACTCTACACCCTACATGCTACACCCTACACCCTACACCCTACATGCTACACCCTACACTCTACACCCTACACCCTACACACTACACGCTACACCCTACACCCTACACGCTACACTCTACACGCTACACGCTACACTCTACACCCTACATGCAACACCCTACACGCTACACTCTACTCGCTACACTCTACACCCTACACGCTACACTCTACACCCTACTCTCTACACGCTACACGCTACACTCTATACCCTACACTCTACACGCTACACCCTACACCCTACACTCTACATGCTACACCCTACACCCTACACTCTGCATGCTACACTCAACACCCTACACGCTACACCCTACACCCTACACCCTACACGCTACACGCTACACTCAACACCCTACACGCTACACCCTACACCCTACACCCTACACGCTACACGCTACACTCTACACTCTACCCCCTACATGCTACACCCTACACTCTACACCCTACACGCAACACGCTACACTCTACACCCTACACGCTACACTCTGCATTCTACACGCTACACCCTACACCCTGCACGCTACACTCTGCACGCTACATGCTACACTCTACACCATACACGCTACACCCTACACTCTACACCCTACACCCTACACGCTATACCCGACACCCTACACCCTACATGCTTCACCCTACACGCTACACTCTACACTCTACACCCTACACCCTACACGCTACATGCTACAACGTACACGCTACACTCTACACCCTACACTCTACACGCTACACACTACACGCTACACCCTACACGCTACACGCTACACCCTACACGCTACACGTTACACTCTACACCCTACACCCTACACGCTACACGCTACACCCTACACGCTACACGTTACACTCTACACCCTACACGCTACACTCTACACCCTGCACCCTACACGCTACACGCTACACCCTACATGCTACACGCTACACAATACACGCTACACGTTACACTCTACACCCTACACTCTACACCCTACACTCTACACGCTACACTCTACACCCTACACTCTACACGCTACACGCTACACCCTACACCCTACACGCTACAATCTACACCCTACACGCTACACGCTACACCCTACACTCTACACCCTACACCCTACACGCTACACACTATACTCTACACCCTACACGCTACACCCTACACGCAACACGCTACACTCTACACCCTACACGCTACACTCTGCACGCTACACGCTACACCCTACACCCTACACGCTACACTCTACACGCTACACTCTACACCATACACGCTACACCCTACACTCTACACCCTACACGCTATACCCGACACCCTACACCCTGCATGCTTCACACTACACGCTACACTCTACACTATACACCCTACACCCTACACGCTACATGCTACACCCTACACGCTACACTCTACACCCTACACCCTACACGCTACACACTACACGCTACACACTACACCCTACACACTACACGTTACACTCTACACCCTACACTCTGCACTCTACACCCTACACCCTACACGCTACACGCTACAATCTACACCCTACACGCTACACGCTACACCCTACACCCTACACCCTACACACTACAATCTACACGCTACACGCTACACCCTATACGCTAGACGCTACACTCTACACGCTACACGATACACGCTACACCCTACACACTACACCCTACACTCTACACCCTACACCCTACACGCTACACGCTACACCCTACACGCTACACCCTACACTCTACACCCTACACCCTGCACGCTACACGCTACACCCTACACGCTACACGTTACACTCTACACCCTACACCCTACACTCTACACCCTACACCCTACTCTCTACACGCTATATTCTACACCCTACACGCTACACTCTACACCCTACACGCTACACTCTACACCCTAGACGCTACACTCTATACCCTACACTCTACACGCTACACCCTACACCCTACACTCTACATGCTACACCCTACACCCTACACCCTACACTCTACATGCTACACGCTACACGCTACATGCTACACGCTACACCCTACACGCTACACACTACACACTACACGCTACACCCTACACCCTACACCCTACACGCTACACGCTACACTCTACACCCTACACGCTACACCCTACACCCTACACCCTACACGCTACATGCTACACGCTACACGCTACACACTACACGCTACTCGCTACACTCTACACCGTACACGCTACACGCTACACTCTACACGCTACACCCTTCACTCTACACCCTACATGCTACACTCTACACCCTACACGGTACACCCTACAATCTACACGCTACATGCTACACTCTACGCTCTACACCCTACACCCTACACGCTACATGCTACACTCTACACCCTACACGCTACACTCTACACCCTACACGCTACATGCTACACTCTACACCATACACCCTACACGCTACATGCTACAGGCTACACTCTACACCCTACACGCTACACGCTAGGGTGTAGAGTGTAATATGTAGCGTGTAGTTTGTAGCGTTTAGCTTGTAGGGTGTAGCGTGTAGCGTGTAGGGTGTAGAGTGTAGTGTGTAGCGTGTAGCATGTAGGGTGTAGGGTGTAGAGTGTAGAGTGTAGCGTCTAGGGTGTAGAGTGTAGGGTGTAGGATGTAGAGTGTAGGGTTTAGAGTGTAATGTGTAGCGTGTAGGGTGTAGCGTGTAGCATGTAGGGTGTAGGGTGTGGAGTGTAGGGTGTAGCGTGTAGGGTGTAGAGTGTAGCGTGTAGCGTGTAGAGTGTAGGGTGTAGCGTGTAGGGTGTAGAGTGTAGCGTGTAGGGTGTAGCGTGTAGCGTGCAGGGTGTAGAGTGTAGCGTATAGCGTGTAGGGTGTAGGGTGTAGAGTGTAGAGTGTAGCGTGCAGAGTGTAGCATGCAGGGTGTAGGGTGTAGCGTGTAGAATGCAGAGTGTAGCGTGTAGGGTGTAGAGTGTAGCGTGTAGGGTGTAGAGTATAGAGTGTAGCGTGTAGGGTGTAGGGTGTAGAGTGTAGAGTGTAGCGTGTAGCATGCAGAGTGTAGCATGCAGGGTGGAGGGTGTAGCGTGTAGAATGCAGAGTGTAGCGTGTAGGGTGTAGAGTGTAGCGTGTTGCGTGTAGGGTGTAGAGTGTAGCGTGTAGCGTGTAGAGTGTAGCGTGTAGCGTGTAGCGTGTAGAGTGTAGCGTGTAGGGTGTATAGCGTGTAGCGTGTAGGGTGTAGGGTGTAGAGTGTAGAGTGTAGCGTGTAGCGTGTAGAGTGTAGCGTGTAGCGTGTAGCGTGTAGAGTGTAGGGTGTAGCGTGTAGGGTGTAGAGTGTCGGGTGTAGCGTGTAGGGTGTAGGGTGTAGAGTGTAGGGTGTAGCGTGTATGGTGTAGAGTGTAGCGTGTAGCGTGCAGAGTATAGCGTGTAGGGTGTAGCGTGTAGCGTGTAGAGTGTAGCGTGTAGGGTGTAGAGTGTAGCGTGTTGCGTGTAGGGTGTAGAGTGTAGCGTGTAGAGTGTAGAGTGTAGCATGTAGCGTGTAGAGTGTAGCGTGTAGGGTGTAGAGTATAGCGTGTAGCGTGTAGGGTGTAGGGTGTAGAGTGTAGAGTGTAGCATGTAGCGTGTAGCGTGTAGAGTGTAGCGTGTAGCGTGTAGAGTGTAGGGTGTAGCGTGTAGCGTGTAGAGTGTAGGGTGTAGAGTGTAGCGTGTAGCGTGTAGGGTGTAGGGTGTAGAGTGTAGCGTGTAGCGTGTAGAGTGTACGGTGTAGAGTGTAGGGTGTAGCGTGTAGGGTGTACACCCGACACTCTACACCCTACACGCTACACCCTACACTCTACACGCTACACGCTACACGCTACACCCTACACGCTACATGCTACACTCTACACCCTACACGCTACACTCTACACCCTACACGCTACATGCTACACTCTACACCATACACCCTACACGCTACATGCTACACGCTACACTCTACACCCTACACGCTATACGCTAGGGTGTAGAGTGTAATATGTAGCGTGTAGTTTGTAGCGTTTAGCTTGTAGGGTGTAGCGTGTCGGGTGTAGCGTGTAGGGTGTAGGGTGTAGAGTGTAGGGTGTAGCGTGTATGGTGTAGAGTGTAGCGTGTAGCGTGTAGGGTGTAGGGTGTAGAGTGTAGGGTGTAGGGTGTAGAGTGTAGGGTGTAGCGTGTAGGGTGTAGAGTGTCGGGTGTAGCGTGTAGGGTGTAGGGTGTAGAGTGTAGGGTGTAGCGTGTATGGTGTAGAGTGTAGCGTGTAGCGTGCAGAGTATAGCGTGTAGGGTGTAGCGTGTAGCGTGTAGAGTGTAGCGTGTAGGGTGTAGAGTGTAGCGTGTTGCGTGTAGGGTGTAGAGTGTAGCGTGTAGAGTGTAGAGTGTAGCATGTAGCGTGTAGAGTGTAGCGTGTAGGGTGTAGAGTATAGCGTGTAGCGTGTAGGGTGTAGGGTGTAGAGTGTAGAGTGTAGCATGTAGCGTGTAGCGTGTAGAGTGTAGCGTGTAGCGTGTAGAGTGTAGGGTGTAGCGTGTAGCGTGTAGAGTGTAGGGTGTAGAGTGTAGCGTGTAGCGTGTAGGGTGTAGGGTGTAGAGTGTAGCGTGTAGCGTGTAGAGTGTACGGTGTAGAGTGTAGGGTGTAGCGTGTAGGGTGTACACCCGACACTCTACACCCTACACGCTACACCCTACACTCTACACGCTACACGCTACACGCTACACCCTACACGCTACATGCTACACTCTACACCCTACACGCTACACTCTACACCCTACACGCTACATGCTACACTCTACACCATACACCCTACACGCTACATGCTACACGCTACACTCTACACCCTACACGCTATACGCTAGGGTGTAGAGTGTAATATGTAGCGTGTAGTTTGTAGCGTTTAGCTTGTAGGGTGTAGCGTGTAGCGTGTAGGGTGTAGAGTGTAGTGTGTAGCGTGTAGCATGTAGGGTGTAGGGTGTAGAGTGTAGAGTGTAGCGTGTAGGGTGTAGAGTGTAGGGTGTAGGATGTAGAGTGTAGGGTTTAGAGTGTAATGTGTAGCGTGTAGGGTGTAGCGTGTAGCATGTAGGGTGTAGGGTGTGGAGTGTAGGGTGTAGCGTGTAGGGTGTAGAGTGTAGCGTGTAGCGTGTAGAGTGTAGGGTGTAGCGTGTAGGGTGTAGAGTGTAGCGTGTAGGGTGTAGCGTGTAGCGTGCAGGGTGTAGAGTGTAGCGTATAGCGTGTAGGGTGTAGGGTGTAGAGTGTAGAGTGTAGCGTGTAGCGTGCAGAGTGTAGCATGCAGGGTGTAGGGTGTAGCATGTAGAATGCAGAGTGTAGCGTGTAGGGTGTAGAGTGTAGCGTGTAGGGTGTAGAGTATAGCGTGTAGCGTGTAGGGTGTAGGGTGTAGAGTGTAGAGTGTAGCGTGTAGCATGCAGAGTGTAGCATGCAGGGTGTAGGGTGTAGCGTGTAGAATGCAGAGTGTAGCGTGTAGGGTGTAGAGTGTAGCGTGTTGCGTGTAGGGTGTAGAGTGTAGCGTGTAGCGTGTAGAGTGTAGCGTGTAGCGTGTAGCGTGTAGAGTGTAGCGTGTAGGGTGTATAGCGTGTAGCGTGTAGGGTGTAGGGTGTAGAGTGTAGAGTGTAGCGTGTAGCGTGTAGAGTGTAGCGTGTAGCGTGTAGCGTGTAGAGTGTAGGGTGTAGCGTGTAGGGTGTAGAGTGTAGGGTGTAGCGAGTAGGGTGTAGCGTGTAGCGTGTAGCGTGTAGGGTGTAGGGTGTAGGGTGTAGCGTGTAGGGTGTAGAGTGTAGCGTGTAGGGTGTAGGCTGTAGGGTGTAGCGTGTAGTGTGTAGAGTGTAGCGTGTAGCGTGTAGGGTGTAGCGTGTAGCATGTATCGTGTAGCGTGTAGCATGTAGAGTGTAGGGTGTAGGCTGTAGGGTGTAGCATGTAGAGTGTAGGGTGTAGGCTGTAGCGTGTAGAGTGTAGGGTATAGAGTGTAGCGTGTAGAGAGTAGGGTGTAGAGTGTAGAGTGTAGCGTGTAGGGTGTAGAGTGTAGCGTGTAGAGCGTATTGTGTAGAATGTAGAGTGTAGCATGTAGCGTGTAGAGTGTAGGGTGTAGAGTGTAGCGTGTAGAGTGTAGCGTGTAGGGTGTAGCGTGTCGGGTGTAGGGTGTAGGGTGTAGCGTGTAGTTTGTAGGGTGTAGGGTGTAGGGTGTTGCGTGTAGGGTGTAGAGTGTAGCGTGTAGCGTGTAGAGTGTAGCGTGTAGGGTGTAGGGTGTAGCGTGTAGTGTGTAGGGTGTAGGTTGTAGAGTGTAGGGTGTAGCATGTAGGGTGTAGGGTGTAGGGTGTAGCATGTAGGGTGTAGAGTGTAGCGTGTAGGGTGTACGGTGTAGAGTGTAGGGTATAAGCTGTAGCGTTTAGCGTGTAGGGTGTAGCGTGTAGCGTGTAGGGTGTAGAGTGTAGCGTGTAGGGTGTAGAGTATAGCATGTAGAGAGTAGGGTGTAGGGTGTAGGGTGTAGAGTGTAACGTGTAGCGTGTAGGGTGTAGCGTGTAGCGTGTAGGGTGTAGAGTGTAGGGTGAAGGGTGTAGCGTGTAGCGTGTAGCGTGTAGGGTGTAGGGTGTAGATTGTAGCGTGTAGGGTGTAGCATGTAGCGTGTAGGGTGTAGGGTGTAGAGTGTAGAGTGTAGCGTGTAGGGTGAAGCATGTAGGGTGTAGGGTGTCGGGTGTAGCGTGTAGGGTGTAGGGTGTAGAGCGTAGGGTGTAGCGTGTATGGTGTAGAGTGTAGCGTGTAGCGTGCAGAGTATAGCGTGTAGGGTGTAGCGTGTAGCGTGCAGAGTGTAGCGTGTAGGGTGTAGAGTGTAGCGTGTTGCGTGTAGGGTGTAGAGTGTAGCGTGTAGCGTGTAGAGTGTAGAGTGTAGCATGTAGCGTGTAGAGTGTAGCGTGTAGGGTGTAGAGTATAGCGTGTAGCGTGTAGGGTGTAGGGTGTAGAGTGTAGAGTGTAGCATATAGCGTGTAGCGTGTAGAGTGTAGCGTGTAGCGTGTAGAGTGTAGGGTGTAGCGTGTAGCGTGTAGCGTGTAGAGTGTAGGGTGTAGCGTGTAGCGTGTAGGGTGTAGGGTGTAGAGTGTAGCGTGTAGCGTGTAGAGTGTACGGTGTAGAGTGTAGGGTGTAGCGTGTAGGGTGTAGAGTGTAGCGTGTAGCGTGTAGCGTGTAGGGTTAAGTTACACGCTACACACTAAACACAAAAAGAAAAGGATATGCAAACCAATGGGATCCACGTTAAATAGTCAATTTTATTGTACAAAAATAGTAATCCACAAACAGAACCAGGCAAATCATACATTTAAAAACATTTAAAACACTAGTATGGCTGAATAGGCCATAAGTAATTTTACCCGAGGGAATGAAGGAAGCTAATACTTTACAGCATATGTGAGACAGGAGAAATAACCAGAGAGAAAAAATTGCTAGGTATGCGGGTACACCAATCTTGGTCAAATCTACATATAAGAAGCCTATTGTTTACTGCCAACTGTGACCCCCTGAGTACTATGACAGGAAACATATACTCCAGCCTAGTATCTGGAAGAAATACATCATGGATCCTATTTTGTTCAACACAGCATGCGTGCGCACAGTTGGTAAGCAAATGAAAGCAGACCCCTATAGAAAGGTAATCAGAGAAATAGATATGCTGCAGTACTACAAAATCCTAGTTATTTGGATAAATGTATGCATACAGACGCCTTGTGGAAATAGAAAGAATCAGGATTCATTGTCCTAAGGCTTGGAAAAATGCCAGGCCATGCATGAAGTAAATAGGTGTAATTCCATAGCAGTCCTGTCCCTCGGGAAAAAAACAAAGGAAGCCCTGAACCCCACGCGTATCGACGCTACTCAAGCGTCTTCATCAGAGGAAAAAGTGACACCCTACACGCTACACTCTACACCCTACACAATACACGCTGCTTGCTACACCCTACATGCTACACTCTACACGCTACACGCTAAACCCTACACGGTACACCCTACACCCTACACCCTACACGCTACACGCTACACCCTACACCCTACACCCTACACGCTACAATCTACACGCTACACGCTACACACTATACGCTACACGCTACACGCTACACTCTACACCCTACACGCTACACTCTACACCCTACACGCTACACCCTACACTCTACACGCTACATGCTACACTCTACACCCTACACAATACACGCTACTTGCTACACCCTACATGCTACACTCTACACGCTACACGCTACACGCTACAACCTACACGGTACACCCTACACCCTACACCCTACACGCTACAATCTACACGCTACACGCTACACACTATACGCTACACGCTAGACGCTACACTCTACACGCTACACGATACACGCTACACCCTACACTCTACACCCTACACGCTACACGCTACACCCTACTAGCTAAACGCTACAAACTGCACGCTACATATTACACTCTACACCCTAGCGTGTAGCGTGTAGGGTGTAGAGTGTAGCGTGTAGGGTGTAGAGTGTAGCGTGTAGGGTGTAGAGTGTAGCATGTAGCGTGTAGGGTGTAGGGTGTAGAGTGTAGAGTGTAGCATGTAGCGTGTAGATTGTAGGGTGTACCGTGTAGGGTGTAGAGTGTAGCATGTAGGGTGTAGGGTGTAGAGTGAAGGGTGTAGCGTGTAGAGTGTAGCGTGTAGCGTGTACGGTGTAGGGTGTAGAGTGTAGGGTGTAGCGTGTAGCGTGTAGCTTGTAGGGTGTAGAGTGTAGCGTGTAGCGTATAGGCTGTAGCGTGTAGGGTGTAGCATGTATCATGTAGGGTGTAGGGTGTAGAGTGTAGCATGTAGCGTGTAGCGTGTGTAGGGTGTAGGGTGTAGCGTGTAGGGTGTAGAGTGCAGCGTGTAGGGTGTAGAGTGTAGCGTGTAGCGTGTGTAGGGTGTAGGGTGTAGAGTGTAGCGTGTAGCGTGTAGGGTGTAGGGTGTAGAGTGTAGCGTGTAGGGTGTAGCGTGTAGGGTTTAGGGTGTAGGGTGTAGAGTGTAGGGTGTTGCGTGTAGGGTGTGGAGTGTAGCGTGTAGGGTGTAGCGTGTAGAGTGTAGCGTGTAGCGTGTAGGGTGGAGAGTGTAGAGTGTAGGGTGTAGCGTGTAGGGTGTAGAGTGTAGCGTGTAGCGTGCAGGGTGTAGAGTGTAGCGTATAGCGTGTAGGGTGTAGGATGTAGAGTGTAGCGTGTAGGGTGTAGAGTGTAGGGTGTAGCGTGTATGGTGTAGAGTGTAGCGTGTAGCGTGTAGAGTGTAGCGTGTAGGGTGTAGCGTGTAGCGTGCAGAGTGTAGCGTGTAGGGTGTAGAGTGTAGCGTGTTGCGTGTAGGGTGTAGAGTGTAGCGTGTAGCGTGTAGAGTGTAGAGTGTAGCGTGTAGCGTGTAGAGTGTAGCGGGTAGGGTGTAGAGTGTAGCATGTAGCGTGTAGGGTGTAGGGTGTAGAGTGTAGAGTGTAGCGTGTAGGGTGAAGCATGTAGGGTGTAGGGTGTCGGGTATAGCGTGTAGGGTGTAGGGTGTAGAGTGTAGGGTGTAGCGTGTATGGTGTAGAGTGTAGCGTGTAGCGTGTAGAGTGTAGCGTGTAGGGTGTAGGGTGTAGCGTGTAGCGTGTAGAGTGTAGCGTGTAGCGTGTAGAGTGTAGAGTGTAGCGTGTAGCGTGTAGAGTGTAGAGTGTAGCGTGTAGAGTGTAGCGGGTAGGGTGTAGAGTGTAGCGAGTAGCGTGTAGGGTGTAGGGTGTAGAGTGTAGGGTGTAGCGTGTAGGGTGTAGAGTGTAGCGTGTAGGGTGTAGGGTGTAGAGTGTAGCGTGTAGGGTGTAGCGTGTAGCATGTAGCGTGTAGCGTGTAGCATGTAGAGTGTAGCGTGTAGGGTGTAGAGTGTAGCGTGTAGGGTGTAGCGTGTAGCGTGTAGCGTGCAGGGTGTAGAGTGTAGCGTATAGCGTGTAGGGTGTAGAGTGTAGGGTGTAGCATGTAGCGTGTAGAGTGTAGCGTGTAGGGTGTAGGGTGTACAGTGTAGGGTGTAGCGTGTAGCATGTAAGGTGTAGGGTGTAGCGTGTAGCGTGTACCGTGTAGCGTATAGAGTGCAGCGTGTAGGGTGTAGAGTGTAGCGTGTAGTGTGTAGCGTGTAGGGTGTAGGGTGTAGCGTGTAGGGTGTAGAGTGTAGCGTGTAGGGTGTAGAGTGTAACATGTAGCGTGTAGGGTGTAGGGCGTAGCGTGTAGCGTGTACCGTGTAGCGTGTAGAGTGTAGTGTGTAGGGTGTAGAGTGTAGCGTGTAGGGTGTAGAGTGTAGCGTGTAGCGTGTAGCGTGTAGCGTGTAGAGTGTAGCGTGTAGGGTGTAGCGTGTAGAGTGTAGTGTGTGGCGTGCAGGGCGTAGGGTGTAGCGTGTAGCGTGTAGGGTGTAGGGTGTAGAGTGTAGGGTGTAGCATGTAGGGTGTAGGGTGTAGGGAATAGCGTGTAGGGTGTAGAGTGTAGCGTGTAGGGTGTACGGTGTAGAGTGTAGGGTATAAGCTGTAGCGTTTAGCGTGTAGAGTGTAGCGTGTAGCGTGTAGCGTGTAGCGTGTAGGGTGTAGAGTGTAGAGTGTAGCGTGTAGCGTGTAGCGTGTAGGGTGTAGGATGTAGCGTGTAGGGTGTAGCATGTAGCGTGTAGCGTGTAGCATGTAGAGTAGGGTGTAGGGTGTAGGGTGTAGAGTGTAGTGTGTAGAGTGTAGAGTGTAGCGTGTAGAGTGTAAAGTGTAGCGTGTAGGGTGTAGCGTGTAGTGTGTAGCGTGTAGCGCGTAGCGTGTAGAGTGTAGGGTATAGAGTGTAGCGTGTAGAGAGTAGGGAGCAGAGTGTAGTGTGTAGCATGTAGGGTGTAGGGTGTACAGTGTAAGGTGTAGGGTGTAGCGTGTAGCGTGTAGAGTGTAGGGAGTAGGGTGTAGGGTGTAGCGTGTAGGGTGTGGAGTGTAGCGTGTAGCGTGTAGGGTGTAGCGTGTAGCGTGTAGGGTGTAGCGTGTATCATGTACCGTGTAGCGTGTAGCATGTAGAGTAGGGTGTAGGGTGTAGAGTGTAGCATGTAGGGTGTAGGGTGTAGAGTGTAGGGTGTAGCATGTAGGGTGTAGGGTGTACAGTGTAGGGTGTAGGGTGTAGCGTGTAGCGTGTAGAGTGTAGGGAGTAGGGTGTAGGGTGTAGCGTGTAGGGTGTAGAGTGTGGCTTGTAGCGTGTAGCGTGTAGGGTGTAGCGTGTAGCGTGTAGGGTGTAGCGTGTATCATGTACCGTGTAGCGAGTAGCATGTAGAGTAGGGTGTAGGGTGTAGAGTGTAGCATGTAGGGTGTAGGGTGTAGAGTGTAGGGTGTAGCATGTAGGGTGTAGGGTGTAGCGTGTAGGGTGTAGAGTGTAGCGTGTAGGGTGTACGGTGTAGAGTGTAGGGTATAAGCTGTAGCGTTTAGCGTGTAGAGTGTAGCGTGTAGCGTGTAGGGTGTAGAGTGTAGGGTGTAGAGTGTAGCGTGTAGCGTGTAGCGTGTAGGGTGTAGGGTGAAGCGTGTAGGGTGTAGCATGTAGCGTGTAGCGTGTAGCATGTAGAGTAGGGTGTAGGGTGTAGAGTGTAGCGTGTAGCGTGTAGTGTGTAGCGTGTAGAGTGTAAAGTGTAGCGTGTAGTGTGTAGTGTGTAGCGTGTAGCGCGTAGCGTGTAGAGTGTAGGGTATAGAGTGTAGCGTGTAGAGAGTAGGGAGTAGAGTGTAGAGTGTAGCGTGTAGGGTGTAGAGTGTAGCAAGTAGCGTGTAGTGTGTAGGGTGTAGAGTGTAGGGTGTAGCATGTAGGGTGTAGAGTGTAGCGTGTAGGGTGTAGCGTGTAGCGTGCAGGGTGTAGAGTGTAGCGTATAGCGTGTAGGGTGTAGGGTGTAGCATGTAGAGTGTAGCGTGTAGCGTGTAGGGTGTAGGGTGTACAGTGTAGCGTGTAGAGTGTAGTGTGTAGCGTGTAGAGTGTAGTGTGTGGCGTGCAGGGCATAGGGTGTAGCGTGTAGGGTGTAGGGTGTAGTGTAGGGTGTAGCATGTAGGGTGTAGCGTGTAGGGTGTAGAGTGTAGCATGTAGGGTGTACGGTGTAGAGTGTAGGGTATAAGCTGTAGCGTTTAGCGTGTAGAGTGTAGCGTGTAGCGTGTAGCGTGTAGGGTGTAGGGTGTAGAGTGTAGAGTGTAGCGTGTAGGGTGTAGAGTGTAGCGTGTAGAGAGTAGGGTGTAGGGTGTAGAGTGTAGGGTGTAGGGTGTAGAGTGTAACGTGTAGCGTGTAGGGTGTAGCGTGTAGGGTGTAGAGTGTAGGGTGTAGCGTGTAGGGTGTAGCGTGTAGCGTGTAGCGTGTAGGGTGTAGGGTGTAGAGTGTAGGGTGTAGCGTGTAGGGTGTAGCGTGTAGCGTGTAGCGTGTAGGGTGTAGGGTGTAGAGTGTAGGGTGTAGCGTGTAGGGTGTAGAGTGTAGCGTCTAGCGTGTAGCGTATAGTGTGCAGCGTGTAGATTGTAGCGTGTAGGGTGTAGGGTGTAGCGTGTAGCGTGTAGATTGTAGCGTGTAGGGTGTAGGGTGTAGCGTGTAGCGTGTAGGGTGTAGGGTGTAGGGTGTACCGTGTAGGGTGTAGCGTGTAGCGTGTAGCGTGTAGAGTGTAGCATGTAGGGTGTAGCAAGTAGCGTGTATTGTGTAGGGTGTAGAGTGTAGCATGTAGCGTGCAGAGTGTAGGGTGTAGCGTGTAGGGTGTAGAGTGTAGCGTGTAGGGTGTAGAGTGTAGCGTGTAGCGTGTAGGGTGTCACTTTTTCCTCTGATGAAGACGCTTGAGTAGCGTCGATACGCGTGGGGTTCAGGGCTTCCTTTGTTTTTTTCCCAAGGGACAGGACTTGGGTAACTTATCTTTACAACTGCTATGGAATTATACCTATTTACTTCATGCATGGCCTGGCATTTTTCCAAGCCTTAGGACAATGGATCCTGATTCTTTGTATTTCCACAAGGCGTCTGTATGCATACATTTATCCAAATAACTAGGATTTTGTAGTACTGCAGCATATCTATTTCCCTGATTACCTTTCTATAGGGGTCTGCTTTCATTTGCTTACCAACTGTGCGCACGCATGCTGTGTTGAACAAAATAGGATCCATGATGTATTTCTTCCAGATACTAGGCTGGAGTATATGTGTCCTGTCATAGTACTCAGGGGGTCACAGTTGGCAGTAAACAATAGGCTTCTTATATGTAGATGTGACCAAGATTGGTGTACCCGCATACCTAGCAATTTTTTCTCTCTGGTTATTTCTCCTGTCTCACATATGCTGTAAAGTATTAGCTTCCTTCATTCCCTCGGGTAAAATTACTTATGGCCTATTCAGCCATACTAGTGTTTTAAATGTCTTTAAATGTATGTTTTGCCTGGTTCTGTTTGTGGATTACTATTTTTGTACAATAAAATTGACTATTTAACGTGGATCCCATTGGTTTGCATATCCTTTTCTTTTTGTGTTTAGTGTGTAGCGTGTAGCTTAACCCTACACGCTAAACGCTACACGCTACACTCTACACCCTACACGCTACACCCTACACTCTACACCGCACACTCTACACGCTACACTCTACACCCTACACCCTACACGCTACACGCTACACTCTACACCCTACACCCTACACGCTACACTCTACACGCTACACTCTACACCATACACGCTACACCCTACACTCTACACCCTACACGCTATACCCGACACCCTACACCCTGCATGCTTCACACTACACGCTACACTCTACACTATACACCCTACACCCTACACGCTACATGCTACACCCTACACGCTACACTCTACACCCTACACCCTACACGCTACACACTACACGCTACACACTACACCCTACACACTACACGTTACACTCTACACCCTACACTCTGCACTCTACACCCTACACCCTACACGCTACACGCTACAATCTACACCCTACACGCTACACGCTACACCCTACACCCTACACCCTACACGCTACAATCTACACGCTACACGCTACACCCTATACGCTAGACGCTACACTCTACACGCTACACGATACACGCTACACCCTACACACTACACCCTACACTCTACACCCTACACCCTACACGCTACACGCTACACCCTACACGCTACACCCTACACTCTACACCCTACACCCTGCACGCTACACGCTACACCCTACACGCTACACGTTACACTCTACACCCTACACCCTACACTCTACACCCTACACCCTACTCTCTACACGCTATATTCTACACCCTACACGCTACACTCTACACCCTACACGCTACACTCTACACCCTAGACGCTACACTCTATACCCTACACTCTACACGCTACACCCTACACCCTACACTCTACATGCTACACCCTACACCCTACACCCTACACTCTACATGCTACACGCTACACGCTACATGCTACACGCTACACCCTACACGCTACACACTACACACTACACGCTACACCCTACACCCTACACCCTACACGCTACACGCTACACTCTACACCCTACACGCTACACCCTACACCCTACACCCTACACGCTACATGCTACACGCTACACGCTACACACTACACGCTACTCGCTACACTCTACACCGTACACGCTACACGCTACACTCTACACGCTACACCCTTCACTCTACACCCTACATGCTACACTCTACACCCTACACGGTACACCCTACAATCTACACGCTACATGCTACACTCTACGCTCTACACCCTACACCCTACACGCTACATGCTACACTCTACACCCTACACGCTACACTCTACACCCTACACGCTACATGCTACACTCTACACCATACACCCTACACGCTACATGCTACAGGCTACACTCTACACCCTACACGCTACACGCTAGGGTGTAGAGTGTAATATGTAGCGTGTAGTTTGTAGCGTTTAGCTTGTAGGGTGTAGCGTGTAGCGTGTAGGGTGTAGAGTGTAGTGTGTAGCGTGTAGCATGTAGGGTGTAGGGTGTAGAGTGTAGAGTGTAGCGTCTAGGGTGTAGAGTGTAGGGTGTAGGATGTAGAGTGTAGGGTTTAGAGTGTAATGTGTAGCGTGTAGGGTGTAGCGTGTAGCATGTAGGGTGTAGGGTGTGGAGTGTAGGGTGTAGCGTGTAGGGTGTAGAGTGTAGCGTGTAGCGTGTAGAGTGTAGGGTGTAGCGTGTAGGGTGTAGAGTGTAGCGTGTAGGGTGTAGCGTGTAGCGTGCAGGGTGTAGAGTGTAGCGTATAGCGTGTAGGGTGTAGGGTGTAGAGTGTAGAGTGTAGCGTGCAGAGTGTAGCATGCAGGGTGTAGGGTGTAGCGTGTAGAATGCAGAGTGTAGCGTGTAGGGTGTAGAGTGTAGCGTGTAGGGTGTAGAGTATAGCGTGTAGCGTGTAGGGTGTAGGGTGTAGAGTGTAGAGTGTAGCGTGTAGCATGCAGAGTGTAGCATGCAGGGTGGAGGGTGTAGCGTGTAGAATGCAGAGTGTAGCGTGTAGGGTGTAGAGTGTAGCGTGTTGCGTGTAGGGTGTAGAGTGTAGCGTGTAGCGTGTAGAGTGTAGCGTGTAGCGTGTAGCGTGTAGAGTGTAGCGTGTAGGGTGTATAGCGTGTAGCGTGTAGGGTGTAGGGTGTAGAGTGTAGAGTGTAGCGTGTAGCGTGTAGAGTGTAGCGTGTAGCGTGTAGCGTGTAGAGTGTAGGGTGTAGCGTGTAGGGTGTAGAGTGTCGGGTGTAGCGTGTAGGGTGTAGGGTGTAGAGTGTAGGGTGTAGCGTGTATGGTGTAGAGTGTAGCGTGTAGCGTGCAGAGTATAGCGTGT
The DNA here is from genome assembly GCF_051348905.1 of Ranitomeya variabilis. NCBI lineage: Eukaryota > Metazoa > Chordata > Amphibia > Anura > Dendrobatidae > Ranitomeya > Ranitomeya variabilis. The sequence goes on from NC_135239.1 coordinate 130,600,184, forward strand.
AGGGTGTAGCGTGTAGCGTGTAGAGTGTAGCGTGTAGGGTGTAGAGTGTAGCGTGTTGCGTGTAGGGTGTAGAGTGTAGCGTGTAGAGTGTAGAGTGTAGCATGTAGCGTGTAGAGTGTAGCGTGTAGGGTGTAGAGTATAGCGTGTAGCGTGTAGGGTGTAGGGTGTAGAGTGTAGAGTGTAGCATGTAGCGTGTAGCGTGTAGAGTGTAGCGTGTAGCGTGTAGAGTGTAGGGTGTAGCGTGTAGCGTGTAGAGTGTAGGGTGTAGAGTGTAGCGTGTAGCGTGTAGGGTGTAGGGTGTAGAGTGTAGCGTGTAGCGTGTAGAGTGTACGGTGTAGAGTGTAGGGTGTAGCGTGTAGGGTGTACACCCGACACTCTACACCCTACACGCTACACCCTACACTCTACACGCTACACGCTACACGCTACACCCTACACGCTACATGCTACACTCTACACCCTACACGCTACACTCTACACCCTACACGCTACATGCTACACTCTACACCATACACCCTACACGCTACATGCTACACGCTACACTCTACACCCTACACGCTATACGCTAGGGTGTAGAGTGTAATATGTAGCGTGTAGTTTGTAGCGTTTAGCTTGTAGGGTGTAGCGTGTAGCGTGTAGGGTGTAGAGTGTAGTGTGTAGCGTGTAGCATGTAGGGTGTAGGGTGTAGAGTGTAGAGTGTAGCGTGTAGGGTGTAGAGTGTAGGGTGTAGGATGTAGAGTGTAGGGTTTAGAGTGTAATGTGTAGCGTGTAGGGTGTAGCGTGTAGCATGTAGGGTGTAGGGTGTGGAGTGTAGGGTGTAGCGTGTAGGGTGTAGAGTGTAGCGTGTAGCGTGTAGAGTGTAGGGTGTAGCGTGTAGGGTGTAGAGTGTAGCGTGTAGGGTGTAGCGTGTAGCGTGCAGGGTGTAGAGTGTAGCGTATAGCGTGTAGGGTGTAGGGTGTAGAGTGTAGAGTGTAGCGTGTAGCGTGCAGAGTGTAGCATGCAGGGTGTAGGGTGTAGCGTGTAGAATGCAGAGTGTAGCGTGTAGGGTGTAGAGTGTAGCGTGTAGGGTGTAGAGTATAGCGTGTAGCGTGTAGGGTGTAGGGTGTAGAGTGTAGAGTGTAGCGTGTAGCATGCAGAGTGTAGCATGCAGGGTGTAGGGTGTAGCGTGTAGAATGCAGAGTGTAGCGTGTAGGGTGTAGAGTGTAGCGTGTTGCGTGTAGGGTGTAGAGTGTAGCGTGTAGCGTGTAGAGTGTAGCGTGTAGCGTGTAGCGTGTAGAGTGTAGCGTGTAGGGTGTATAGCGTGTAGCGTGTAGGGTGTAGGGTGTAGAGTGTAGAGTGTAGCGTGTAGCGTGTAGAGTGTAGCGTGTAGCGTGTAGCGTGTAGAGTGTAGGGTGTAGCGTGTAGGGTGTAGAGTGTAGGGTGTAGCGAGTAGGGTGTAGCGTGTAGCGTGTAGCGTGTAGGGTGTAGGGTGTAGGGTGTAGCGTGTAGGGTGTAGAGTGTAGCGTGTAGGGTGTAGGCTGTAGGGTGTAGCGTGTAGTGTGTAGAGTGTAGCGTGTAGCGTGTAGGGTGTAGCGTGTAGCATGTATCGTGTAGCGTGTAGCATGTAGAGTGTAGGGTGTAGGCTGTAGGGTGTAGCATGTAGAGTGTAGGGTGTAGGCTGTAGCGTGTAGAGTGTAGGGTATAGAGTGTAGCGTGTAGAGAGTAGGGTGTAGAGTGTAGAGTGTAGCGTGTAGGGTGTAGAGTGTAGCGTGTAGAGCGTATTGTGTAGAATGTAGAGTGTAGCATGTAGCGTGTAGAGTGTAGGGTGTAGAGTGTAGCGTGTAGAGTGTAGCGTGTAGGGTGTAGCATGTCGGGTGTAGGGTGTAGGGTGTAGCGTGTAGTTTGTAGGGTGTAGGGTGTAGGGTGTTGCGTGTAGGGTGTAGAGTGTAGCGTGTAGCGTGTAGAGTGTAGCGTGTAGGGTGTAGGGTGTAGCGTGTAGTGTGTAGGGTGTAGGTTGTAGAGTGTAGGGTGTAGCATGTAGGGTGTAGGGTGTAGGGTGTAGCATGTAGGGTGTAGAGTGTAGCGTGTAGGGTGTACGGTGTAGAGTGTAGGGTATAAGCTGTAGCGTTTAGCGTGTAGGGTGTAGCGTGTAGCGTGTAGGGTGTAGAGTGTAGCGTGTAGGGTGTAGAGTATAGCATGTAGAGAGTAGGGTGTAGGGTGTAGGGTGTAGAGTGTAACGTGTAGCGTGTAGGGTGTAGCGTGTAGCGTGTAGGGTGTAGAGTGTAGGGTGAAGGGTGTAGCGTGTAGCGTGTAGCGTGTAGGGTGTAGGGTGTAGATTGTAGCGTGTAGGGTGTAGCATGTAGCGTGTAGGGTGTAGGGTGTAGAGTGTAGAGTGTAGCGTGTAGGGTGAAGCATGTAGGGTGTAGGGTGTCGGGTGTAGCGTGTAGGGTGTAGGGTGTAGAGCGTAGGGTGTAGCGTGTATGGTGTAGAGTGTAGCGTGTAGCGTGCAGAGTATAGCGTGTAGGGTGTAGCGTGTAGCGTGCAGAGTGTAGCGTGTAGGGTGTAGAGTGTAGCGTGTTGCGTGTAGGGTGTAGAGTGTAGCGTGTAGCGTGTAGAGTGTAGAGTGTAGCATGTAGCGTGTAGAGTGTAGCGTGTAGGGTGTAGAGTATAGCGTGTAGCGTGTAGGGTGTAGGGTGTAGAGTGTAGAGTGTAGCATATAGCGTGTAGCGTGTAGAGTGTAGCGTGTAGCGTGTAGAGTGTAGGGTGTAGCGTGTAGCGTGTAGCGTGTAGAGTGTAGGGTGTAGCGTGTAGCGTGTAGGGTGTAGGGTGTAGAGTGTAGCGTGTAGCGTGTAGAGTGTACGGTGTAGAGTGTAGGGTGTAGCGTGTAGGGTGTAGAGTGTAGCGTGTAGCGTGTAGCGTGTAGGGTTAAGTTACACGCTACACACTAAACACAAAAAGAAAAGGATATGCAAACCAATGGGATCCACGTTAAATAGTCAATTTTATTGTACAAAAATAGTAATCCACAAACAGAACCAGGCAAATCATACATTTAAAAACATTTAAAACACTAGTATGGCTGAATAGGCCATAAGTAATTTTACCCGAGGGAATGAAGGAAGCTAATACTTTACAGCATATGTGAGACAGGAGAAATAACCAGAGAGAAAAAATTGCTAGGTATGCGGGTACACCAATCTTGGTCAAATCTACATATAAGAAGCCTATTGTTTACTGCCAACTGTGACCCCCTGAGTACTATGACAGGAAACATATACTCCAGCCTAGTATCTGGAAGAAATACATCATGGATCCTATTTTGTTCAACACAGCATGCGTGCGCACAGTTGGTAAGCAAATGAAAGCAGACCCCTATAGAAAGGTAATCAGAGAAATAGATATGCTGCAGTACTACAAAATCCTAGTTATTTGGATAAATGTATGCATACAGACGCCTTGTGGAAATAGAAAGAATCAGGATCCATTGTCCTAAGGCTTGGAAAAATGCCAGGCCATGCATGAAGTAAATAGGTGTAATTCCATAGCAGTCCTGTCCCTCGGGAAAAAAACAAAGGAAGCCCTGAACCCCACGCGTATCGACGCTACTCAAGCGTCTTCATCAGAGGAAAAAGTGACACCCTACACGCTACACTCTACACCCTACACAATACACGCTGCTTGCTACACCCTACATGCTACACTCTACACGCTACACGCTAAACCCTACACGGTACACCCTACACCCTACACCCTACACGCTACACGCTACACCCTACACCCTACACCCTACACGCTACAATCTACACGCTACACGCTACACACTATACGCTACACGCTACACGCTACACTCTACACCCTACACGCTACACTCTACACCCTACACGCTACACCCTACACTCTACACGCTACATGCTACACTCTACACCCTACACAATACACGCTACTTGCTACACCCTACATTCTACACTCTACACGCTACACGCTACACGCTACAACCTACACGGTACACCCTACACCCTACACCCTACACGCTACAATCTACACGCTACACGCTACACACTATACGCTACACGCTAGACGCTACACTCTACACGCTACACGATACACGCTACACCCTACACTCTACACCCTACACGCTACACGCTACACCCTACTAGCTAAACGCTACAAACTGCACGCTACATATTACACTCTACACCCTAGCGTGTAGCGTGTAGGGTGTAGAGTGTAGCGTGTAGGGTGTAGAGTGTAGCGTGTAGGGTGTAGAGTGTAGCATGTAGCGTGTAGGGTGTAGGGTGTAGAGTGTAGAGTGTAGCATGTAGCGTGTAGATTGTAGGGTGTACCGTGTAGGGTGTAGAGTGTAGCATGTAGGGTGTAGGGTGTAGAGTGAAGGGTGTAGCGTGTAGAGTGTAGCGTGTAGCGTGTACGGTGTAGGGTGTAGAGTGTAGGGTGTAGCGTGTAGCGTGTAGCTTGTAGGGTGTAGAGTGTAGCGTGTAGCGTATAGGCTGTAGCGTGTAGGGTGTAGCATGTATCATGTAGGGTGTAGGGTGTAGAGTGTAGCATGTAGCGTGTAGCGTGTGTAGGGTGTAGGGTGTAGCGTGTAGGGTGTAGAGTGCAGCGTGTAGGGTGTAGAGTGTAGCGTGTAGCGTGTGTAGGGTGTAGGGTGTAGAGTGTAGCGTGTAGCGTGTAGGGTGTAGGGTGTAGAGTGTAGCGTGTAGGGTGTAGCGTGTAGGGTTTAGGGTGTAGGGTGTAGAGTGTAGGGTGTTGCGTGTAGGGTGTGGAGTGTAGCGTGTAGGGTGTAGCGTGTAGAGTGTAGCGTGTAGCGTGTAGGGTGGAGAGTGTAGAGTGTAGGGTGTAGCGTGTAGGGTGTAGAGTGTAGCGTGTAGCGTGCAGGGTGTAGAGTGTAGCGTATAGCGTGTAGGGTGTAGGATGTAGAGTGTAGCGTGTAGGGTGTAGAGTGTAGCGTGTAGGGTGAAGCATGTAGGGTGTAGGGTGTCGGGTATAGCGTGTAGGGTGTAGGGTGTAGAGTGTAGGGTGTAGCGTGTATGGTGTAGAGTGTAGCGTGTAGCGTGTAGAGTGTAGCGTGTAGGGTGTAGCGTGTAGCGTGCAGAGTGTAGCGTGTAGGGTGTAGAGTGTAGCGTGTTGCGTGTAGGGTGTAGAGTGTAGCGTGTAGCGTGTAGAGTGTAGAGTGTAGCGTGTAGCGTGTAGAGTGTAGCGGGTAGGGTGTAGAGTGTAGCATGTAGCGTGTAGGGTGTAGGGTGTAGAGTGTAGAGTGTAGCGTGTAGGGTGAAGCATGTAGGGTGTAGGGTGTCGGGTATAGCGTGTAGGGTGTAGGGTGTAGAGTGTAGGGTGTAGCGTGTATGGTGTAGAGTGTAGCGTGTAGCGTGTAGAGTGTAGCGTGTAGGGTGTAGGGTGTAGCGTGTAGCGTGTAGAGTGTAGCGTGTAGCGTGTAGAGTGTAGAGTGTAGCGTGTAGCGTGTAGAGTGTAGAGTGTAGCGTGTAGAGTGTAGCGGGTAGGGTGTAGAGTGTAGCGAGTAGCGTGTAGGGTGTAGAGTGTAGAGTGTAGGGTGTAGCGTGTAGGGTGTAGAGTGTAGCGTGTAGGGTGTAGGGTGTAGAGTGTAGCGTGTAGGGTGTAGCGTGTAGCATGTAGCGTGTAGCGTGTAGCATGTAGAGTGTAGCGTGTAGGGTGTAGAGTGTAGCGTGTAGGGTGTAGCGTGTAGCGTGTAGCGTGCAGGGTGTAGAGTGTAGCGTATAGCGTGTAGGGTGTAGAGTGTAGGGTGTAGCATGTAGCGTGTAGAGTGTAGCGTGTAGGGTGTAGGGTGAACAGTGTAGGGTGTAGCGTGTAGCATGTAGGGTGTAGGGTGTAGCGTGTAGCGTGTACCGTGTAGCGTATAGAGTGCAGCGTGTAGGGTGTAGAGTGTAGCGTGTAGTGTGTAGCGTGTAGGGTGTAGGGTGTAGCGTGTAGGGTGTAGAGTGTAGCGTGTAGGGTGTAGAGTGTAACATGTAGCGTGTAGGGTGTAGGGCGTAGCGTGTAGCGTGTACCGTGTAGCGTGTAGAGTGTAGTGTGTAGGGTGTAGAGTGTAGCGTGTAGGGTGTAGAGTGTAGCGTGTAGCGTGTAGCGTGTAGCGTGTAGAGTGTAGCGTGTAGGGTGTAGCGTGTAGAGTGTAGTGTGTGGCGTGCAGGGCGTAGGGTGTAGCGTGTAGCGTGTAGGGTGTAGGGTGTAGAGTGTAGGGTGTAGCATGTAGGGTGTAGGGTGTAGGGAATAGCGTGTAGGGTGTAGAGTGTAGCGTGTAGGGTGTACGGTGTAGAGTGTAGGGTATAAGCTGTAGCGTTTAGCGTGTAGAGTGTAGCGTGTAGCGTGTAGCGTGTAGCGTGTAGGGTGTAGAGTGTAGAGTGTAGCGTGTAGCGTGTAGCGTGTAGGGTGTAGGATGTAGCGTGTAGGGTGTAGCATGTAGCGTGTAGCGTGTAGCATGTAGAGTAGGGTGTAGGGTGTAGGGTGTAGAGTGTAGTGTGTAGAGTGTAGAGTGTAGCGTGTAGAGTGTAAAGTGTAGCGTGTAGGGTGTAGCGTGTAGTGTGTAGCGTGTAGCGCGTAGCGTGTAGAGTGTAGGGTATAGAGTGTAGCGTGTAGAGAGTAGGGAGCAGAGTGTAGTGTGTAGCATGTAGGGTGTAGGGTGTACAGTGTAAGGTGTAGGGTGTAGCGTGTAGCGTGTAGAGTGTAGGGAGTAGGGTGTAGGGTGTAGCGTGTAGGGTGTGGAGTGTAGCGTGTAGCGTGTAGGGTGTAGCGTGTAGCGTGTAGGGTGTAGCGTGTATCATGTACCGTGTAGCGTGTAGCATGTAGAGTAGGGTGTAGGGTGTAGAGTGTAGCATGTAGGGTGTAGGGTGTAGAGTGTAGGGTGTAGCATGTAGGGTGTAGGGTGTACAGTGTAGGGTGTAGGGTGTAGCGTGTAGCGTGTAGAGTGTAGGGAGTAGGGTGTAGGGTGTAGCGTGTAGGGTGTAGAGTGTGGCTTGTAGCGTGTAGCGTGTAGGGTGTAGCGTGTAGCGTGTAGGGTGTAGCGTGTATCATGTACCGTGTAGCGAGTAGCATGTAGAGTAGGGTGTAGGGTGTAGAGTGTAGCATGTAGGGTGTAGGGTGTAGAGTGTAGGGTGTAGCATGTAGGGTGTAGGGTGTAGCGTGTAGGGTGTAGAGTGTAGCGTGTAGGGTGTACGGTGTAGAGTGTAGGGTATAAGCTGTAGCGTTTAGCGTGTAGAGTGTAGCGTGTAGCGTGTAGGGTGTAGAGTGTAGGGTGTAGAGTGTAGCGTGTAGCGTGTAGCGTGTAGGGTGTAGGGTGAAGCGTGTAGGGTGTAGCATGTAGCGTGTAGCGTGTAGCATGTAGAGTAGGGTGTAGGGTGTAGAGTGTAGCGTGTAGCGTGTAGTGTGTAGCGTGTAGAGTGTAAAGTGTAGCGTGTAGTGTGTAGTGTGTAGCGTGTAGCGCGTAGCGTGTAGAGTGTAGGGTATAGAGTGTAGCGTGTAGAGAGTAGGGAGTAGAGTGTAGAGTGTAGCGTGTAGGGTGTAGAGTGTAGCAAGTAGCGTGTAGTGTGTAGGGTGTAGAGTGTAGGGTGTAGCATGTAGGGTGTAGAGTGTAGCGTGTAGGGTGTAGCGTGTAGCGTGCAGGGTGTAGAGTGTAGCGTATAGCGTGTAGGGTGTAGGGTGTAGCATGTAGAGTGTAGCGTGTAGCGTGTAGGGTGTAGGGTGTACAGTGTAGCGTGTAGAGTGTAGTGTGTAGCGTGTAGAGTGTAGTGTGTGGCGTGCAGGGCATAGGGTGTAGCGTGTAGGGTGTAGGGTGTAGTGTAGGGTGTAGCATGTAGGGTGTAGCGTGTAGGATGTAGAGTGTAGCATGTAGGGTGTACGGTGTAGAGTGTAGGGTATAAGCTGTAGCGTTTAGCGTGTAGAGTGTAGCGTGTAGCGTGTAGCGTGTAGGGTGTAGGGTGTAGAGTGTAGAGTGTAGCGTGTAGGGTGTAGAGTGTAGCGTGTAGAGAGTAGGGTGTAGGGTGTAGAGTGTAGGGTGTAGGGTGTAGAGTGTAACGTGTAGCGTGTAGGGTGTAGCGTGTAGGGTGTAGAGTGTAGGGTGTAGCGTGTAGGGTGTAGCGTGTAGCGTGTAGCGTGTAGGGTGTAGGGTGTAGAGTGTAGGGTGTAGCGTGTAGGGTGTAGCGTGTAGCGTGTAGCGTGTAGGGTGTAGGGTGTAGAGTGTAGGGTGTAGCGTGTAGGGTGTAGAGTGTAGCGTCTAGCGTGTAGCGTATAGTGTGCAGCGTGTAGATTGTAGCGTGTAGGGTGTAGGGTGTAGCGTGTAGCGTGTAGATTGTAGCGTGTAGGGTGTAGGGTGTAGCGTGTAGCGTGTAGGGTGTAGGGTGTAGGGTGTACCGTGTAGGGTGTAGCGTGTAGCGTGTAGCGTGTAGAGTGTAGCATGTAGGGTGTAGCAAGTAGCGTGTATTGTGTAGGGTGTAGAGTGTAGCATGTAGCGTGCAGAGTGTAGGGTGTAGCGTGTAGGGTGTAGAGTGTAGCGTGTAGGGTGTAGAGTGTAGCGTGTAGCGTGTAGGGTGTCACTTTTTCCTCTGATGAAGACGCTTGAGTAGCGTCGATACGCGTGGGGTTCAGGGCTTCCTTTGTTTTTTTCCCAAGGGACAGGACTTGGGTAACTTATCTTTACAACTGCTATGGAATTATACCTATTTACTTCATGCATGGCCTGGCATTTTTCCAAGCCTTAGGACAATGGATCCTGATTCTTTGTATTTCCACAAGGCGTCTGTATGCATACATTTATCCAAATAACTAGGATTTTGTAGTACTGCAGCATATCTATTTCCCTGATTACCTTTCTATAGGGGTCTGCTTTCATTTGCTTACCAACTGTGCGCACGCATGCTGTGTTGAACAAAATAGGATCCATGATGTATTTCTTCCAGATACTAGGCTGGAGTATATGTGTCCTGTCATAGTACTCAGGGGGTCACAGTTGGCAGTAAACAATAGGCTTCTTATATGTAGATGTGACCAAGATTGGTGTACCCGCATACCTAGCAATTTTTTCTCTCTGGTTATTTCTCCTGTCTCACATATGCTGTAAAGTATTAGCTTCCTTCATTCCCTCGGGTAAAATTACTTATGGCCTATTCAGCCATACTAGTGTTTTAAATGTCTTTAAATGTATGTTTTGCCTGGTTCTGTTTGTGGATTACTATTTTTGTACAATAAAATTGACTATTTAACGTGGATCCCATTGGTTTGCATATCCTTTTCTTTTTGTGTTTAGTGTGTAGCGTGTAGCTTAACCCTACACGCTAAACGCTACACGCTACACTCTACACCCTACACGCTACACCCTACACTCTACACCGCACACTCTACACGCTACACTCTACACCCTACACCCTACACGCTACACGCTACACTCTACACCCTACACCCTACACGCTACACTCTACACGCTACACTCTACACCATACACGCTACACCCTACACTCTACACCCTACACGCTATACCCGACACCCTACACCCTGCATGCTTCACACTACACGCTACACTCTACACTATACACCCTACACCCTACACGCTACATGCTACACCCTACACGCTACACTCTACACCCTACACCCTACACGCTACACACTACACGCTACACACTACACCCTACACACTACACGTTACACTCTACACCCTACACTCTGCACTCTACACCCTACACCCTACACGCTACACGCTACAATCTACACCCTACACGCTACACGCTACACCCTACACCCTACACCCTACACGCTACAATCTACACGCTACACGCTACACCCTATACGCTAGACGCTACACTCTACACGCTACACGATACACGCTACACCCTACACACTACACCCTACACTCTACACCCTACACCCTACACGCTACACGCTACACCCTACACGCTACACCCTACACTCTACACCCTACACCCTGCACGCTACACGCTACACCCTACACGCTACACGTTACACTCTACACCCTACACCCTACACTCTACACCCTACACCCTACTCTCTACACGCTATATTCTACACCCTACACGCTACACTCTACACCCTACACGCTACACTCTACACCCTAGACGCTACACTCTATACCCTACACTCTACACGCTACACCCTACACCCTACACTCTACATGCTACACCCTACACCCTACACCCTACACTCTACATGCTACACGCTACACGCTACATGCTACACGCTACACCCTACACGCTACACACTACACACTACACGCTACACCCTACACCCTACACCCTACACGCTACACGCTACACTCTACACCCTACACGCTACACCCTACACCCTACACCCTACACGCTACATGCTACACGCTACACGCTACACACTACACGCTACTCGCTACACTCTACACCGTACACGCTACACGCTACACTCTACACGCTACACCCTTCACTCTACACCCTACATGCTACACTCTACACCCTACACGGTACACCCTACAATCTACACGCTACATGCTACACTCTACGCTCTACACCCTACACCCTACACGCTACATGCTACACTCTACACCCTACACGCTACACTCTACACCCTACACGCTACATGCTACACTCTACACCATACACCCTACACGCTACATGCTACAGGCTACACTCTACACCCTACACGCTACACGCTAGGGTGTAGAGTGTAATATGTAGCGTGTAGTTTGTAGCGTTTAGCTTGTAGGGTGTAGCGTGTAGCGTGTAGGGTGTAGAGTGTAGTGTGTAGCGTGTAGCATGTAGGGTGTAGGGTGTAGAGTGTAGAGTGTAGCGTCTAGGGTGTAGAGTGTAGGGTGTAGGATGTAGAGTGTAGGGTTTAGAGTGTAATGTGTAGCGTGTAGGGTGTAGCGTGTAGCATGTAGGGTGTAGGGTGTGGAGTGTAGGGTGTAGCGTGTAGGGTGTAGAGTGTAGCGTGTAGCGTGTAGAGTGTAGGGTGTAGCGTGTAGGGTGTAGAGTGTAGCGTGTAGGGTGTAGCGTGTAGCGTGCAGGGTGTAGAGTGTAGCGTATAGCGTGTAGGGTGTAGGGTGTAGAGTGTAGAGTGTAGCGTGCAGAGTGTAGCATGCAGGGTGTAGGGTGTAGCGTGTAGAATGCAGAGTGTAGCGTGTAGGGTGTAGAGTGTAGCGTGTAGGGTGTAGAGTATAGCGTGTAGCGTGTAGGGTGTAGGGTGTAGAGTGTAGAGTGTAGCGTGTAGCATGCAGAGTGTAGCATGCAGGGTGGAGGGTGTAGCGTGTAGAATGCAGAGTGTAGCGTGTAGGGTGTAGAGTGTAGCGTGTTGCGTGTAGGGTGTAGAGTGTAGCGTGTAGCGTGTAGAGTGTAGCGTGTAGCGTGTAGCGTGTAGAGTGTAGCGTGTAGGGTGTATAGCGTGTAGCGTGTAGGGTGTAGGGTGTAGAGTGTAGAGTGTAGCGTGTAGCGTGTAGAGTGTAGCGTGTAGCGTGTAGCGTGTAGAGTGTAGGGTGTAGCGTGTAGGGTGTAGAGTGTCGGGTGTAGCGTGTAGGGTGTAGGGTGTAGAGTGTAGGGTGTAGCGTGTATGGTGTAGAGTGTAGCGTGTAGCGTGCAGAGTATAGCGTGTAGGGTGTAGCGTGTAGCGTGTAGAGTGTAGCGTGTAGGGTGTAGAGTGTAGCGTGTTGCGTGTAGGGTGTAGAGTGTAGCGTGTAGAGTGTAGAGTGTAGCATGTAGCGTGTAGAGTGTAGCGTGTAGGGTGTAGAGTATAGCGTGTAGCGTGTAGGGTGTAGGGTGTAGAGTGTAGAGTGTAGCATGTAGCGTGTAGCGTGTAGAGTGTAGCGTGTAGCGTGTAGAGTGTAGGGTGTAGCGTGTAGCGTGTAGAGTGTAGGGTGTAGAGTGTAGCGTGTAGCGTGTAGGGTGTAGGGTGTAGAGTGTAGCGTGTAGCGTGTAGAGTGTACGGTGTAGAGTGTAGGGTGTAGCGTGTAGGGTGTACACCCGACACTCTACACCCTACACGCTACACCCTACACTCTACACGCTACACGCTACACGCTACACCCTACACGCTACATGCTACACTCTACACCCTACACGCTACACTCTACACCCTACACGCTACATGCTACACTCTACACCATACACCCTACACGCTACATGCTACACGCTACACTCTACACCCTACACGCTATACGCTAGGGTGTAGAGTGTAATATGTAGCGTGTAGTTTGTAGCGTTTAGCTTGTAGGGTGTAGCGTGTAGCGTGTAGGGTGTAGAGTGTAGTGTGTAGCGTGTAGCATGTAGGGTGTAGGGTGTAGAGTGTAGAGTGTAGCGTGTAGGGTGTAGAGTGTAGGGTGTAGGATGTAGAGTGTAGGGTTTAGAGTGTAATGTGTAGCGTGTAGGGTGTAGCGTGTAGCATGTAGGGTGTAGGGTGTGGAGTGTAGGGTGTAGCGTGTAGGGTGTAGAGTGTAGCGTGTAGCGTGTAGAGTGTAGGGTGTAGCGTGTAGGGTGTAGAGTGTAGCGTGTAGGGTGTAGCGTGTAGCGTGCAGGGTGTAGAGTGTAGCGTATAGCGTGTAGGGTGTAGGGTGTAGAGTGTAGAGTGTAGCGTGTAGCGTGCAGAGTGTAGCATGCAGGGTGTAGGGTGTAGCGTGTAGAATGCAGAGTGTAGCGTGTAGGGTGTAGAGTGTAGCGTGTAGGGTGTAGAGTATAGCGTGTAGCGTGTAGGGTGTAGGGTGTAGAGTGTAGAGTGTAGCGTGTAGCATGCAGAGTGTAGCATGCAGGGTGTAGGGTGTAGCGTGTAGAATGCAGAGTGTAGCGTGTAGGGTGTAGAGTGTAGCGTGTTGCGTGTAGGGTGTAGAGTGTAGCGTGTAGCGTGTAGAGTGTAGCGTGTAGCGTGTAGCGTGTAGAGTGTAGCGTGTAGGGTGTATAGCGTGTAGCGTGTAGGGTGTAGGGTGTAGAGTGTAGAGTGTAGCGTGTAGCGTGTAGAGTGTAGCGTGTAGCGTGTAGCGTGTAGAGTGTAGGGTGTAGCGTGTAGGGTGTAGAGTGTAGGGTGTAGCGAGTAGGGTGTAGCGTGTAGCGTGTAGCGTGTAGGGTGTAGGGTGTAGGGTGTAGCGTGTAGGGTGTAGAGTGTAGCGTGTAGGGTGTAGGCTGTAGGGTGTAGCGTGTAGTGTGTAGAGTGTAGCGTGTAGCGTGTAGGGTGTAGCGTGTAGCATGTATCGTGTAGCGTGTAGCATGTAGAGTGTAGGGTGTAGGCTGTAGGGTGTAGCATGTAGAGTGTAGGGTGTAGGCTGTAGCGTGTAGAGTGTAGGGTATAGAGTGTAGCGTGTAGAGAGTAGGGTGTAGAGTGTAGAGTGTAGCGTGTAGGGTGTAGAGTGTAGCGTGTAGAGCGTATTGTGTAGAATGTAGAGTGTAGCATGTAGCGTGTAGAGTGTAGGGTGTAGAGTGTAGCGTGTAGAGTGTAGCGTGTAGGGTGTAGCGTGTCGGGTGTAGGGTGTAGGGTGTAGCGTGTAGTTTGTAGGGTGTAGGGTGTAGGGTGTTGCGTGTAGGGTGTAGAGTGTAGCGTGTAGCGTGTAGAGTGTAGCGTGTAGGGTGTAGGGTGTAGCGTGTAGTGTGTAGGGTGTAGGTTGTAGAGTGTAGGGTGTAGCATGTAGGGTGTAGGGTGTAGGGTGTAGCATGTAGGGTGTAGAGTGTAGCGTGTAGGGTGTACGGTGTAGAGTGTAGGGTATAAGCTGTAGCGTTTAGCGTGTAGGGTGTAGCGTGTAGCGTGTAGGGTGTAGAGTGTAGCGTGTAGGGTGTAGAGTATAGCATGTAGAGAGTAGGGTGTAGGGTGTAGGGTGTAGAGTGTAACGTGTAGCGTGTAGGGTGTAGCGTGTAGCGTGTAGGGTGTAGAGTGTAGGGTGAAGGGTGTAGCGTGTAGCGTGTAGCGTGTAGGGTGTAGGGTGTAGATTGTAGCGTGTAGGGTGTAGCATGTAGCGTGTAGGGTGTAGGGTGTAGAGTGTAGAGTGTAGCGTGTAGGGTGAAGCATGTAGGGTGTAGGGTGTCGGGTGTAGCGTGTAGGGTGTAGGGTGTAGAGCGTAGGGTGTAGCGTGTATGGTGTAGAGTGTAGCGTGTAGCGTGCAGAGTATAGCGTGTAGGGTGTAGCGTGTAGCGTGCAGAGTGTAGCGTGTAGGGTGTAGAGTGTAGCGTGTTGCGTGTAGGGTGTAGAGTGTAGCGTGTAGCGTGTAGAGTGTAGAGTGTAGCATGTAGCGTGTAGAGTGTAGCGTGTAGGGTGTAGAGTATAGCGTGTAGCGTGTAGGGTGTAGGGTGTAGAGTGTAGAGTGTAGCATATAGCGTGTAGCGTGTAGAGTGTAGCGTGTAGCGTGTAGAGTGTAGGGTGTAGCGTGTAGCGTGTAGCGTGTAGAGTGTAGGGTGTAGCGTGTAGCGTGTAGGGTGTAGGGTGTAGAGTGTAGCGTGTAGCGTGTAGAGTGTACGGTGTAGAGTGTAGGGTGTAGCGTGTAGGGTGTAGAGTGTAGCGTGTAGCGTGTAGCGTGTAGGGTTAAGTTACACGCTACACACTAAACACAAAAAGAAAAGGATATGCAAACCAATGGGATCCACGTTAAATAGTCAATTTTATTGTACAAAAATAGTAATCCACAAACAGAACCAGGCAAATCATACATTTAAAAACATTTAAAACACTAGTATGGCTGAATAGGCCATAAGTAATTTTACCCGAGGGAATGAAGGAAGCTAATACTTTACAGCATATGTGAGACAGGAGAAATAACCAGAGAGAAAAAATTGCTAGGTATGCGGGTACACCAATCTTGGTCAAATCTACATATAAGAAGCCTATTGTTTACTGCCAACTGTGACCCCCTGAGTACTATGACAGGAAACATATACTCCAGCCTAGTATCTGGAAGAAATACATCATGGATCCTATTTTGTTCAACACAGCATGCGTGCGCACAGTTGGTAAGCAAATGAAAGCAGACCCCTATAGAAAGGTAATCAGAGAAATAGATATGCTGCAGTACTACAAAATCCTAGTTATTTGGATAAATGTATGCATACAGACGCCTTGTGGAAATAGAAAGAATCAGGATCCATTGTCCTAAGGCTTGGAAAAATGCCAGGCCATGCATGAAGTAAATAGGTGTAATTCCATAGCAGTCCTGTCCCTCGGGAAAAAAACAAAGGAAGCCCTGAACCCCACGCGTATCGACGCTACTCAAGCGTCTTCATCAGAGGAAAAAGTGACACCCTACACGCTACACTCTACACCCTACACAATACACGCTGCTTGCTACACCCTACATGCTACACTCTACACGCTACACGCTAAACCCTACACGGTACACCCTACACCCTACACCCTACACGCTACACGCTACACCCTACACCCTACACCCTACACGCTACAATCTACACGCTACACGCTACACACTATACGCTACACGCTACACGCTACACTCTACACCCTACACGCTACACTCTACACCCTACACGCTACACCCTACACTCTACACGCTACATGCTACACTCTACACCCTACACAATACACGCTACTTGCTACACCCTACATTCTACACTCTACACGCTACACGCTACACGCTACAACCTACACGGTACACCCTACACCCTACACCCTACACGCTACAATCTACACGCTACACGCTACACACTATACGCTACACGCTAGACGCTACACTCTACACGCTACACGATACACGCTACACCCTACACTCTACACCCTACACGCTACACGCTACACCCTACTAGCTAAACGCTACAAACTGCACGCTACATATTACACTCTACACCCTAGCGTGTAGCGTGTAGGGTGTAGAGTGTAGCGTGTAGGGTGTAGAGTGTAGCGTGTAGGGTGTAGAGTGTAGCATGTAGCGTGTAGGGTGTAGGGTGTAGAGTGTAGAGTGTAGCATGTAGCGTGTAGATTGTAGGGTGTACCGTGTAGGGTGTAGAGTGTAGCATGTAGGGTGTAGGGTGTAGAGTGAAGGGTGTAGCGTGTAGAGTGTAGCGTGTAGCGTGTACGGTGTAGGGTGTAGAGTGTAGGGTGTAGCGTGTAGCGTGTAGCTTGTAGGGTGTAGAGTGTAGCGTGTAGCGTATAGGCTGTAGCGTGTAGGGTGTAGCATGTATCATGTAGGGTGTAGGGTGTAGAGTGTAGCATGTAGCGTGTAGCGTGTGTAGGGTGTAGGGTGTAGCGTGTAGGGTGTAGAGTGCAGCGTGTAGGGTGTAGAGTGTAGCGTGTAGCGTGTGTAGGGTGTAGGGTGTAGAGTGTAGCGTGTAGCGTGTAGGGTGTAGGGTGTAGAGTGTAGCGTGTAGGGTGTAGCGTGTAGGGTTTAGGGTGTAGGGTGTAGAGTGTAGGGTGTTGCGTGTAGGGTGTGGAGTGTAGCGTGTAGGGTGTAGCGTGTAGAGTGTAGCGTGTAGCGTGTAGGGTGGAGAGTGTAGAGTGTAGGGTGTAGCGTGTAGGGTGTAGAGTGTAGCGTGTAGCGTGCAGGGTGTAGAGTGTAGCGTATAGCGTGTAGGGTGTAGGATGTAGAGTGTAGCGTGTAGGGTGTAGAGTGTAGCGTGTAGGGTGAAGCATGTAGGGTGTAGGGTGTCGGGTATAGCGTGTAGGGTGTAGGGTGTAGAGTGTAGGGTGTAGCGTGTATGGTGTAGAGTGTAGCGTGTAGCGTGTAGAGTGTAGCGTGTAGGGTGTAGCGTGTAGCGTGCAGAGTGTAGCGTGTAGGGTGTAGAGTGTAGCGTGTTGCGTGTAGGGTGTAGAGTGTAGCGTGTAGCGTGTAGAGTGTAGAGTGTAGCGTGTAGCGTGTAGAGTGTAGCGGGTAGGGTGTAGAGTGTAGCATGTAGCGTGTAGGGTGTAGGGTGTAGAGTGTAGAGTGTAGCGTGTAGGGTGAAGCATGTAGGGTGTAGGGTGTCGGGTATAGCGTGTAGGGTGTAGGGTGTAGAGTGTAGGGTGTAGCGTGTATGGTGTAGAGTGTAGCGTGTAGCGTGTAGAGTGTAGCGTGTAGGGTGTAGGGTGTAGCGTGTAGCGTGTAGAGTGTAGCGTGTAGCGTGTAGAGTGTAGAGTGTAGCGTGTAGCGTGTAGAGTGTAGAGTGTAGCGTGTAGAGTGTAGCGGGTAGGGTGTAGAGTGTAGCGAGTAGCGTGTAGGGTGTAGGGTGTAGAGTGTAGGGTGTAGCGTGTAGGGTGTAGAGTGTAGCGTGTAGGGTGTAGGGTGTAGAGTGTAGCGTGTAGGGTGTAGCGTGTAGCATGTAGCGTGTAGCGTGTAGCATGTAGAGTGTAGCGTGTAGGGTGTAGAGTGTAGCGTGTAGGGTGTAGCGTGTAGCGTGTAGCGTGCAGGGTGTAGAGTGTAGCGTATAGCGTGTAGGGTGTAGAGTGTAGGGTGTAGCATGTAGCGTGTAGAGTGTAGCGTGTAGGGTGTAGGGTGTACAGTGTAGGGTGTAGCGTGTAGCATGTAGGGTGTAGGGTGTAGCGTGTAGCGTGTACCGTGTAGCGTATAGAGTGCAGCGTGTAGGGTGTAGAGTGTAGCGTGTAGTGTGTAGCGTGTAGGGTGTAGGGTGTAGCGTGTAGGGTGTAGAGTGTAGCGTGTAGGGTGTAGAGTGTAACATGTAGCGTGTAGGGTGTAGGGCGTAGCGTGTAGCGTGTACCGTGTAGCGTGTAGAGTGTAGTGTGTAGGGTGTAGAGTGTAGCGTGTAGGGTGTAGAGTGTAGCGTGTAGCGTGTAGCGTGTAGCGTGTAGAGTGTAGCGTGTAGGGTGTAGCGTGTAGAGTGTAGTGTGTGGCGTGCAGGGCGTAGGGTGTAGCGTGTAGCGTGTAGGGTGTAGGGTGTAGAGTGTAGGGTGTAGCATGTAGGGTGTAGGGTGTAGGGAATAGCGTGTAGGGTGTAGAGTGTAGCGTGTAGGGTGTACGGTGTAGAGTGTAGGGTATAAGCTGTAGCGTTTAGCGTGTAGAGTGTAGCGTGTAGCGTGTAGCGTGTAGCGTGTAGGGTGTAGAGTGTAGAGTGTAGCGTGTAGCGTGTAGCGTGTAGGGTGTAGGATGTAGCGTGTAGGGTGTAGCATGTAGCGTGTAGCGTGTAGCATGTAGAGTAGGGTGTAGGGTGTAGGGTGTAGAGTGTAGTGTGTAGAGTGTAGAGTGTAGCGTGTAGAGTGTAAAGTGTAGCGTGTAGGGTGTAGCGTGTAGTGTGTAGCGTGTAGCGCGTAGCGTGTAGAGTGTAGGGTATAGAGTGTAGCGTGTAGAGAGTAGGGAGCAGAGTGTAGTGTGTAGCATGTAGGGTGTAGGGTGTACAGTGTAAGGTGTAGGGTGTAGCGTGTAGCGTGTAGAGTGTAGGGAGTAGGGTGTAGGGTGTAGCGTGTAGGGTGTGGAGTGTAGCGTGTAGCGTGTAGGGTGTAGCGTGTAGCGTGTAGGGTGTAGCGTGTATCATGTACCGTGTAGCGTGTAGCATGTAGAGTAGGGTGTAGGGTGTAGAGTGTAGCATGTAGGGTGTAGGGTGTAGAGTGTAGGGTGTAGCATGTAGGGTGTAGGGTGTACAGTGTAGGGTGTAGGGTGTAGCGTGTAGCGTGTAGAGTGTAGGGAGTAGGGTGTAGGGTGTAGCGTGTAGGGTGTAGAGTGTGGCTTGTAGCGTGTAGCGTGTAGGGTGTAGCGTGTAGCGTGTAGGGTGTAGCGTGTATCATGTACCGTGTAGCGAGTAGCATGTAGAGTAGGGTGTAGGGTGTAGAGTGTAGCATGTAGGGTGTAGGGTGTAGAGTGTAGGGTGTAGCATGTAGGGTGTAGGGTGTAGCGTGTAGGGTGTAGAGTGTAGCGTGTAGGGTGTACGGTGTAGAGTGTAGGGTATAAGCTGTAGCGTTTAGCGTGTAGAGTGTAGCGTGTAGCGTGTAGGGTGTAGAGTGTAGGGTGTAGAGTGTAGCGTGTAGCGTGTAGCGTGTAGGGTGTAGGGTGAAGCGTGTAGGGTGTAGCATGTAGCGTGTAGCGTGTAGCATGTAGAGTAGGGTGTAGGGTGTAGAGTGTAGCGTGTAGCGTGTAGTGTGTAGCGTGTAGAGTGTAAAGTGTAGCGTGTAGTGTGTAGTGTGTAGCGTGTAGCGCGTAGCGTGTAGAGTGTAGGGTATAGAGTGTAGCGTGTAGAGAGTAGGGAGTAGAGTGTAGAGTGTAGCGTGTAGGGTGTAGAGTGTAGCAAGTAGCGTGTAGTGTGTAGGGTGTAGAGTGTAGGGTGTAGCATGTAGGGTGTAGAGTGTAGCGTGTAGGGTGTAGCGTGTAGCGTGCAGGGTGTAGAGTGTAGCGTATAGCGTGTAGGGTGTAGGGTGTAGCATGTAGAGTGTAGCGTGTAGCGTGTAGGGTGTAGGGTGTACAGTGTAGCGTGTAGAGTGTAGTGTGTAGCGTGTAGAGTGTAGTGTGTGGCGTGCAGGGCATAGGGTGTAGCGTGTAGGGTGTAGGGTGTAGTGTAGGGTGTAGCATGTAGGGTGTAGCGTGTAGGATGTAGAGTGTAGCATGTAGGGTGTACGGTGTAGAGTGTAGGGTATAAGCTGTAGCGTTTAGCGTGTAGAGTGTAGCGTGTAGCGTGTAGCGTGTAGGGTGTAGGGTGTAGAGTGTAGAGTGTAGCGTGTAGGGTGTAGAGTGTAGCGTGTAGAGAGTAGGGTGTAGGGTGTAGAGTGTAGGGTGTAGGGTGTAGAGTGTAACGTGTAGCGTGTAGGGTGTAGCGTGTAGGGTGTAGAGTGTAGGGTGTAGCGTGTAGGGTGTAGCGTGTAGCGTGTAGCGTGTAGGGTGTAGGGTGTAGAGTGTAGGGTGTAGCGTGTAGGGTGTAGCGTGTAGCGTGTAGCGTGTAGGGTGTAGGGTGTAGAGTGTAGGGTGTAGCGTGTAGGGTGTAGAGTGTAGCGTCTAGCGTGTAGCGTATAGTGTGCAGCGTGTAGATTGTAGCGTGTAGGGTGTAGGGTGTAGCGTGTAGCGTGTAGATTGTAGCGTGTAGGGTGTAGGGTGTAGCGTGTAGCGTGTAGGGTGTAGGGTGTACCGTGTAGGGTGTAGCGTGTAGCGTGTAGCGTGTAGAGTGTAGCATGTAGGGTGTAGCAAGTAGCGTGTATTGTGTAGGGTGTAGAGTGTAGCATGTAGCGTGCAGAGTGTAGGGTGTAGCGTGTAGGGTGTAGAGTGTAGCGTGTAGGGTGTAGAGTGTAGCGTGTAGCGTGTAGGGTGTCACTTTTTCCTCTGATGAAGACGCTTGAGTAGCGTCGATACGCGTGGGGTTCAGGGCTTCCTTTGTTTTTTTCCCAAGGGACAGGACTTGGGTAACTTATCTTTACAACTGCTATGGAATTATACCTATTTACTTCATGCATGGCCTGGCATTTTTCCAAGCCTTAGGACAATGGATCCTGATTCTTTGTATTTCCACAAGGCGTCTGTATGCATACATTTATCCAAATAACTAGGATTTTGTAGTACTGCAGCATATCTATTTCCCTGATTACCTTTCTATAGGGGTCTGCTTTCATTTGCTTACCAACTGTGCGCACGCATGCTGTGTTGAACAAAATAGGATCCATGATGTATTTCTTCCAGATACTAGGCTGGAGTATATGTGTCCTGTCATAGTACTCAGGGGGTCACAGTTGGCAGTAAACAATAGGCTTCTTATATGTAGATGTGACCAAGATTGGTGTACCCGCATACCTAGCAATTTTTTCTCTCTGGTTATTTCTCCTGTCTCACATATGCTGTAAAGTATTAGCTTCCTTCATTCCCTCGGGTAAAATTACTTATGGCCTATTCAGCCATACTAGTGTTTTAAATGTCTTTAAATGTATGTTTTGCCTGGTTCTGTTTGTGGATTACTATTTTTGTACAATAAAATTGACTATTTAACGTGGATCCCATTGGTTTGCATATCCTTTTCTTTTTGTGTTTAGTGTGTAGCGTGTAGCTTAACCCTACACGCTAAACGCTACACGCTACACTCTACACCCTACACGCTACACCCTACACTCTACACCGCACACTCTACACGCTACACTCTACACCCTACACCCTACACGCTACACGCTACACTCTACACCCTACACGCTACACGCTACACTCTACACTCTACACGCTACACGCTACACTCTACACCCTACACTCTACACGCTACACGCTACACTCTACACCCTACACTCTACACGCTACACGCTACACTCTACACGCTACACGCTACATGCTACACTCTACACTCTACACCCTACACCCTACACGCTACACGCTATACTCTACACCCTACACGCTACACTCTACACGCTACACGCTACACTCTACACTCTACACGCTACACGCTACACTCTACACCCTACACGCAACACGCTACACTCTATACCCTACATGCTACACTCTGCACGCTACACGCTACACTCTACACCCTACACGCTACACTCTACACCCTACACGCAACACCCTACACGCTACACTCTACTCGCTACACTCTACACCCTACACGCTACACTCTACACCCTACTCTCTACACGCTACACGCTACACTCTATACCCTACACTCTACACGCTACACCCTACACCCTACACTCTACATGCTACACCCTACACCCTACACTCTACATGCTACACTCAACACCCTACACGCTACACCCTACACCCTACACCCTACACGCTACACTCAACACCCTACACGCTACACCCTACACCCTACACCCTACACGCTACACGCTACACTCTACACTCTACCCCCTACATGCTACACCCTACACTCTACACCCTACACGCAACACGCTACACTCTACACCCTACACGCTACACTCTGCATTCTACACGCTACACCCTACACCCTGCACGCTACACTCTGCACGCTACACGCTACACTCTACACCATACACGCTACACCCTACACTCTACACCCTACACCCTACACGCTATACCCGACACCCTACACCCTACATGCTTCACCCTACACGCTACACTCTACACTCTACACCCTACACCCTACACGCTACATGCTACAACCTACACGCTACACTCTACACCCTACACTCTACACGCTACACACTACACGCTACACCCTACACGCTACACGCTACACCCTACACGCTACACGTTACACTCTACACCCTACACCCTACACGCTACACGCTACACCCTACACACTACACGTTACACTCTACACCCTACACGCTACACTCTACACCCTGCACCCTACACGCTACACGCTACACCCTACATGCTACACGCTACACAATACACGCTACACGTTACACTCTACACCCTACACTCTACACCCTACACTCTACACGCTACACTCTACACCCTACACTCTACACGCTACACGCTACACCCTACACCCTACACGCTACAATCTACACCCTACACCCTACACGCTACACGCTACACCCTACACTCTACACCCTACACCCTACACGCTACACACTATACTCTACACCCTACACGCTACACCCTACACGCAACACGCTACACTCTACACCCTACACGCTACACTCTGCACGCTACACGCTACACCCTACACCCTACACGCTACACTCTACACGCTACACTCTACACCATACACGCTACACCCTACACTCTACACCCTACACGCTATACCCGACACCCTACACCCTGCATGCTTCACACTACACGCTACACTCTACACTATACACCCTACACCCTACACGCTACATGCTACACCCTACACGCTACACTCTACACCCTACACCCTACACGCTACACACTACACGCTACACACTACACCCTACACACTACACGTTACACTCTACACCCTACACTCTGCACTCTACACCCTACACCCTACACGCTACACGCTACAATCTACACCCTACACGCTACACGCTACACCCTACACCCTACACGCTACAATCTACACGCTACACGCTACACCCTATACGCTAGACGCTACACTCTACACGCTACACGATACACGCTACACCCTACACACTACACCCTACACTCTACACCCTACACCCTACACGCTACACGCTACACGCTACACCCTACACGCTACACCCTACACTCTACACCCTACACCCTACACGCTACACGCTACACCCTACACGCTACACGTTACACTCTACACCCTACACCCTACACTCTACACCCTACACCCTACTCTCTACACGCTATATTCTACACCCTACACGCTACACTCTACACCCTACACGCTACACTCTACACCCTAGACGCTACACTCTATACCCTACACTCTACACGCTACACCCTACACCCTACACTCTACATGCTACACCCTACACCCTACACTCTACATGCTACACGCTACACGCTACATGCTACACGCTACACCCTACACGCTACACACTACACACTACATGCTACACCCTACACCCTACACCCTACACGCTACACGCTACACTCTACACCCTACACGCTACACCCTACACCCTACACCCTACACGCTACATGCTACACGCTACACGCTACACCCTACACGCTACACCCTACACTCTACACCCTACACCCTACACACTACACGCTACTCGCTACACTCTACACCCTACACGCTACACTCTACACCCTACAAGCTACACGCTACACCCTACACTCTACACCCTACACCGTACACGCTACACGCTACACTCTACACGCTACACCCTTCACTCTACACCCTACACCCTACATGCTACACTCTACACCCTACACGGTACACCCTACAATCTACACGCTACATGCTACACTCTACGCTCTACACCCTACACCCTACACGCTACATGCTACACTCTACACCCTACACGCTACACTCTACACCCTACACGCTACATGCTACAATCTACACCATACACCCTACACGCTACATGCTACACGCTACACTCTACACCCTACACGCTACACGCTAGGGTGTAGAGTGTAATATGTAGCGTGTAGTTTGTAGCGTTTAGCTTGTAGGGTGTAGCGTGTAGCGTGTAGGGTGTAGAGCGTAGTGTGTAGCGTGTAGCATGTAGGGTGTAGGGTGTAGAGTGTAGAGTGTAGCGTGTAGGGTGTAGAGTGTAGGGTGTAGGATGTAGAGTGTAGGGTTTAGAGTGTAATGTGTAGCGTGTAGGGTGTAGCGTGTAGCATGTAGGGTGTAGGGTGTGGAGTGTAGGGTGTAGCATGTAGGGTGTAGAGTGTAGCGTGTAGCGTGTAGAGTGTAGGGTGTAGCGTGTAGGGTGTAGAGTGTAGCGTGTAGGGTGTAGCGTGTAGCGTGCAGGGTGTAGAGTGTAGCGTATAGCGTGTAGGGTGTAGGGTGTAGAGTGTAGAGTGTAGCGTGCAGAGTGTAGCATGCAGGGTGTAGGGTGTAGCGTGTAGAATGCAGAGTGTAGCGTGTAGGGTGTAGAGTGTAGCGTGTAGGGTGTAGAGTATAGCGTGTAGCGTGTAGGGTGTAGGGTGTAGAGTGTAGAGTGTAGCGTGTAGCATGCAGAGTGTAGCATGCAGGGTGGAGGGTGTAGCGTGTAGAATGCAGAGTGTAGCGTGTAGGGTGTAGAGTGTAGCGTGTTGCGTGTAGGGTGTAGAGTGTAGCGTGTAGCGTGTAGAGTGTAGCGTGTAGCGTGTAGCGTGTAGAGTGTAGCGTGTAGGGTGTATAGCGTGTAGCGTGTAGGGTGTAGGGTGTAGAGTGTAGAGTGTAGCGTGTAGCGTGTAGAGTGTAGCGTGTAGCGTGTAGCGTGTAGCGTGTAGGGTGTAGCGTGTAGGGTGTAGAGTGTCGGGTGTAGCGTGTAGGGTGTAGGGTGTAGAGTGTAGGGTGTAGCGTGTATGGTGTAGAGTGTAGCGTGTAGCGTGCAGAGTATAGCGTGTAGGGTGTAGCGTGTAGCGTGCAGAGTGTAGCGTGTAGGGTGTAGAGTGTAGCGTGTTGCGTGTAGGGTGTAGAGTGTAGCGTGTAGCGTGTAGAGTGTAGAGTGTAGCATGTAGCGTGTAGAGTTTAGCGTGTAGGGTGTAGAGTATAGCGTGTAGCGTGTAGGGTGTAGGGTGTAGAGTGTAGAGTGTAGCATGTAGCGTGTAGCGTGTAGAGTGTAGCGTGTAGCGTGTAGAGTGTAGGGTGTAGCGTGTAGCGTGTAGCGTGTAGAGTGTAGGGTGTAGAGTGTAGCGTGTAGCGTGTAGGGTGTAGGGTGTAGAGTGTAGCGTGTAGCGTGTAGAGTGTACGGTGTAGAGTGTAGGGTGTAGCGTGTAGGGTGTACACCCGACACTCTACACCCTACACGCTACACCCTACACTCTACACGCTACACGCTACACGCTACACCCTACACGCTACATGCTACACTCTACACCCTACACGCTACACTCTACACCCTACACGCTACATGCTACACTCTACACCATACACCCTACACGCTACATGCTACACGCTACACTCTACACCCTACACGCTATACGCTAGGGTGTAGAGTGTAATATGTAGCGTGTAGTTTGTAGCGTTTAGCTTGTAGGGTGTAGCGTGTAGGGTGTAGAGTGTAGGGTGTAGCGTGCAGGGTGTAGAGTGTAGCGTATAGCGTGTAGGGTGTAGGGTGTAGAGTGTAGAGTGTAGCGTGTAGCGTGCAGAGTGTAGCATGCAGGGTGTAGGGTGTAGCGTGTAGAATGCAGAGTGTAGCGTGTAGGGTGTAGAGTGTAGCGTGTAGGGTGTAGAGTATAGCGTGTAGCGTGTAGGGTGTAGGGTGTAGAGTGTAGAGTGTAGCGTGTAGCATGCAGAGTGTAGCATGCAGGGTGTAGGGTGTAGCGTGTAGAATGCAGAGTGTAGCGTGTAGGGTGTAGAGTGTAGCGTGTTGCGTGTAGGGTGTAGAGTGTAGCGTGTAGCGTGTAGAGTGTAGCGTGTAGCGTGTAGCGTGTAGAGTGTAGCGTGTAGGGTGTATAGCGTGTAGCGTGTAGGGTGTAGGGTGTAGAGTGTAGAGTGTAGCGTGTAGCGTGTAGAGTGTAGCGTGTAGCGTGTAGCGTGTAGAGTGTAGGGTGTAGCGTGTAGGGTGTAGAGTGTAGGGTGTAGCGAGTAGGGTGTAGCGTGTAGCGTGTAGCGTGTAGGGTGTAGGGTGTAGGGTGTAGCGTGTAGGGTGTAGAGTGTAGCGTGTAGGGTGTAGCGTGTAGCATGTAGCGTGTAGCGTGTAGCATGTAGAGTGTAGCGTGTAGGGTGTAGAGTGTAGCGTGTAGGGTGTAGCGTGTAGCGTGTAGCGTGCAGGGTGTAGAGTGTAGCGTATAGCGTGTAGGGTGTAGAGTGTAGGGTGTAGCATGTAGCGTGTAGAGTGTAGCGTGTAGGGTGTAGGGTGTACAGTGTAGGGTGTAGCGTGTAGCATGTAGGGTGTAGGGTGTAGCGTGTAGCGTGTACCGTGTAGCGTATAGAGTGCAGCGTGTAGGGTGTAGAGTGTAGCGTGTAGTGTGTAGCGTGTAGGGTGTAGGGTGTAGCGTGTAGGGTGTAGAGTGTAGCGTGTAGGGTGTAGAGTGTAACATGTAGCGTGTAGGGTGTAGGGCGTAGCGTGTAGCGTGTACCGTGTAGCGTGTAGAGTGTAGTGTGTAGGGTGTAGAGTGTAGCGTGTAGGGTGTAGAGTGTAGCGTGTAGCGTGTAGCGTGTAGCGTGTAGAGTGTAGCGTGTAGGGTGTAGCGTGTAGAGTGTAGTGTGTGGCGTGCAGGGCGTAGGGTGTAGCGTGTAGCGTGTAGGGTGTAGGGTGTAGAGTGTAGGGTGTAGCATGTAGGGTGTAGGGTGTAGGGTATAGCGTGTAGGGTGTAGAGTGTAGCGTGTAGGGTGTACGGTGTAGAGTGTAGGGTATAAGCTGTAGCGTTTAGCGTGTAGAGTGTAGCGTGTAGCGTGTAGCGTGTAGGGTGTAGAGTGTAGGGTGTAGAGTGTAGCGTGTAGCGTGTAGCGTGTAGGGTGTAGGATGTAGCGTGTAGGGTGTAGCATGTAGCGTGTAGCGTGTAGCATGTAGAGTAGGGTGTAGGGTGTAGGGTGTAGAGTGTAGTGTGTAGAGTGTAGAGTGTAGCGTGTAGAGTGTAAAGTGTAGCGTGTAGGGTGTAGCGTGTAGTGTGTAGCGTGTAGCGCGTAGCGTGTAGAGTGTAGGGTATAGAGTGTAGCGTGTAGAGAGTAGGGAGCAGAGTGTAGTGTGTAGCATGTAGGGTGTAGGGTGTACAGTGTAGGGTGTAGGGTGTAGCGTGTAGCGTGTAGAGTGTAGGGAGTAGGGTGTAGGGTGTAGCGTGTAGGGTGTGGAGTGTAGCGTGTAGCGTGTAGGGTGTAGCGTGTAGCGTGTAGGGTGTAGCGTGTATCATGTACCGTGTAGCGTGTAGCATGTAGAGTAGGGTGTAGGGTGTAGAGTGTAGCATGTAGGGTGTAGGGTGTAGAGTGTAGGGTGTAGCATGTAGGGTGTAGGGTGTACAGTGTAGGGTGTAGGGTGTAGCGTGTAGCGTGTAGAGTGTAGGGAGTAGGGTGTAGCGTGTAGGGTGTAGAGTGTGGCTTGTAGCGTGTAGCGTGTAGGGTGTAGCGTGTAGCGTGTAGGGTGTAGCGTGTATCATGTACCGTGTAGCGAGTAGCATGTAGAGTAGGGTGTAGGGTGTAGAGTGTAGCATGTAGGGTGTAGGGTGTAGAGTGTAGGGTGTAGCATGTAGGGTGTAGGGTGTAGCGTGTAGGGTGTAGAGTGTAGCGTGTAGGGTGTACGGTGTAGAGTGTAGGGTATAAGCTGTAGCGTTTAGCGTGTAGAGTGTAGCGTGTAGCGTGTAGGGTGTAGAGTGTAGGGTGTAGAGTGTAGCGTGTAGCGTGTAGCGTGTAGGGTGTAGGGTGAAGCGTGTAGGGTGTAGCATGTAGCGTGTAGCGTGTAGCATGTAGAGTAGGGTGTAGGGTGTAGAGTGTAGCGTGTAGCGTGTAGTGTGTAGCGTGTAGAGTGTAAAGTGTAGCGTGTAGTGTGTAGTGTGTAGCGTGTAGCGCGTAGCGTGTAGAGTGTATGGTATAGAGTGTAGCGTGTAGAGAGTAGGGAGTAGAGTGTAGAGTGTAGCGTGTAGGGTGTAGAGTGTAGCGAGTAGCATGTAGTGTGTAGGGTGTAGAGTGTAGGGTGTAGCATGTAGGGTGTAGAGTGTAGCGTGTAGGGTGTAGCGTGTAGCGTGCA
Organism: Ranitomeya variabilis; assembly: GCF_051348905.1. NCBI lineage: Eukaryota > Metazoa > Chordata > Amphibia > Anura > Dendrobatidae > Ranitomeya > Ranitomeya variabilis. The sequence goes on from NC_135239.1 coordinate 130,628,180, forward strand.
GGGTGTAGAGTGTAGCGTATAGCGTGTAGGGTGTAGGGTGTAGCGTGTAGAGTGTAGCGTGTAGCGTGTAGGGTGTAGGGTGTACAGTGTAGGGTGTAGCGTGTAGAGTGTAGTGTGTGGCGTGCAGGGCATAGGGTGTAGCGTGTAGGGTGTAGTGTAGGGTGTAGCATGTAGGGTGTAGGGTGTAGAGTGTAGGGTATAAGCTGTAGCGTTTAGCGTGTAGAGTGTAGCGTGTAGCGTGTAGCGTGTAGGGTGTAGGGTGTAGAGTGTAGAGTGTAGCGTGTAGGGTGTAGAGTGTAGCGTGTAGAGAGTAGGGTGTAGGGTGTAGAGTGTAGGGTGTAGGGTGTAGAGTGTAACGTGTAGCGTGTAGGGTGTAGCGTGTAGGGTGTAGAGTGTAAGGGTGTAGCGTGTAGGGTGTAGCGTGTAGCGTGTAGCATGTAGGGTGTAGGGTGTAGAGTGTAGGGTGTAGCGTGTAGGGTGTAGAGTGTAGCGTCTAGCGTGTAGCGTATAGTGTGCAGCGTGTAGCGTGTAGATTGTAGCGTGTAGGGTGTAGGGTGTAGGGTGTACCGTGTAGGTTGTAGCGTGTAGCGTGTAGCGTGTAGAGTGTAGAATGTAGGGTGTAGCAAGTAGCGTGTATTGTGTAGGGTGTAGAGTGTAGCATGTAGCGTGTAGCGTGCAGAGTGTAGCATGCAGGGTGTAGGGTGTAGCGTGTAGAATGCAGAGTGTAGCGTGTAGGGTGTAGAGTGTAGCGTGTAGGGTGTAGAGTATAGCGTGTAGCGTGTAGGGTGTAGGGTGTAGAGTGTAGAGTGTAGCGTGTAGCATGCAGAGTGTAGCATGCAGGGTGTAGGGTGTAGCGTGTAGAATGCAGAGTGTAGCGTGTAGGGTGTAGAGTGTAGCGTGTTGCGTGTAGGGTGTAGAGTGTAGCGTGTAGCGTGTAGAGTGTAGCGTGTAGCGTGTAGCGTGTAGAGTGTAGCGTGTAGGGTGTATAGCGTGTAGCGTGTAGGGTGTAGGGTGTAGAGTGTAGAGTGTAGCGTGTAGCGTGTAGAGTGTAGCGTGTAGCGTGTAGCGTGTAGAGTGTAGGGTGTAGCGTGTAGCGTGTAGCGTGTAGGGTGTAGGGTGTAGGGTGTAGCGTGTAGGGTGTAGAGTGTAGCGTGTAGGGTGTAGGCTGTAGGATGTAGCGTGTAGTGTGTAGAGTGTAGCGTGTAGCGTGTAGGGTGTAGCGTGTAGCATGTATCGTGTAGCGTGTAGCATGTAGAGTGTAGGGTGTAGGCTGTAGGGTGTAGCATGTAGAGTGTAGGGTGTAGGCTGTAGCGTGTAGAGTGTAGGGTATAGAGTGTAGCGTGTAGAGAGTAGGGTGTAGAGTGTAGAGTGTAGCGTGTAGGGTGTAGAGTGTAGCGTGTAGAGCGTATTGTGTAGAATGTAGAGTGTAGCATGTAGCGTGTAGAGTGTAGGGTGTAGAGTGTAGCGTGTAGAGTGTAGCGTGTAGGGTGTAGCGTGTCGGGTGTAGGGTGTAGGGTGTAGCGTGTAGTTTGTAGGGTGTAGGGTGTAGGGTGTTGCGTGTAGGGTGTAGAGTGTAGCGTGTAGCGTGTAGAGTGTAGCGTGTAGGGTGTAGGGTGTAGCGTGTAGTGTGTAGGGTGTAGGTTGTAGAGTGTAGGGTGTAGCATGTAGGGTGTAGGGTGTAGCATGTAGGGTGTAGAGTGTAGCGTGTAGGGTGTACGGTGTAGAGTGTAGGGTATAAGCTGTAGCGTTTAGCGTGTAGGGTGTAGCGTGTAGCGTGTAGGGTGTAGAGTGTAGCGTGTAGGGTGTAGAGTATAGCATGTAGAGAGTAGGGTGTAGGGTGTAGGGTGTAGAGTGTAACGTGTAGCGTGTAGGGTGTAGCGTGTAGCGTGTAGGGTGTAGAGTGTAGGGTGAAGGGTGTAGCGTGTAGCGTGTAGCGTGTAGGGTGTAGGGTGTAGATTGTAGCGTGTAGGGTGTAGCATGTAGCGTGTAGGGTGTAGGGTGTAGAGTGTAGAGTGTAGCGTGTAGGGTGAAGCATGTAGGGTGTCGGGTGTAGCGTGTAGGGTGTAGGGTGTAGAGCGTAGGGTGTAGCGTGTATGGTGTAGAGTGTAGCGTGTAGCGTGCAGAGTATAGCGTGTAGGGTGTAGCGTGTAGCGTGCAGAGTGTAGCGTGTAGGGTGTAGAGTGTAGCGTGTTGCGTGTAGGGTGTAGAGTGTAGCGTGTAGCGTGTAGAGTGTAGAGTGTAGCATGTAGCGTGTAGAGTGTAGCGTGTAGGGTGTAGAGTATAGCGTGTAGCGTGTAGGGTGTAGGGTGTAGAGTGTAGAGTGTAGCATGTAGCGTGTAGCGTGTAGAGTGTAGCGTGTAGCGTGTAGAGTGTAGGGTGTAGCGTGTAGCGTGTAGCGTGTAGAGTGTAGGGTGTAGCGTGTAGCGTGTAGGGTGTAGGGTGTAGAGTGTAGCGTGTAGCGTGTAGAGTGTACGGTGTAGAGTGTAGGGTGTAGCGTGTAGGGTGTAGAGTGTAGCGTGTAGCGTGTAGCGTGTAGGGTTAAGTTACACGCTACACACTAAACACAAAAAGAAAAGGATATGCAAACCAATGGGATCCACGTTAAATAGTCAATTTTATTGTACAAAAATAGTAATCCACAAACAGAACCAGGCAAATCATACATTTAAAAACATTTAAAACACTAGTATGGCTGAATAGGCCATAAGTAATTTTACCCGAGGGAATGAAGGAAGCTAATACTTTACAGCATATGTGAGACAGGAGAAATAACCAGAGAGAAAAAATTGCTAGGTATGCGGGTACACCAATCTTGGTCAAATCTACATATAAGAAGCCTATTGTTTACTGCCAACTGTGACCCCCTGAGTACTATGACAGGAAACATATACTCCAGCCTAGTATCTGGAAGAAATACATCATGGATCCTATTTTGTTCAACACAGCATGCGTGCGCACAGTTGGTAAGCATATGAAAGCAGACCCCTATAGAAAGGTAATCAGGGAAATAGATATGCTGCAGTACTACAAAATCCTAGTTATTTGGATAAATGTATGCATACAGACGCCTTGTGGAAATAGAAAGAATCAGGATCCATTGTCCTAAGGCTTGGAAAAATGCCAGGCCATGCATGAAGTAAATAGGTGTAATTCCATAGCAGTCCTGTCCCTCGGGAAAAAAACAAAGGAAGCCCTGAACCCCACGCGTATCGACGCTACTCAAGCGTCTTCATCAGAGGAAAAAGTGACACCCTACACGCTACACTCTACACCCTACACAATACACGCTGCTTGCTACACCCTACATGCTACACTCTACACGCTACACGCTAAACCCTACACGGTACACCCTACACCCTACACCCTACACGCTACACGCTACACCCTACACCCTACACCCTACACGCTACAATCTACACGCTACACGCTACACACTATACGCTACACGCTACACGCTACACTCTACACCCTACACGCTACACTCTACACCCTACACGCTACACCCTACACTCTACACGCTACATGCTACACTCTACACCCTACACAATACACGCTACTTGCTACACCCTACATGCTACACTCTACACGCTACACGCTACACGCTACACCCTACACGGTACACCCTACACCCTACACCCTACACGATACAATCTACACGCTACACGCTACACACTATACGCTACACGCTAGACGCTACACTCTACACGCTACACGATACACGCTACACCCTACACGCTACACCCTACACTCTACACCCTACAACCTACTCGCTACACGCTACACGCTACACGCTACACCCTACACGCTACACCCTACACTCTACACCCTACACCCTACACGCTACACGCTACACGCTACACGCTACACCCTACACGCTACACCCTACACTCTACACCCTACACGCTACACCCTACACGCTACACGTTACACTCTACACCCTACACCCTACACTCTACACCCTACACCCTACTCTCTACACTCTACACTCTACACCCTACACGCTACACTCTACACCCTACACCCTACACGCTGCACGCTACACTCTACACGCTAAACGCTACAGCTTATACCCTACACTCTACACCGTACACCCTACATGCTACACTCTACACCCTACACGCTACACCCTACACCCTACACCCTACATGCTACACCCTACACTCTACACCCTACACCCTACACGCTACACCCTACGCCCTGCACGCCACACACTACACTCTACACGCTACACCCTACACCCTACACTGTACACCCTACACCCTACACGCTACACGCTACACTCTACACGCTACACCCTACACTCTACACCCTACACCCTACACTCTACACCCTACACGCTACATGCTACACTCTACACCCTAGACGCTACACTCTATACCCTACACTCTACACGCTACACCCTACACCCTACACTCTACATGCTACACCCTACACCCTACACCCTACACTCTACATGCTACACGCTACACGCTACATGCTACACGCTACACCCTACACGCTACACGCTACACACTACACGCTACACCCTACACCCTACACCCTACACGCTACACGCTACACTCTACACCCTACATGCTACACCCTACACCCTACACCCTACACGCTACACGCTACACTCTACACCCTACACGCTACACCCTACACTCTACACCCTACACGCTACACCATACACTCTACACCCTACACGCTATACGCTACACTCTACACCCTGCACGCTACACGCTACACCCTACACGCTACACTCTACACCCTACACGCTACACCCTACACTCTACACCCTACACCCTTCACGCTACACGCTACACTCTACACCCTACACGCTACACCCTACACTCCACACCCTACACCCTACATGCTACACGCTACACCCTACACGCTACACATTACACTCTAAACCCTACACTCTACATCCTACACCCTACACTCTACACCCTACACGCTACACTCTACACCCTACACCCTACATGCTACACGCTACACGCTACACTCTACACCCTACACGCTACACGCTACACCCTACTAGCTAAACGCTACAAACTACACGCTACATATTACACTCTACACCCTAGCGTGTAGCGTGTAGGGTGTAGAGTGTAGCGTGTAGGGTGTAGAGTGTAGCGTGTAGGGTGTAGAGTGTAGCATGTAGCGTGTAGGGTGTAGGGTGTAGAGTGTAGAGTGTAGCATGTAGCGTGTAGATTGTAGGGTGTACCGTGTAGGGTGTAGAGTGTAGCGTGTAGCGTGTAGAGTGTAGAGTGTAGCGTGTAGGTGTAGAGTGTAGCGTGTAGGGTGTAGGGTGTACAGTGTAGGGTGTAGCGTGTAGCATGTAGGGTGTAGGGTGTAGCGTGTAGCGTGTACCGTGTAGCGTATAGAGTGCAGCGTGTAGGGTGTAGAGTGTAGCGTGTAGTGTGTAGCGTGTAGGGTGTAGGGTGTAGCGTGTAGGGTGTAGAGTGTAGCGTGTAGGGTGTAGAGTGTAACATGTAGCGTGTAGGGTGTAGGGCGTAGCGTGTAGCGTGTACCGTGTAGCGTGTAGAGTGTAGTGTGTAGGGTGTAGAGTGTAGCGTGTAGGGTGTAGAGTGTAGCGTGTAGCGTGTAGCGTGTAGCGTGTAGAGTGTAGCGTGTAGGGTGTAGCGTGTAGAGTGTAGTGTGTGGCGTGCAGGGCGTAGGGTGTAGCGTGTAGCGTGTAGGGTGTAGGGTGTAGAGTGTAGGGTGTAGCATGTAGGGTGTAGGGTGTAGGGTATAGCGTGTAGGGTGTAGAGTGTAGCGTGTAGGGTGTACGGTGTAGAGTGTAGGGTATAAGCTGTAGCGTTTAGCGTGTAGAGTGTAGCGTGTAGCGTGTAGCGTGTAGCGTGTAGGGTGTAGAGTGTAGGGTGTAGAGTGTAGCGTGTAGCGTGTAGGGTGTAGGATGTAGCGTGTAGGGTGTAGCATGTAGCGTGTAGCGTGTAGCATGTAGAGTAGGGTGTAGGGTGTAGGGTGTAGAGTGTAGTGTGTAGAGTGTAGAGTGTAGCGTGTAGAGTGTAAAGTGTAGCGTGTAGGGTGTAGCGTGTAGTGTGTAGCGTGTAGCGCGTAGCGTGTAGAGTGTAGGGTATAGAGTGTAGCGTGTAGAGAGTAGGGAGCAGAGTGTAGTGTGTAGCATGTAGGGTGTAGGGTGTACAGTGTAGGGTGTAGGGTGTAGCGTGTAGCGTGTAGAGTGTAGGGAGTAGGGTGTAGGGTGTAGCGTGTAGGGTGTGGAGTGTAGCGTGTAGCGTGTAGGGTGTAGCGTGTAGCGTGTAGGGTGTAGCGTGTATCATGTACCGTGTAGCGTGTAGCATGTAGAGTAGGGTGTAGGGTGTAGAGTGTAGCATGTAGGGTGTAGGGTGTAGAGTGTAGGGTGTAGCATGTAGGGTGTAGGGTGTATAGTGTAGGGTGTAGGGTGTAGCGTGTAGCGTGTAGAGTGTAGGGAGTAGGGTGTAGGGTGTAGCGTGTAGGGTGTAGAGTGTGGCTTGTAGCGTGTAGCGTGTAGGGTGTAGCGTGTAGCGTGTAGGGTGTAGCGTGTATCATGTACCGTGTAGCGAGTAGCATGTAGAGTAGGGTGTAGAGTGTAGGGTGTAGCATGTAGGGTGTAGGGTGTAGCGTGTAGGGTGTAGAGTGTAGCGTGTAGGGTGTACGGTGTAGAGTGTAGGGTATAAGCTGTAGCGTTTAGCGTGTAGAGTGTAGCGTGTAGCGTGTAGGGTGTAGAGTGTAGGGTGTAGAGTGTAGCGTGTAGCGTGTAGGGTGTAGGGTGAAGCGTGTAGGGTGTAGCATGTAGCGTGTAGCGTGTAGCATGTAGAGTAGGGTGTAGGGTGTAGAGTGTAGCGTGTAGCGTGTAGTGTGTAGCGTGTAGAGTGTAAAGTGTAGCGTGTAGTGTGTAGTGTGTAGCGTGTAGCGCGTAGCGTGTAGAGTGTAGGGTATAGAGTGTAGCGTGTAGAGAGTAGGGAGTAGAGTGTAGAGTGTAGCGTGTAGGGTGTAGAGTGTAGCGAGTAGCGTGTAGTGTGTAGGGTGTAGAGTGTAGGGTGTAGCATGTAGGGTGTAGAGTGTAGCGTGTAGGGTGTAGCGTGTAGCGTGCAGGGTGTAGAGTGTAGCGTATAGCGTGTAGGGTGTAGGGTGTAGCGTGTAGAGTGTAGCGTGTAGCGTGTAGGGTGTAGGGTGTACAGTGTAGCGTGTAGAGTGTAGTGTGTAGCGTGTAGAGTGTAGTGTGTGGCGTGCAGGGCATAGGGTGTAGCGTGTAGGGTGTAGGGTGTAGTGTAGGGTGTAGCATGTAGGGTGTAGGGTGTAGAGTGTAGCATGTAGGGTGTACGGTGTAGAGTGTAGGGTATAAGCTGTAGCGTTTAGCGTGTAGAGTGTAGCGTGTAGCGTGTAGCGTGTAGGGTGTAGGGTGTAGAGTGTAGAGTGTAGCGTGTAGGGTGTAGAGTGTAGCGTGTAGAGAGTAGGGTGTAGGGTGTAGAGTGTAGGGTGTAGGGTGTAGAGTGTAACGTGTAGCGTGTAGGGTGTAGCGTGTAGGGTGTAGAGTGTAGGGTGTAGCGTGTAGGGTGTAGCGTGTAGCGTGTAGGGTGTAGGGTGTAGAGTGTAGGGTGTAGCGTGTAGGGTGTAGCGTGTAGCGTGTAGCGTGTAGGGTGTAGGGTGTAGAGTGTAGGGTGTAGCGTGTAGGGTGTAGAGTGTAGCGTCTAGCATGTAGCGTATAGTGTGCAGCATGTAGCGTGTAGATTGTAGCGTGTAGGGTGTAGGGTGTAGGGTGTAGCGTGTAGCGTGTAGATTGTAGCGTGTAGGGTGTAGGGTGTAGCGTGTAGCGTGTAGGGTGTAGGGTGTAGGGTGTACCGTGTAGGGTGTAGCGTGTAGCGTGTAGCGTGTAGAGTGTAGCATGTAGGGTGTAGCAAGTAGCGTGTATTGTGTAGGGTGTAGAGTGTAGCATGTAGCGTGTAGAGTGTAGGGTGTAGCGTGTAGGGTGTAGAGTGTAGCGTGTAGGGTGTAGAGTGTAGCGTGTAGCGTGTAGGGTGTCACTTTTTCCTCTGATGAAGACGCTTGAGTAGCGTCGATACGCGTGGGGTTCAGGGCTTCCTTTGTTTTTTTCCCAAGGGACAGGACTTGCGTAACTTATCTTTACAACTGCTATGGAATTACACCTATTTACTTCATGCATGGCCTGGCATTTTTCCAAGCCTTAGGACAATGGATCCTGATTCTTTGTATTTCCACAAGGCGTCTGTATGCATACATTTATCCAAATAACTAGGATTTTGTAGTACTGCAGCATATCTATTTCCCTGATTACCTTTCTATAGGGGTCTGCTTTCATTTGCTTACCAACTGTGCGCACGCATGCTGTGTTGAACAAAATAGGATCCATGATGTATTTCTTCCAGATACTAGGCTGGAGTATATGTTTCCTTTCATAGTACTCAGGGGGTCACAGTTGGCAGTAAACAATCGGCTTCTTATATGTAGATTTGACTAAGATTGGTGTACCCGCATACCTAGCAATTTTTTCTCTCTGGTTATTTCTCCTGTCTCACATATGCTGTAAAGTATTAGCTTCCTTCATTCCCTCGGGTAAAATTACTTATGGCCTATTCAGCCATACTAGTGTTTTAAATGTCTTTAAATGTATGTTTTGCCTGGTTCTGTTTGTGGATTACTATTTTTGTACAATAAAATTGACTATTTAACGTGGATCCCATTGGTTTGCATATCCTTTTCTTTTTGTGTTTAGTGTGTAGCGTGTAGCTTAACCCTACACGCTAAACGCTACACTCTACACTCTACACCCTACACGCTACACCCTACACTCTACACCCTACACGCTACACGCTACACTCTTACACCCTACACGCTACACGCTACACTCTACACTCTACACGCTACACGCTACACTCTACACCCTACACTCTACACGCTACACGCTACACGCTACACCCTACACTCTACACGCTACACGCTACACTCTACACGCTACACGCTACATGCTACACTCTACACTCTACACCCTACACGCTACACGCTACACTCTACACTCTACACGCTACCACTCTAACACCCTACACTCTACACGCTACACGCTACACGCTACACCCTACACTCTACACGCTACACGCTACACTCTACACGCTACACGCTACATGCTACACTCTACACTCTACACCCTACACCCTACACGCTACACGCTATACTCTACACCCTACACGCTACACTCTACACGCTACACGCTACACTCTACACTCTACACGCTACACGCTACACTCTACACCCTACACGCAACACGCTACACTCTATACCCTACATGCTACACTCTGCACGCTACACGCTACGCTCTACACCCTACACGCTACACGCTACACCCTACACGCTAAACGCTACAGCTTATACCCTACACTCTACACCGTACACCCTACACGCTACACTCTACACCCTACATGCTACACCCTACACCCTACACCCTACATGCTACACCCTACACTCTACACCCTACACTCTACACACACTACACGCTACACCCTACACCCTACACGCTACACTCTACACGCTACACGCTACACTCTACACCCTACACGCAACACCCTACACGCTACACTCTACACGCTACACTCTACACCCTACACGCTACACTCTACACCCTACTCTCTACACGCTACACGCTACACTCTATACCCTACACTCTACACGCTACACCCTACACCCTACACTCTACATGCTACACCCTACACCCTACACTCTACATGCTACACTCAACACCCTACACGCTACACCCTACACCCTACACCCTACACGCTACACGCTACACTCAACACCCTACACGCTACACCCTACACCCTACACCCTACACGCTACACGCTACACTCTACACTCTACCCCCTACATGCTACACCCTACACTCTACACCCTACACGCAACACGCTACACTCTACACCCTACACGCTACACTCTGCATTCTACACGCTACACCCTACACCCTGCACGCTACACTCTGCACGCTACACGCTACACTCTACACCATACACGCTACACCCTACACTCTACACCCTACACCCTACACGCTATACCCGACACCCTACACCCTACATGCTTCACCCTACACGCTACACTCTACACTCTACACCCTACACCCTACACGCTACATGCTACAACCTACACGCTACACTCTACACCCTACACTCTACACGCTACACACTACACGCTACACCCTACACGCTACACGCTACACCCTACACGCTACACGTTACACTCTACACCCTACACCCTACACGCTACACGCTACACCCTACACGCTACACGTTACACTCTACACCCTACACGCTACACTCTACACCCTGCACCCTACATGCTACACGCTACACCCTACATGCTACACGCTACACAATACACGCTACACGTTACACTCTACACCCTACACTCTACACCCTACACTACACGCTACACTCTACACCCTACACTCTACACGCTACACGCTACACCCTACACCCTACACGCTACAATCTACACCCTACACGCTACACGCTACACCCTACACTCTACACCCTACACCCTACACGCTACACACTATACTCTACACCCTACACGCTACACCCTACACGCAACACGCTACACTCTACACCCTACACGCTACACTCTGCACGCTACACGCTACACCCTACACCCTACACGCTACACTCTACACGCTACACTCTACACCATACACGCTACACCCTACACTCTACACCCTACACGCTATACCCGACACCCTACACCCTGCATGCTTCACACTACACGCTACACTCTACACTATACACCCTACACCCTACACGCTACATGCTACACCCTACACGCTACACTCTACACCCTACACCCTACACGCTACACACTACACGCTACACACTACACCCTACACACTACACGTTACACTCTACACCCTACACTCTGCACTCTACACCCTACACCCTACACGCTACACGCTACAATCTACACCCTACACGCTACACGCTACACCCTACACCCTACACGCTACAATCTACACGCTACACGCTACACCCTACACACTACACCCTACACTCTACACCCTACACCCTACACGCTACACGCTACACCCTACACACTACACCCTACACTCTACACCCTACACCCTACACGCTACACGCTACACCCTACACGCTACACGTTACAATCTACACCCTACACCCTACACTCTACACCCTACACCCTACTCTCTACACGCTATATTCTACACCCTACACGCTACACTCTACACCCTACACGCTACACTCTACACCCTAGACGCTACACTCTATACCCTACACTCTACACGCTACACCCTACACCCTACACTCTACATGCTACACCCTACACCCTACACCCTACACTCTACATGCTACACGCTACACGCTACATGCTACACGCTACACCCTACACGCTACACACTACACACTACACGCTACACCCTACACCCTACACCCTACACGCTACACGCTACACTCTACACCCTACACGCTACACCCTACACCCTACACCCTACACGCTACATGCTACACGCTACACGCTACACCCTACACGCTACACCCTACACTCTACACCCTACACCCTACACACTACACGCTACTCGCTACACTCTACACCCTACACGCTACACGCTACACTCTACACCCTACAAGCTACACGCTACACCCTACACTCTACACCCTACACCGTACACGCTACACGCTACACTCTACACGCTACACCCTTCACTCTACACCCTACACCCTACATGCTACACTCTACACCCTACACGGTACACCCTACAATCTACACGCTACATGCTACACTCTACGCTCTACACCCTACACCCTACACGCTACATGCTACACTCTACACCCTACACGCTACACTCTACACCCTACACGCTACATGCTACACTCTACACCATACACCCTACACGCTACATGCTACACGCTACACTCTACACCCTACACGCTACACGCTAGGGTGTAGAGTGTAATATGTAGCGTGTAGTTTGTAGCGTTTAGCTTGTAGGGTGTAGCGTGTAGCGTGTAGGGTGTAGAGTGTAGTGTGTAGCGTGTAGCATGTAGGGTGTAGGGTGTAGAGTGTAGAGTGTAGCGTGTAGGGTGTAGAGTGTAGGGTGTAGGATGTAGAGTGTAGGGTTTAGAGTGTAATGTGTAGCGTGTAGGGTGTAGCGTGTAGCATGTAGGGTGTAGGGTGTGGAGTGTAGGGTGTAGCGTGTAGGGTGTAGAGTGTAGCGTGTAGCGTGTAGAGTGTAGGGTGTAGCGTGTAGGGTGTAGAGTGTAGCGTGTAGGGTGTAGCGTGTAGCGTGCAGGGTGTAGAGTGTAGCGTATAGCGTGTAGGGTGTAGGGTGTAGAGTGTAGAGTGTAGCGTGCAGAGTGTAGCATGCAGGGTGTAGGGTGTAGCGTGTAGAATGCAGAGTGTAGCGTGTAGGGTGTAGAGTGTAGCGTGTAGGGTGTAGAGTATAGCGTGTAGCGTGTAGGGTGTAGGGTGTAGAGTGTAGAGTGTAGCGTGTAGCATGCAGAGTGTAGCATGCAGGGTGGAGGGTGTAGCGTGTAGAATGCAGAGTGTAGCGTGTAGGGTGTAGAGTGTAGCGTGTTGCGTGTAGGGTGTAGAGTGTAGCGTGTAGAGTGTAGCGTGTAGCGTGTAGCGTGTAGAGTGTAGCGTGTAGGGTGTATAGCGTGTAGCGTGTAGGGTGTAGGGTGTAGAGTGTAGAGTGTAGCGTGTAGCGTGTAGAGTGTAGCGTGTAGCGTGTAGCGTGTAGAGTGTAGGGTGTAGCGTGTAGGGTGTAGAGTGTCGGGTGTAGCGTGTAGGGTGTAGGGTGTAGAGTGTAGGGTGTAGCGTGTATGGTGTAGAGTGTAGCGTGTAGCGTGCAGTGTATAGCGTGTAGGGTGTAGCGTGTAGCGTGTAGAGTGTAGCGTGTAGGGTGTAGAGTGTAGCGTGTTGCGTGTAGGGTGTAGAGTGTAGCGTGTAGCGTGTAGAGTGTAGAGTGTAGCATGTAGCGTGTAGAGTGTAGCGTGTAGGGTGTAGAGTATAGCGTGTAGCGTGTAGGGTGTAGGGTGTAGAGTGTAGAGTGTAGCATGTAGCGTGTAGCGTGTAGCGTGTAGCGTGTAGCGTGTAGAGTGTAGGGTGTAGCGTGTAGCGTGTAGAGTGTAGGGTGTAGAGTGTAGCGTGTAGCGTGTAGGGTGTAGGGTGTAGAGTGTAGCGTGTAGCGTGTAGAGTGTACGGTGTAGAGTGTAGGGTGTAGCGTGTAGGGTGTACACCCGACACTCTACACCCTACACGCTACACCCTACACTCTACACGCTACACGCTACACGCTACACCCTACACGCTACATGCTACACTCTACACCCTACACGCTACACTCTACACCCTACACGCTACATGCTACACTCTACACCATACACCCTACACGCTACATGCTACACGCTACACTCTACACCCTACACGCTATACGCTAGGGTGTAGAGTGTAATATGTAGCGTGTAGTTTGTAGCGTTTAGCTTGTAGGGTGTAGCGTGTAGCGTGTAGGGTGTAGAGTGTAGTGTGTAGCGTGTAGCATGTAGGGTGTAGGGTGTAGAGTGTAGAGTGTAGCGTGTAGGGTGTAGAGTGTAGGGTGTAGGATGTAGAGTGTAGGGTTTAGAGTGTAATGTGTAGCGTGTAGGGTGTAGCGTGTAGCATGTAGGGTGTAGGGTGTGGAGTGTAGGGTGTAGCGTGTAGGGTGTAGAGTGTAGCGTGTAGAGTGTAAGGTGTAGCGTGTAGGGTGTAGAGTGTAGCGTGTAGGGTGTAGCGTGTAGCGTGCAGGGTGTAGAGTGTAGCGTATAGCGTGTAGGGTGTAGGGTGTAGAGTGTAGAGTGTAGCGTGTAGCGTGCAGAGTGTAGCATGCAGGGTGTAGGGTGTAGCGTGTAGAATGCAGAGTGTAGCGTGTAGGGTGTAGAGTGTAGCGTGTAGGGTGTAGAGTATAGCGTGTAGCGTGTAGGGTGTAGGGTGTAGAGTGTAGAGTGTAGCGTGTAGCATGCAGAGTGTAGCATGCAGGGTGTAGGGTGTAGCGTGTAGAATGCAGAGTGTAGCGTGTAGGGTGTAGAGTGTAGCGTGTTGCGTGTAGGGTGTAGAGTGTAGCGTGTAGCGTGTAGAGTGTAGCGTGTAGCGTGTAGCGTGTAGAGTGTAGCGTGTAGGGTGTATAGCGTGTAGCGTGTAGGGTGTAGGGTGTAGAGTGTAGAGTGTAGCGTGTAGCGTGTAGAGTGTAGCGTGTAGCGTGTAGCGTGTAGAGTGTAGGGTGTAGCGTGTAGGGTGTAGAGTGTAGGGTGTAGCGAGTAGGGTGTAGCGTGTAGCGTGTAGCGTGTAGGGTGTAGGGTGTAGGGTGTAGCGTGTAGGGTGTAGAGTGTAGCGTGTAGGGTGTAGGCTGTAGGGTGTAGCGTGTAGTGTGTAGAGTGTAGCGTGTAGCGTGTAGGGTGTAGCGTGTAGCATGTATCGTGTAGCGTGTAGCATGTAGAGTGTAGGGTGTAGGCTGTAGGGTGTAGCATGTAGAGTGTAGGGTGTAGGCTGTAGCGTGTAGAGTGTAGGGTATAGAGTGTAGCGTGTAGAGAGTAGGGTGTAGAGTGTAGAGTGTAGCGTGTAGGGTGTAGAGTGTAGCGTGTAGAGCGTATTGTGTAGAATGTAGAGTGTAGCATGTAGCGTGTAGAGTGTAGGGTGTAGAGTGTAGCGTGTAGAGTGTAGCGTGTAGGGTGTAGCGTGTCGGGTGTAGGGTGTAGGGTGTAGCGTGTAGTTTGTAGGGTGTAGGGTGTTGCGTGTAGGGTGTAGAGTGTAGCGTGTAGCGTGTAGAGTGTAGCGTGTAGGGTGTAGGGTGTAGCGTGTAGTGTGTAGGGTGTAGGTTGTAGAGTGTAGGGTGTAGCATGTAGGGTGTAGGGTGTAGGGTGTAGCGTGTAGGGTGTACGGTGTAGAGTGTAGGGTATAAGCTGTAGCGTTTAGCGTGTAGGGTGTAGCGTGTAGCGTGTAGGGTGTAGAGTGTAGCGTGTAGGGTGTAGAGTATAGCATGTAGAGAGTAGGGTGTAGGGTGTAGGGTGTAGAGTGTAACGTGTAGCGTGTAGCGTGTAGGGTGTAGCGTGTAGCGTGTAGGGTGTAGAGTGTAGGGTGAAGGGTGTAGCGTGTAGCGTGTAGCGTGTAGGGTGTAGGGTGTAGATTGTAGCGTGTAGGGTGTAGCATGTAGCGTGTAGGGTGTAGGGTGTAGAGTGTAGCGTGTAGGGTGAAGCATGTAGGGTGTAGGGTGTCGGGTGTAGCGTGTAGGGTGTAGGGTGTAGAGCGTAGGGTGTAGCGTGTATGGTGTAGAGTGTAGCGTGTAGCGTGCAGAGTATAGCGTGTAGGGTGTAGCGTGTAGCGTGCAGAGTGTAGCGTGTAGGGTGTAGAGTGTAGCGTGTTGCGTGTAGGGTGTAGAGTGTAGCGTGTAGCGTGTAGAGTGTAGAGTGTAGCATGTAGCGTGTAGAGTGTAGCGTGTAGGGTGTAGAGTATAGCGTGTAGCGTGTAGGGTGTAGGGTGTAGAGTGTAGAGTGTAGCATGTAGCGTGTAGCGTGTAGAGTGTAGCGTGTAGCGTGTAGAGTGTAGGGTGTAGCATGTAGCGTGTAGCGTGTAGAGTGTAGGGTGTAGCGTGTAGCGTGTAGGGTGTAGGGTGTAGAGTGTAGCGTGTAGCGTGTAGAGTGTACGGTGTAGAGTGTAGGGTGTAGCGTGTAGGGTGTAGAGTGTAGCGTGTAGCGTGTAGCGTGTAGGGTTAAGTTACAACGCTACACACTAAACACAAAAAGAAAAGGATATGCAAACCAATGGGATCCACGTTAAATAGTCAATTTTATTGTACAAAAATAGTAATCCACAAACAGAACCAGGCAAATCATACATTTAAAAACATTTAAAACACTAGTATGGCTGAATAGGCCATAAGTAATTTTACCCGAGGGAATGAAGGAAGCTAATACTTTACAGCATATGTGAGACAGGAGAAATAACCAGAGAGAAAAAATTGCTAGGTATGCGGGTACACCAATCTTGGTCAAATCTACATATAAGAAGCCTATTGTTTACTGCCAACTGTGACCCCCTGAGTACTATGACAGGAAACATATACTCCAGCCTAGTATCTGGAAGAAATACATCATGGATCCTATGTTGTTCAACACAGCATGCGTGCGCACAGTTGGTAAGCAAATGAAAGCAGACCCCTATAGAAAGGTAATCAGGGAAATAGATATGCTGCAGTACTACAAAATCCTAGTTATTTGGATAAATGTATGCATACAGACGCCTTGTGGAAATAGAAAGAATCAGGATCCATTGTCCTAAGGCTTGGAAAAATGCCAGGCCATGCATGAAGTAAATAGGTGTAATTCCATAGCAGTCCTGTCCCTCGGGAAAAAAACAAAGGAAGCCCTGAACCCCACGCGTATCGACGCTACTCAAGCGTCTTCATCAGAGGAAAAAGTGACACCCTACACGCTACACTCTACACCCTACACAATACACGCTGCTTGCTACACCCTACATGCTACACTCTACACGCTACACGCTAAACCCTACACGGTACACCCTACACCCTACACCCTACACGCTACACGCTACACCCTACACCCTACACCCTACACGCTACAATCTACACGCTACACGCTACACACTATACGCTACACGCTACACGCTACACTCTACACCCTACACGCTACACTCTACACCCTACACGCTACACCCTACACTCTACACGCTACATGCTACACTCTACACCCTACACAATACACGCTACTTGCTACACCCTACATGCTACACTCTACACGCTACACGCTACACGCTACACCCTACACGGTACACCCTACACCCTACACCCTACACGCTACAATCTACACGCTACACGCTACACACTATACGCTACACGCTAGACGCTACACTCTACACGCTACACGATACACGCTACACCCTACACTCTACACCCTACACGCTACACGCTACACCCTACTAGCTAAACGCTACAAACTACACGCTACATATTACACTCTACACCCTAGCGTGTAGCGTGTAGGGTGTAGAGTGTAGCGTGTAGGGTGTAGAGTGTAGCGTGTAGGGTGTAGAGTGTAGCATGTAGCGTGTAGGGTGTAGGGTGTAGAGTGTAGAGTGTAGCATGTAGCGTGTAGATTGTAGGGTGTACCGTGTAGGGTGTAGAGTGTAGCATGTAGGGTGTAGGGTGTAGAGTGAAGGGTGTAGCGTGTAGAGTGTAGCGTGTAGCGTGTACGGTGTAGGGTGTAGAGTGTAGGGTGTAGCGTGTAGCGTGTAGCTTGTAGGGTGTAGAGTGTAGCGTGTAGCGTATAGGCTGTAGCGTGTAGGGTGTAGCATGTATCATGTAGGGTGTAGGGTGTAGAGTGTAGCATGTAGCGTGTAGCGTGTGTAGGGTGTAGGGTGTAGCGTGTAGGGTGTAGAGTGCAGCGTGTAGGGTGTAGAGTGTAGCGTGTAGCGTGTGTAGGGTGTAGGGTGTAGAGTGTAGCGTGTAGCGTGTAGGGTGTAGGGTGTAGAGTGTAGCGTGTAGGGTGTAGCGTGTAGGGTTTAGGGTGTAGGGTGTAGAGTGTAGGGTGTTGCGTGTAGGGTGTGGAGTGTAGCGTGTAGGGTGTAGGGTGTAGAGTGTAGCGTGTAGCGTGTAGGGTGGAGAGTGTAGAGTGTAGGGTGTAGCGTGTAGGGTGTAGAGTGTAGCGTGTAGCGTGCAGGGTGTAGAGTGTAGCGTATAGCGTGTAGGGTGTAGGATGTAGAGTGTAGCGTGTAGGGTGTAGAGTGTAGCGTGTAGGGTGAAGCATGTAGGGTGTAGGGTGTCGGGTATAGCGTGTAGGGTGTAGGGTGTAGAGTGTAGGGTGTAGCGTGTATGGTGTAGAGTGTAGCGTGTAGCGTGTAGAGTGTAGCGTGTAGGGTGTAGCGTGTAGCGTGCAGAGTGTAGCGTGTAGGGTGTAGAGTGTAGCGTGTTGCGTGTAGGGTGTAGAGTGTAGCGTGTAGCGTGTAGAGTGTAGAGTGTAGCGTGTAGAGTGTAGCGGGTAGGGTGTAGAGTGTAGCATGTAGCGTGTAGGGTGTAGGGTGTAGAGTGTAGAGTGTAGCGTGTAGGGTGAAGCATGTAGGGTGTAGGGTGTCGGGTATAGCGTGTAGGGTGTAGGGTGTAGAGTGTAGGGTGTAGCGTGTATGGTGTAGAGTGTAGCGTGTAGCGTGTAGAGTGTAGCGTGTAGGGTGTAGGGTGTAGCGTGTAGCGTGTTGAGTGTAGAGTGTAGCGTGTAGCGTGTAGAGTGTAGAGTGTAGCGTGTAGCGTGTAGAGTGTAGAGTGTAGCGTGTAGAGTGTAGCGGGTAGGGTGTAGAGTGTAGCGAGTAGCGTGTAGGGTGTAGGGTGTAGAGTGTAGGGTGTAGCGTGTAGGGTGTAGAGTGTAGCGTGTTGCGTGTAGGGTGTAGAGTGTAGCGTGTAGAGTGTAGCGTGTAGCGTGTAGCGTGTAGAGTGTAGCGTGTAGGGTGTATAGCGTGTAGCGTGTAGGGTGTAGGGTGTAGAGTGTAGAGTGTAGCGTGTAGCGTGTAGAGTGTAGCGTGTAGCGTGTAGCGTGTAGAGTGTAGGGTGTAGCGTGTAGGGTGTAGAGTGTCGGGTGTAGCGTGTAGGGTGTAGGGTGTAGAGTGTAGGGTGTAGCGTGTATGGTGTAGAGTGTAGCGTGTAGCGTGCAGTGTATAGCGTGTAGGGTGTAGCGTGTAGCGTGTAGAGTGTAGCGTGTAGGGTGTAGAGTGTAGCGTGTTGCGTGTAGGGTGTAGAGTGTAGCGTGTAGCGTGTAGAGTGTAGAGTGTAGCATGTAGCGTGTAGAGTGTAGCGTGTAGGGTGTAGAGTATAGCGTGTAGCGTGTAGGGTGTAGGGTGTAGAGTGTAGAGTGTAGCATGTAGCGTGTAGCGTGTAGCGTGTAGCGTGTAGCGTGTAGAGTGTAGGGTGTAGCGTGTAGCGTGTAGAGTGTAGGGTGTAGAGTGTAGCGTGTAGCGTGTAGGGTGTAGGGTGTAGAGTGTAGCGTGTAGCGTGTAGAGTGTACGGTGTAGAGTGTAGGGTGTAGCGTGTAGGGTGTACACCCGACACTCTACACCCTACACGCTACACCCTACACTCTACACGCTACACGCTACACGCTACACCCTACACGCTACATGCTACACTCTACACCCTACACGCTACACTCTACACCCTACACGCTACATGCTACACTCTACACCATACACCCTACACGCTACATGCTACACGCTACACTCTACACCCTACACGCTATACGCTAGGGTGTAGAGTGTAATATGTAGCGTGTAGTTTGTAGCGTTTAGCTTGTAGGGTGTAGCGTGTAGCGTGTAGGGTGTAGAGTGTAGTGTGTAGCGTGTAGCATGTAGGGTGTAGGGTGTAGAGTGTAGAGTGTAGCGTGTAGGGTGTAGAGTGTAGGGTGTAGGATGTAGAGTGTAGGGTTTAGAGTGTAATGTGTAGCGTGTAGGGTGTAGCGTGTAGCATGTAGGGTGTAGGGTGTGGAGTGTAGGGTGTAGCGTGTAGGGTGTAGAGTGTAGCGTGTAGCGTGTAGAGTGTAGGGTGTAGCGTGTAGGGTGTAGAGTGTAGCGTGTAGGGTGTAGCGTGTAGCGTGCAGGGTGTAGAGTGTAGCGTATAGCGTGTAGGGTGTAGGGTGTAGAGTGTAGAGTGTAGCGTGTAGCGTGCAGAGTGTAGCATGCAGGGTGTAGGGTGTAGCGTGTAGAATGCAGAGTGTAGCGTGTAGGGTGTAGAGTGTAGCGTGTAGGGTGTAGAGTATAGCGTGTAGCGTGTAGGGTGTAGGGTGTAGAGTGTAGAGTGTAGCGTGTAGCATGCAGAGTGTAGCATGCAGGGTGTAGGGTGTAGCGTGTAGAATGCAGAGTGTAGCGTGTAGGGTGTAGAGTGTAGCGTGTTGCGTGTAGGGTGTAGAGTGTAGCGTGTAGCGTGTAGAGTGTAGCGTGTAGCGTGTAGCGTGTAGAGTGTAGCGTGTAGGGTGTATAGCGTGTAGCGTGTAGGGTGTAGGGTGTAGAGTGTAGAGTGTAGCGTGTAGCGTGTAGAGTGTAGCGTGTAGCGTGTAGCGTGTAGAGTGTAGGGTGTAGCGTGTAGGGTGTAGAGTGTAGGGTGTAGCGAGTAGGGTGTAGCGTGTAGCGTGTAGCGTGTAGGGTGTAGGGTGTAGGGTGTAGCGTGTAGGGTGTAGAGTGTAGCGTGTAGGGTGTAGGCTGTAGGGTGTAGCGTGTAGTGTGTAGAGTGTAGCGTGTAGCGTGTAGGGTGTAGCGTGTAGCATGTATCGTGTAGCGTGTAGCATGTAGAGTGTAGGGTGTAGGCTGTAGGGTGTAGCATGTAGAGTGTAGGGTGTAGGCTGTAGCGTGTAGAGTGTAGGGTATAGAGTGTAGCGTGTAGAGAGTAGGGTGTAGAGTGTAGAGTGTAGCGTGTAGGGTGTAGAGTGTAGCGTGTAGAGCGTATTGTGTAGAATGTAGAGTGTAGCATGTAGCGTGTAGAGTGTAGGGTGTAGAGTGTAGCGTGTAGAGTGTAGCGTGTAGGGTGTAGCGTGTCGGGTGTAGGGTGTAGGGTGTAGCGTGTAGTTTGTAGGGTGTAGGGTGTTGCGTGTAGGGTGTAGAGTGTAGCGTGTAGCGTGTAGAGTGTAGCGTGTAGGGTGTAGGGTGTAGCGTGTAGTGTGTAGGGTGTAGGTTGTAGAGTGTAGGGTGTAGCATGTAGGGTGTAGGGTGTAGCGTGTAGGGTGTACGGTGTAGAGTGTAGGGTATAAGCTGTAGCGTTTAGCGTGTAGGGTGTAGCGTGTAGCGTGTAGGGTGTAGAGTGTAGCGTGTAGGGTGTAGAGTATAGCATGTAGAGAGTAGGGTGTAGGGTGTAGGGTGTAGAGTGTAACGTGTAGCGTGTAGGGTGTAGCGTGTAGCGTGTAGGGTGTAGAGTGTAGGGTGAAGGGTGTAGCGTGTAGCGTGTAGCGTGTAGGGTGTAGGGTGTAGATTGTAGCGTGTAGGGTGTAGCATGTAGCGTGTAGGGTGTAGGGTGTAGAGTGTAGAGTGTAGCGTGTAGGGTGAAGCATGTAGGGTGTAGGGTGTCGGGTGTAGCGTGTAGGGTGTAGGGTGTAGAGCGTAGGGTGTAGCGTGTATGGTGTAGAGTGTAGCGTGTAGCGTGCAGAGTATAGCGTGTAGGGTGTAGCGTGTAGCGTGCAGAGTGTAGCGTGTAGGGTGTAGAGTGTAGCGTGTTGCGTGTAGGGTGTAGAGTGTAGCGTGTAGCGTGTAGAGTGTAGAGTGTAGCATGTAGCGTGTAGAGTGTAGCGTGTAGGGTGTAGAGTATAGCGTGTAGCGTGTAGGGTGTAGGGTGTAGAGTGTAGAGTGTAGCATGTAGCGTGTAGCGTGTAGAGTGTAGCGTGTAGCGTGTAGAGTGTAGGGTGTAGCATGTAGCGTGTAGCGTGTAGAGTGTAGGGTGTAGCGTGTAGCGTGTAGGGTGTAGGGTGTAGAGTGTAGCGTGTAGCGTGTAGAGTGTACGGTGTAGAGTGTAGGGTGTAGCGTGTAGGGTGTAGAGTGTAGCGTGTAGCGTGTAGCGTGTAGGGTTAAGTTACACGCTACACACTAAACACAAAAAGAAAAGGATATGCAAACCAATGGGATCCACGTTAAATAGTCAATTTTATTGTACAAAAATAGTAATCCACAAACAGAACCAGGCAAATCATACATTTAAAAACATTTAAAACACTAGTATGGCTGAATAGGCCATAAGTAATTTTACCCGAGGGAATGAAGGAAGCTAATACTTTACAGCATATGTGAGACAGGAGAAATAACCAGAGAGAAAAAATTGCTAGGTATGCGGGTACACCAATCTTGGTCAAATCTACATATAAGAAGCCTATTGTTTACTGCCAACTGTGACCCCCTGAGTACTATGACAGGAAACATATACTCCAGCCTAGTATCTGGAAGAAATACATCATGGATCCTATGTTGTTCAACACAGCATGCGTGCGCACAGTTGGTAAGCAAATGAAAGCAGACCCCTATAGAAAGGTAATCAGGGAAATAGATATGCTGCAGTACTACAAAATCCTAGTTATTTGGATAAATGTATGCATACAGACGCCTTGTGGAAATAGAAAGAATCAGGATCCATTGTCCTAAGGCTTGGAAAAATGCCAGGCCATGCATGAAGTAAATAGGTGTAATTCCATAGCAGTCCTGTCCCTCGGGAAAAAAACAAAGGAAGCCCTGAACCCCACGCGTATCGACGCTACTCAAGCGTCTTCATCAGAGGAAAAAGTGACACCCTACACGCTACACTCTACACCCTACACAATACACGCTGCTTGCTACACCCTACATGCTACACTCTACACGCTACACGCTAAACCCTACACGGTACACCCTACACCCTACACCCTACACGCTACACGCTACACCCTACACCCTACACCCTACACGCTACAATCTACACGCTACACGCTACACACTATACGCTACACGCTACACGCTACACTCTACACCCTACACGCTACACTCTACACCCTACACGCTACACCCTACACTCTACACGCTACATGCTACACTCTACACCCTACACAATACACGCTACTTGCTACACCCTACATGCTACACTCTACACGCTACACGCTACACGCTACACCCTACACGGTACACCCTACACCCTACACCCTACACGCTACAATCTACACGCTACACGCTACACACTATACGCTACACGCTAGACGCTACACTCTACACGCTACACGATACACGCTACACCCTACACTCTACACCCTACACGCTACACGCTACACCCTACTAGCTAAACGCTACAAACTACACGCTACATATTACACTCTACACCCTAGCGTGTAGCGTGTAGGGTGTAGAGTGTAGCGTGTAGGGTGTAGAGTGTAGCGTGTAGGGTGTAGAGTGTAGCATGTAGCGTGTAGGGTGTAGGGTGTAGAGTGTAGAGTGTAGCATGTAGCGTGTAGATTGTAGGGTGTACCGTGTAGGGTGTAGAGTGTAGCATGTAGGGTGTAGGGTGTAGAGTGAAGGGTGTAGCGTGTAGAGTGTAGCGTGTAGCGTGTACGGTGTAGGGTGTAGAGTGTAGGGTGTAGCGTGTAGCGTGTAGCTTGTAGGGTGTAGAGTGTAGCGTGTAGCGTATAGGCTGTAGCGTGTAGGGTGTAGCATGTATCATGTAGGGTGTAGGGTGTAGAGTGTAGCATGTAGCGTGTAGCGTGTGTAGGGTGTAGGGTGTAGCGTGTAGGGTGTAGAGTGCAGCGTGTAGGGTGTAGAGTGTAGCGTGTAGCGTGTGTAGGGTGTAGGGTGTAGAGTGTAGCGTGTAGCGTGTAGGGTGTAGGGTGTAGAGTGTAGCGTGTAGGGTGTAGCGTGTAGGGTTTAGGGTGTAGGGTGTAGAGTGTAGGGTGTTGCGTGTAGGGTGTGGAGTGTAGCGTGTAGGGTGTAGGGTGTAGAGTGTAGCGTGTAGCGTGTAGGGTGGAGAGTGTAGAGTGTAGGGTGTAGCGTGTAGGGTGTAGAGTGTAGCGTGTAGCGTGCAGGGTGTAGAGTGTAGCGTATAGCGTGTAGGGTGTAGGATGTAGAGTGTAGCGTGTAGGGTGTAGAGTGTAGCGTGTAGGGTGAAGCATGTAGGGTGTAGGGTGTCGGGTATAGCGTGTAGGGTGTAGGGTGTAGAGTGTAGGGTGTAGCGTGTATGGTGTAGAGTGTAGCGTGTAGCGTGTAGAGTGTAGCGTGTAGGGTGTAGCGTGTAGCGTGCAGAGTGTAGCGTGTAGGGTGTAGAGTGTAGCGTGTTGCGTGTAGGGTGTAGAGTGTAGCGTGTAGCGTGTAGAGTGTAGAGTGTAGCGTGTAGAGTGTAGCGGGTAGGGTGTAGAGTGTAGCATGTAGCGTGTAGGGTGTAGGGTGTAGAGTGTAGAGTGTAGCGTGTAGGGTGAAGCATGTAGGGTGTAGGGTGTCGGGTATAGCGTGTAGGGTGTAGGGTGTAGAGTGTAGGGTGTAGCGTGTATGGTGTAGAGTGTAGCGTGTAGCGTGTAGAGTGTAGCGTGTAGGGTGTAGGGTGTAGCGTGTAGCGTGTTGAGTGTAGAGTGTAGCGTGTAGCGTGTAGAGTGTAGAGTGTAGCGTGTAGCGTGTAGAGTGTAGAGTGTAGCGTGTAGAGTGTAGCGGGTAGGGTGTAGAGTGTAGCGAGTAGCGTGTAGGGTGTAGGGTGTAGAGTGTAGGGTGTAGCGTGTAGGGTGTAGAGTGTAGCGTGTTGCGTGTAGGGTGTAGAGTGTAGCGTGTAGAGTGTAGCGTGTAGCGTGTAGCGTGTAGAGTGTAGCGTGTAGGGTGTATAGCGTGTAGCGTGTAGGGTGTAGGGTGTAGAGTGTAGAGTGTAGCGTGTAGCGTGTAGAGTGTAGCGTGTAGCGTGTAGCGTGTAGAGTGTAGGGTGTAGCGTGTAGGGTGTAGAGTGTCGGGTGTAGCGTGTAGGGTGTAGGGTGTAGAGTGTAGGGTGTAGCGTGTATGGTGTAGAGTGTAGCGTGTAGCGTGCAGTGTATAGCGTGTAGGGTGTAGCGTGTAGCGTGTAGAGTGTAGCGTGTAGGGTGTAGAGTGTAGCGTGTTGCGTGTAGGGTGTAGAGTGTAGCGTGTAGCGTGTAGAGTGTAGAGTGTAGCATGTAGCGTGTAGAGTGTAGCGTGTAGGGTGTAGAGTATAGCGTGTAGCGTGTAGGGTGTAGGGTGTAGAGTGTAGAGTGTAGCATGTAGCGTGTAGCGTGTAGCGTGTAGCGTGTAGCGTGTAGAGTGTAGGGTGTAGCGTGTAGCGTGTAGAGTGTAGGGTGTAGAGTGTAGCGTGTAGCGTGTAGGGTGTAGGGTGTAGAGTGTAGCGTGTAGCGTGTAGAGTGTACGGTGTAGAGTGTAGGGTGTAGCGTGTAGGGTGTACACCCGACACTCTACACCCTACACGCTACACCCTACACTCTACACGCTACACGCTACACGCTACACCCTACACGCTACATGCTACACTCTACACCCTACACGCTACACTCTACACCCTACACGCTACATGCTACACTCTACACCATACACCCTACACGCTACATGCTACACGCTACACTCTACACCCTACACGCTATACGCTAGGGTGTAGAGTGTAATATGTAGCGTGTAGTTTGTAGCGTTTAGCTTGTAGGGTGTAGCGTGTAGCGTGTAGGGTGTAGAGTGTAGTGTGTAGCGTGTAGCATGTAGGGTGTAGGGTGTAGAGTGTAGAGTGTAGCGTGTAGGGTGTAGAGTGTAGGGTGTAGGATGTAGAGTGTAGGGTTTAGAGTGTAATGTGTAGCGTGTAGGGTGTAGCGTGTAGCATGTAGGGTGTAGGGTGTGGAGTGTAGGGTGTAGCGTGTAGGGTGTAGAGTGTAGCGTGTAGCGTGTAGAGTGTAGGGTGTAGCGTGTAGGGTGTAGAGTGTAGCGTGTAGGGTGTAGCGTGTAGCGTGCAGGGTGTAGAGTGTAGCGTATAGCGTGTAGGGTGTAGGGTGTAGAGTGTAGAGTGTAGCGTGTAGCGTGCAGAGTGTAGCATGCAGGGTGTAGGGTGTAGCGTGTAGAATGCAGAGTGTAGCGTGTAGGGTGTAGAGTGTAGCGTGTAGGGTGTAGAGTATAGCGTGTAGCGTGTAGGGTGTAGGGTGTAGAGTGTAGAGTGTAGCGTGTAGCATGCAGAGTGTAGCATGCAGGGTGTAGGGTGTAGCGTGTAGAATGCAGAGTGTAGCGTGTAGGGTGTAGAGTGTAGCGTGTTGCGTGTAGGGTGTAGAGTGTAGCGTGTAGCGTGTAGAGTGTAGCGTGTAGCGTGTAGCGTGTAGAGTGTAGCGTGTAGGGTGTATAGCGTGTAGCGTGTAGGGTGTAGGGTGTAGAGTGTAGAGTGTAGCGTGTAGCGTGTAGAGTGTAGCGTGTAGCGTGTAGCGTGTAGAGTGTAGGGTGTAGCGTGTAGGGTGTAGAGTGTAGGGTGTAGCGAGTAGGGTGTAGCGTGTAGCGTGTAGCGTGTAGGGTGTAGGGTGTAGGGTGTAGCGTGTAGGGTGTAGAGTGTAGCGTGTAGGGTGTAGGCTGTAGGGTGTAGCGTGTAGTGTGTAGAGTGTAGCGTGTAGCGTGTAGGGTGTAGCGTGTAGCATGTATCGTGTAGCGTGTAGCATGTAGAGTGTAGGGTGTAGGCTGTAGGGTGTAGCATGTAGAGTGTAGGGTGTAGGCTGTAGCGTGTAGAGTGTAGGGTATAGAGTGTAGCGTGTAGAGAGTAGGGTGTAGAGTGTAGAGTGTAGCGTGTAGGGTGTAGAGTGTAGCGTGTAGAGCGTATTGTGTAGAATGTAGAGTGTAGCATGTAGCGTGTAGAGTGTAGGGTGTAGAGTGTAGCGTGTAGAGTGTAGCGTGTAGGGTGTAGCGTGTCGGGTGTAGGGTGTAGGGTGTAGCGTGTAGTTTGTAGGGTGTAGGGTGTTGCGTGTAGGGTGTAGAGTGTAGCGTGTAGCGTGTAGAGTGTAGCGTGTAGGGTGTAGGGTGTAGCGTGTAGTGTGTAGGGTGTAGGTTGTAGAGTGTAGGGTGTAGCATGTAGGGTGTAGGGTGTAGGGTGTAGCGTGTAGGGTGTACGGTGTAGAGTGTAGGGTATAAGCTGTAGCGTTTAGCGTGTAGGGTGTAGCGTGTAGCGTGTAGGGTGTAGAGTGTAGCGTGTAGGGTGTAGAGTATAGCATGTAGAGAGTAGGGTGTAGGGTGTAGGGTGTAGAGTGTAACGTGTAGCGTGTAGGGTGTAGCGTGTAGCGTGTAGGGTGTAGAGTGTAGGGTGAAGGGTGTAGCGTGTAGCGTGTAGCGTGTAGGGTGTAGGGTGTAGATTGTAGCGTGTAGGGTGTAGCATGTAGCGTGTAGGGTGTAGGGTGTAGAGTGTAGAGTGTAGCGTGTAGGGTGAAGCATGTAGGGTGTAGGGTGTCGGGTGTAGCGTGTAGGGTGTAGGGTGTAGAGCGTAGGGTGTAGCGTGTATGGTGTAGAGTGTAGCGTGTAGCGTGCAGAGTATAGCGTGTAGGGTGTAGCGTGTAGCGTGCAGAGTGTAGCGTGTAGGGTGTAGAGTGTAGCGTGTTGCGTGTAGGGTGTAGAGTGTAGCGTGTAGCGTGTAGAGTGTAGAGTGTAGCATGTAGCGTGTAGAGTGTAGCGTGTAGGGTGTAGAGTATAGCGTGTAGCGTGTAGGGTGTAGGGTGTAGAGTGTAGAGTGTAGCATGTAGCGTGTAGCGTGTAGAGTGTAGCGTGTAGCGTGTAGAGTGTAGGGTGTAGCATGTAGCGTGTAGCGTGTAGAGTGTAGGGTGTAGCGTGTAGCGTGTAGGGTGTAGGGTGTAGAGTGTAGCGTGTAGCGTGTAGAGTGTACGGTGTAGAGTGTAGGGTGTAGCGTGTAGGGTGTAGAGTGTAGCGTGTAGCGTGTAGCGTGTAGGGTTAAGTTACACGCTACACACTAAACACAAAAAGAAAAGGATATGCAAACCAATGGGATCCACGTTAAATAGTCAATTTTATTGTACAAAAATAGTAATCCACAAACAGAACCAGGCAAATCATACATTTAAAAACATTTAAAACACTAGTATGGCTGAATAGGCCATAAGTAATTTTACCCGAGGGAATGAAGGAAGCTAATACTTTACAGCATATGTGAGACAGGAGAAATAACCAGAGAGAAAAAATTGCTAGGTATGCGGGTACACCAATCTTGGTCAAATCTACATATAAGAAGCCTATTGTTTACTGCCAACTGTGACCCCCTGAGTACTATGACAGGAAACATATACTCCAGCCTAGTATCTGGAAGAAATACATCATGGATCCTATGTTGTTCAACACAGCATGCGTGCGCACAGTTGGTAAGCAAATGAAAGCAGACCCCTATAGAAAGGTAATCAGGGAAATAGATATGCTGCAGTACTACAAAATCCTAGTTATTTGGATAAATGTATGCATACAGACGCCTTGTGGAAATAGAAAGAATCAGGATCCATTGTCCTAAGGCTTGGAAAAATGCCAGGCCATGCATGAAGTAAATAGGTGTAATTCCATAGCAGTCCTGTCCCTCGGGAAAAAAACAAAGGAAGCCCTGAACCCCACGCGTATCGACGCTACTCAAGCGTCTTCATCAGAGGAAAAAGTGACACCCTACACGCTACACTCTACACCCTACACAATACACGCTGCTTGCTACACCCTACATGCTACACTCTACACGCTACACGCTAAACCCTACACGGTACACCCTACACCCTACACCCTACACGCTACACGCTACACCCTACACCCTACACCCTACACGCTACAATCTACACGCTACACGCTACACACTATACGCTACACGCTACACGCTACACTCTACACCCTACACGCTACACTCTACACCCTACACGCTACACCCTACACTCTACACGCTACATGCTACACTCTACACCCTACACAATACACGCTACTTGCTACACCCTACATGCTACACTCTACACGCTACACGCTACACGCTACACCCTACACGGTACACCCTACACCCTACACCCTACACGCTACAATCTACACGCTACACGCTACACACTATACGCTACACGCTAGACGCTACACTCTACACGCTACACGATACACGCTACACCCTACACTCTACACCCTACACGCTACACGCTACACCCTACTAGCTAAACGCTACAAACTACACGCTACATATTACACTCTACACCCTAGCGTGTAGCGTGTAGGGTGTAGAGTGTAGCGTGTAGGGTGTAGAGTGTAGCGTGTAGGGTGTAGAGTGTAGCATGTAGCGTGTAGGGTGTAGGGTGTAGAGTGTAGAGTGTAGCATGTAGCGTGTAGATTGTAGGGTGTACCGTGTAGGGTGTAGAGTGTAGCATGTAGGGTGTAGGGTGTAGAGTGAAGGGTGTAGCGTGTAGAGTGTAGCGTGTAGCGTGTACGGTGTAGGGTGTAGAGTGTAGGGTGTAGCGTGTAGCGTGTAGCTTGTAGGGTGTAGAGTGTAGCGTGTAGCGTATAGGCTGTAGCGTGTAGGGTGTAGCATGTATCATGTAGGGTGTAGGGTGTAGAGTGTAGCATGTAGCGTGTAGCGTGTGTAGGGTGTAGGGTGTAGCGTGTAGGGTGTAGAGTGCAGCGTGTAGGGTGTAGAGTGTAGCGTGTAGCGTGTAGGGTGTAGGGTGTAGAGTGTAGCGTGTAGCGTGTAGGGTGTAGGGTGTAGAGTGTAGCGTGTAGGGTGTAGCGTGTAGGGTTTAGGGTGTAGGGTGTAGAGTGTAGGGTGTTGCGTGTAGGGTGTGGAGTGTAGCGTGTAGGGTGTAGGGTGTAGAGTGTAGCGTGTAGCGTGTAGGGTGGAGAGTGTAGAGTGTAGGGTGTAGCGTGTAGGGTGTAGAGTGTAGCGTGTAGCGTGCAGGGTGTAGAGTGTAGCGTATAGCGTGTAGGGTGTAGGATGTAGAGTGTAGCGTGTAGGGTGTAGAGTGTAGCGTGTAGGGTGAAGCATGTAGGGTGTAGGGTGTCGGGTATAGCGTGTAGGGTGTAGGGTGTAGAGTGTAGGGTGTAGCGTGTATGGTGTAGAGTGTAGCGTGTAGCGTGTAGAGTGTAGCGTGTAGGGTGTAGCGTGTAGCGTGCAGAGTGTAGCGTGTAGGGTGTAGAGTGTAGCGTGTTGCGTGTAGGGTGTAGAGTGTAGCGTGTAGCGTGTAGAGTGTAGAGTGTAGCGTGTAGAGTGTAGCGGGTAGGGTGTAGAGTGTAGCATGTAGCGTGTAGGGTGTAGGGTGTAGAGTGTAGAGTGTAGCGTGTAGGGTGAAGCATGTAGGGTGTAGGGTGTCGGGTATAGCGTGTAGGGTGTAGGGTGTAGAGTGTAGGGTGTAGCGTGTATGGTGTAGAGTGTAGCGTGTAGCGTGTAGAGTGTAGCGTGTAGGGTGTAGGGTGTAGCGTGTAGCGTGTTGAGTGTAGAGTGTAGCGTGTAGCGTGTAGAGTGTAGAGTGTAGCGTGTAGCGTGTAGAGTGTAGAGTGTAGCGTGTAGAGTGTAGCGGGTAGGGTGTAGAGTGTAGCGAGTAGCGTGTAGGGTGTAGGGTGTAGAGTGTAGGGTGTAGCGTGTAGGGTGTAGAGTGTAGCGTGTTGCGTGTAGGGTGTAGAGTGTAGCGTGTAGAGTGTAGCGTGTAGCGTGTAGCGTGTAGAGTGTAGCGTGTAGGGTGTATAGCGTGTAGCGTGTAGGGTGTAGGGTGTAGAGTGTAGAGTGTAGCGTGTAGCGTGTAGAGTGTAGCGTGTAGCGTGTAGCGTGTAGAGTGTAGGGTGTAGCGTGTAGGGTGTAGAGTGTCGGGTGTAGCGTGTAGGGTGTAGGGTGTAGAGTGTAGGGTGTAGCGTGTATGGTGTAGAGTGTAGCGTGTAGCGTGCAGTGTATAGCGTGTAGGGTGTAGCGTGTAGCGTGTAGAGTGTAGCGTGTAGGGTGTAGAGTGTAGCGTGTTGCGTGTAGGGTGTAGAGTGTAGCGTGTAGCGTGTAGAGTGTAGAGTGTAGCATGTAGCGTGTAGAGTGTAGCGTGTAGGGTGTAGAGTATAGCGTGTAGCGTGTAGGGTGTAGGGTGTAGAGTGTAGAGTGTAGCATGTAGCGTGTAGCGTGTAGCGTGTAGCGTGTAGCGTGTAGAGTGTAGGGTGTAGCGTGTAGCGTGTAGAGTGTAGGGTGTAGAGTGTAGCGTGTAGCGTGTAGGGTGTAGGGTGTAGAGTGTAGCGTGTAGCGTGTAGAGTGTACGGTGTAGAGTGTAGGGTGTAGCGTGTAGGGTGTACACCCGACACTCTACACCCTACACGCTACACCCTACACTCTACACGCTACACGCTACACGCTACACCCTACACGCTACATGCTACACTCTACACCCTACACGCTACACTCTACACCCTACACGCTACATGCTACACTCTACACCATACACCCTACACGCTACATGCTACACGCTACACTCTACACCCTACACGCTATACGCTAGGGTGTAGAGTGTAATATGTAGCGTGTAGTTTGTAGCGTTTAGCTTGTAGGGTGTAGCGTGTAGCGTGTAGGGTGTAGAGTGTAGTGTGTAGCGTGTAGCATGTAGGGTGTAGGGTGTAGAGTGTAGAGTGTAGCGTGTAGGGTGTAGAGTGTAGGGTGTAGGATGTAGAGTGTAGGGTTTAGAGTGTAATGTGTAGCGTGTAGGGTGTAGCGTGTAGCATGTAGGGTGTAGGGTGTGGAGTGTAGGGTGTAGCGTGTAGGGTGTAGAGTGTAGCGTGTAGCGTGTAGAGTGTAGGGTGTAGCGTGTAGGGTGTAGAGTGTAGCGTGTAGGGTGTAGCGTGTAGCGTGCAGGGTGTAGAGTGTAGCGTATAGCGTGTAGGGTGTAGGGTGTAGAGTGTAGAGTGTAGCGTGTAGCGTGCAGAGTGTAGCATGCAGGGTGTAGGGTGTAGCGTGTAGAATGCAGAGTGTAGCGTGTAGGGTGTAGAGTGTAGCGTGTAGGGTGTAGAGTATAGCGTGTAGCGTGTAGGGTGTAGGGTGTAGAGTGTAGAGTGTAGCGTGTAGCATGCAGAGTGTAGCATGCAGGGTGTAGGGTGTAGCGTGTAGAATGCAGAGTGTAGCGTGTAGGGTGTAGAGTGTAGCGTGTTGCGTGTAGGGTGTAGAGTGTAGCGTGTAGCGTGTAGAGTGTAGCGTGTAGCGTGTAGCGTGTAGAGTGTAGCGTGTAGGGTGTATAGCGTGTAGCGTGTAGGGTGTAGGGTGTAGAGTGTAGAGTGTAGCGTGTAGCGTGTAGAGTGTAGCGTGTAGCGTGTAGCGTGTAGAGTGTAGGGTGTAGCGTGTAGGGTGTAGAGTGTAGGGTGTAGCGAGTAGGGTGTAGCGTGTAGCGTGTAGCGTGTAGGGTGTAGGGTGTAGGGTGTAGCGTGTAGGGTGTAGAGTGTAGCGTGTAGGGTGTAGGCTGTAGGGTGTAGCGTGTAGTGTGTAGAGTGTAGCGTGTAGCGTGTAGGGTGTAGCGTGTAGCATGTATCGTGTAGCGTGTAGCATGTAGAGTGTAGGGTGTAGGCTGTAGGGTGTAGCATGTAGAGTGTAGGGTGTAGGCTGTAGCGTGTAGAGTGTAGGGTATAGAGTGTAGCGTGTAGAGAGTAGGGTGTAGAGTGTAGAGTGTAGCGTGTAGGGTGTAGAGTGTAGCGTGTAGAGCGTATTGTGTAGAATGTAGAGTGTAGCATGTAGCGTGTAGAGTGTAGGGTGTAGAGTGTAGCGTGTAGAGTGTAGCGTGTAGGGTGTAGCGTGTCGGGTGTAGGGTGTAGGGTGTAGCGTGTAGTTTGTAGGGTGTAGGGTGTTGCGTGTAGGGTGTAGAGTGTAGCGTGTAGCGTGTAGAGTGTAGCGTGTAGGGTGTAGGGTGTAGCGTGTAGTGTGTAGGGTGTAGGTTGTAGAGTGTAGGGTGTAGCATGTAGGGTGTAGGGTGTAGCGTGTAGGGTGTACGGTGTAGAGTGTAGGGTATAAGCTGTAGCGTTTAGCGTGTAGGGTGTAGCGTGTAGCGTGTAGGGTGTAGAGTGTAGCGTGTAGGGTGTAGAGTATAGCATGTAGAGAGTAGGGTGTAGGGTGTAGGGTGTAGAGTGTAACGTGTAGCGTGTAGGGTGTAGCGTGTAGCGTGTAGGGTGTAGAGTGTAGGGTGAAGGGTGTAGCGTGTAGCGTGTAGCGTGTAGGGTGTAGGGTGTAGATTGTAGCGTGTAGGGTGTAGCATGTAGCGTGTAGGGTGTAGGGTGTAGAGTGTAGAGTGTAGCGTGTAGGGTGAAGCATGTAGGGTGTAGGGTGTCGGGTGTAGCGTGTAGGGTGTAGGGTGTAGAGCGTAGGGTGTAGCGTGTATGGTGTAGAGTGTAGCGTGTAGCGTGCAGAGTATAGCGTGTAGGGTGTAGCGTGTAGCGTGCAGAGTGTAGCGTGTAGGGTGTAGAGTGTAGCGTGTTGCGTGTAGGGTGTAGAGTGTAGCGTGTAGCGTGTAGAGTGTAGAGTGTAGCATGTAGCGTGTAGAGTGTAGCGTGTAGGGTGTAGAGTATAGCGTGTAGCGTGTAGGGTGTAGGGTGTAGAGTGTAGAGTGTAGCATGTAGCGTGTAGCGTGTAGAGTGTAGCGTGTAGCGTGTAGAGTGTAGGGTGTAGCATGTAGCGTGTAGCGTGTAGAGTGTAGGGTGTAGCGTGTAGCGTGTAGGGTGTAGGGTGTAGAGTGTAGCGTGTAGCGTGTAGAGTGTACGGTGTAGAGTGTAGGGTGTAGCGTGTAGGGTGTAGAGTGTAGCGTGTAGCGTGTAGCGTGTAGGGTTAAGTTACACGCTACACACTAAACACAAAAAGAAAAGGATATGCAAACCAATGGGATCCACGTTAAATAGTCAATTTTATTGTACAAAAATAGTAATCCACAAACAGAACCAGGCAAATCATACATTTAAAAACATTTAAAACACTAGTATGGCTGAATAGGCCATAAGTAATTTTACCCGAGGGAATGAAGGAAGCTAATACTTTACAGCATATGTGAGACAGGAGAAATAACCAGAGAGAAAAAATTGCTAGGTATGCGGGTACACCAATCTTGGTCAAATCTACATATAAGAAGCCTATTGTTTACTGCCAACTGTGACCCCCTGAGTACTATGACAGGAAACATATACTCCAGCCTAGTATCTGGAAGAAATACATCATGGATCCTATGTTGTTCAACACAGCATGCGTGCGCACAGTTGGTAAGCAAATGAAAGCAGACCCCTATAGAAAGGTAATCAGGGAAATAGATATGCTGCAGTACTACAAAATCCTAGTTATTTGGATAAATGTATGCATACAGACGCCTTGTGGAAATAGAAAGAATCAGGATCCATTGTCCTAAGGCTTGGAAAAATGCCAGGCCATGCATGAAGTAAATAGGTGTAATTCCATAGCAGTCCTGTCCCTCGGGAAAAAAACAAAGGAAGCCCTGAACCCCACGCGTATCGACGCTACTCAAGCGTCTTCATCAGAGGAAAAAGTGACACCCTACACGCTACACTCTACACCCTACACAATACACGCTGCTTGCTACACCCTACATGCTACACTCTACACGCTACACGCTAAACCCTACACGGTACACCCTACACCCTACACCCTACACGCTACACGCTACACCCTACACCCTACACCCTACACGCTACAATCTACACGCTACACGCTACACACTATACGCTACACGCTACACGCTACACTCTACACCCTACACGCTACACTCTACACCCTACACGCTACACCCTACACTCTACACGCTACATGCTACACTCTACACCCTACACAATACACGCTACTTGCTACACCCTACATGCTACACTCTACACGCTACACGCTACACGCTACACCCTACACGGTACACCCTACACCCTACACCCTACACGCTACAATCTACACGCTACACGCTACACACTATACGCTACACGCTAGACGCTACACTCTACACGCTACACGATACACGCTACACCCTACACTCTACACCCTACACGCTACACGCTACACCCTACTAGCTAAACGCTACAAACTACACGCTACATATTACACTCTACACCCTAGCGTGTAGCGTGTAGGGTGTAGAGTGTAGCGTGTAGGGTGTAGAGTGTAGCGTGTAGGGTGTAGAGTGTAGCATGTAGCGTGTAGGGTGTAGGGTGTAGAGTGTAGAGTGTAGCATGTAGCGTGTAGATTGTAGGGTGTACCGTGTAGGGTGTAGAGTGTAGCATGTAGGGTGTAGGGTGTAGAGTGAAGGGTGTAGCGTGTAGAGTGTAGCGTGTAGCGTGTACGGTGTAGGGTGTAGAGTGTAGGGTGTAGCGTGTAGCGTGTAGCTTGTAGGGTGTAGAGTGTAGCGTGTAGCGTATAGGCTGTAGCGTGTAGGGTGTAGCATGTATCATGTAGGGTGTAGGGTGTAGAGTGTAGCATGTAGCGTGTAGCGTGTGTAGGGTGTAGGGTGTAGCGTGTAGGGTGTAGAGTGCAGCGTGTAGGGTGTAGAGTGTAGCGTGTAGCGTGTGTAGGGTGTAGGGTGTAGAGTGTAGCGTGTAGCGTGTAGGGTGTAGGGTGTAGAGTGTAGCGTGTAGGGTGTAGCGTGTAGGGTTTAGGGTGTAGGGTGTAGAGTGTAGGGTGTTGCGTGTAGGGTGTGGAGTGTAGCGTGTAGGGTGTAGGGTGTAGAGTGTAGCGTGTAGCGTGTAGGGTGGAGAGTGTAGAGTGTAGGGTGTAGCGTGTAGGGTGTAGAGTGTAGCGTGTAGCGTGCAGGGTGTAGAGTGTAGCGTATAGCGTGTAGGGTGTAGGATGTAGAGTGTAGCGTGTAGGGTGTAGAGTGTAGCGTGTAGGGTGAAGCATGTAGGGTGTAGGGTGTCGGGTATAGCGTGTAGGGTGTAGGGTGTAGAGTGTAGGGTGTAGCGTGTATGGTGTAGAGTGTAGCGTGTAGCGTGTAGAGTGTAGCGTGTAGGGTGTAGCGTGTAGCGTGCAGAGTGTAGCGTGTAGGGTGTAGAGTGTAGCGTGTTGCGTGTAGGGTGTAGAGTGTAGCGTGTAGCGTGTAGAGTGTAGAGTGTAGCGTGTAGAGTGTAGCGGGTAGGGTGTAGAGTGTAGCATGTAGCGTGTAGGGTGTAGGGTGTAGAGTGTAGAGTGTAGCGTGTAGGGTGAAGCATGTAGGGTGTAGGGTGTCGGGTATAGCGTGTAGGGTGTAGGGTGTAGAGTGTAGGGTGTAGCGTGTATGGTGTAGAGTGTAGCGTGTAGCGTGTAGAGTGTAGCGTGTAGGGTGTAGGGTGTAGCGTGTAGCGTGTTGAGTGTAGAGTGTAGCGTGTAGCGTGTAGAGTGTAGAGTGTAGCGTGTAGCGTGTAGAGTGTAGAGTGTAGCGTGTAGAGTGTAGCGGGTAGGGTGTAGAGTGTAGCGAGTAGCGTGTAGGGTGTAGGGTGTAGAGTGTAGGGTGTAGCGTGTAGGGTGTAGAGTGTAGCGTGTTGCGTGTAGGGTGTAGAGTGTAGCGTGTAGAGTGTAGCGTGTAGCGTGTAGCGTGTAGAGTGTAGCGTGTAGGGTGTATAGCGTGTAGCGTGTAGGGTGTAGGGTGTAGAGTGTAGAGTGTAGCGTGTAGCGTGTAGAGTGTAGCGTGTAGCGTGTAGCGTGTAGAGTGTAGGGTGTAGCGTGTAGGGTGTAGAGTGTCGGGTGTAGCGTGTAGGGTGTAGGGTGTAGAGTGTAGGGTGTAGCGTGTATGGTGTAGAGTGTAGCGTGTAGCGTGCAGTGTATAGCGTGTAGGGTGTAGCGTGTAGCGTGTAGAGTGTAGCGTGTAGGGTGTAGAGTGTAGCGTGTTGCGTGTAGGGTGTAGAGTGTAGCGTGTAGCGTGTAGAGTGTAGAGTGTAGCATGTAGCGTGTAGAGTGTAGCGTGTAGGGTGTAGAGTATAGCGTGTAGCGTGTAGGGTGTAGGGTGTAGAGTGTAGAGTGTAGCATGTAGCGTGTAGCGTGTAGCGTGTAGCGTGTAGCGTGTAGAGTGTAGGGTGTAGCGTGTAGCGTGTAGAGTGTAGGGTGTAGAGTGTAGCGTGTAGCGTGTAGGGTGTAGGGTGTAGAGTGTAGCGTGTAGCGTGTAGAGTGTACGGTGTAGAGTGTAGGGTGTAGCGTGTAGGGTGTACACCCGACACTCTACACCCTACACGCTACACCCTACACTCTACACGCTACACGCTACACGCTACACCCTACACGCTACATGCTACACTCTACACCCTACACGCTACACTCTACACCCTACACGCTACATGCTACACTCTACACCATACACCCTACACGCTACATGCTACACGCTACACTCTACACCCTACACGCTATACGCTAGGGTGTAGAGTGTAATATGTAGCGTGTAGTTTGTAGCGTTTAGCTTGTAGGGTGTAGCGTGTAGCGTGTAGGGTGTAGAGTGTAGTGTGTAGCGTGTAGCATGTAGGGTGTAGGGTGTAGAGTGTAGAGTGTAGCGTGTAGGGTGTAGAGTGTAGGGTGTAGGATGTAGAGTGTAGGGTTTAGAGTGTAAAGTGTAGCGTGTAGGGTGTAGCGTGTAGCATGTAGGGTGTAGGGTGTGGAGTGTAGGGTGTAGCGTGTAGGGTGTAGAGTGTAGCGTGTAGCGTGTAGAGTGTAGGGTGTAGCGTGTAGGGTGTAGAGTGTAGCGTGTAGGGTGTAGCGTGTAGCGTGCAGGGTGTAGAGTGTAGCGTATAGCGTGTAGGGTGTAGGGTGTAGAGTGTAGAGTGTAGCGTGTAGCGTGCAGAGTGTAGCATGCAGGGTGTAGGGTGTAGCGTGTAGAATGCAGAGTGTAGCGTGTAGGGTGTAGAGTGTAGCGTGTAGGGTGTAGAGTATAGCGTGTAGCGTGTAGGGTGTAGGGTGTAGAGTGTAGAGTGTAGCGTGTAGCATGCAGAGTGTAGCATGCAGGGTGTAGGGTGTAGCGTGTAGAATGCAGAGTGTAGCGTGTAGGGTGTAGAGTGTAGCGTGTTGCGTGTAGGGTGTAGAGTGTAGCGTGTAGCGTGTAGAGTGTAGCGTGTAGCGTGTAGCGTGTAGAGTGTAGCGTGTAGGGTGTATAGCGTGTAGCGTGTAGGGTGTAGGGTGTAGAGTGTAGAGTGTAGCGTGTAGCGTGTAGAGTGTAGCGTGTAGCGTGTAGCGTGTAGAGTGTAGGGTGTAGCGTGTAGGGTGTAGAGTGTAGGGTGTAGCGAGTAGGGTGTAGCGTGTAGCGTGTAGCGTGTAGGGTGTAGGGTGTAGGGTGTAGCGTGTAGGGTGTAGAGTGTAGCGTGTAGGGTGTAGGCTGTAGGGTGTAGCGTGTAGTGTGTAGAGTGTAGCGTGTAGCGTGTAGGGTGTAGCGTGTAGCATGTATCGTGTAGCGTGTAGCATGTAGAGTGTAGGGTGTAGGCTGTAGGGTGTAGCATGTAGAGTGTAGGGTGTAGGCTGTAGCGTGTAGAGTGTAGGGTATAGAGTGTAGCGTGTAGAGAGTAGGGTGTAGAGTGTAGAGTGTAGCGTGTAGGGTGTAGAGTGTAGCGTGTAGAGCGTATTGTGTAGAATGTAGAGTGTAGCATGTAGCGTGTAGAGTGTAGGGTGTAGAGTGTAGCGTGTAGAGTGTAGCGTGTAGGGTGTAGCGTGTCGGGTGTAGGGTGTAGGGTGTAGCGTGTAGTTTGTAGGGTGTAGGGTGTTGCGTGTAGGGTGTAGAGTGTAGCGTGTAGCGTGTAGAGTGTAGCGTGTAGGGTGTAGGGTGTAGCGTGTAGTGTGTAGGGTGTAGGTTGTAGAGTGTAGGGTGTAGCATGTAGGGTGTAGGGTGTAGGGTGTAGCGTGTAGGGTGTACGGTGTAGAGTGTAGGGTATAAGCTGTAGCGTTTAGCGTGTAGGGTGTAGCGTGTAGCGTGTAGGGTGTAGAGTGTAGCGTGTAGGGTGTAGAGTATAGCATGTAGAGAGTAGGGTGTAGGGTGTAGGGTGTAGAGTGTAACGTGTAGCGTGTAGGGTGTAGCGTGTAGCGTGTAGGGTGTAGAGTGTAGGGTGAAGGGTGTAGCGTGTAGCGTGTAGCGTGTAGGGTGTAGGGTGTAGATTGTAGCGTGTAGGGTGTAGCATGTAGCGTGTAGGGTGTAGGGTGTAGAGTGTAGAGTGTAGCGTGTAGGGTGAAGCATGTAGGGTGTAGGGTGTCGGGTGTAGCGTGTAGGGTGTAGGGTGTAGAGCGTAGGGTGTAGCGTGTATGGTGTAGAGTGTAGCGTGTAGCGTGCAGAGTATAGCGTGTAGGGTGTAGCGTGTAGCGTGCAGAGTGTAGCGTGTAGGGTGTAGAGTGTAGCGTGTTGCGTGTAGGGTGTAGAGTGTAGCGTGTAGCGTGTAGAGTGTAGAGTGTAGCATGTAGCGTGTAGAGTGTAGCGTGTAGGGTGTAGAGTATAGCGTGTAGCGTGTAGGGTGTAGGGTGTAGAGTGTAGAGTGTAGCATGTAGCGTGTAGCGTGTAGAGTGTAGCGTGTAGCGTGTAGAGTGTAGGGTGTAGCATGTAGCGTGTAGCGTGTAGAGTGTAGGGTGTAGCGTGTAGCGTGTAGGGTGTAGGGTGTAGAGTGTAGCGTGTAGCGTGTAGAGTGTACGGTGTAGAGTGTAGGGTGTAGCGTGTAGGGTGTAGAGTGTAGCGTGTAGCGTGTAGCGTGTAGGGTTAAGTTACACGCTACACACTAAACACAAAAAGAAAAGGATATGCAAACCAATGGGATCCACGTTAAATAGTCAATTTTATTGTACAAAAATAGTAATCCACAAACAGAACCAGGCAAATCATACATTTAAAAACATTTAAAACACTAGTATGGCTGAATAGGCCATAAGTAATTTTACCCGAGGGAATGAAGGAAGCTAATACTTTACAGCATATGTGAGACAGGAGAAATAACCAGAGAGAAAAAATTGCTAGGTATGCGGGTACACCAATCTTGGTCAAATCTACATATAAGAAGCCTATTGTTTACTGCCAACTGTGACCCCCTGAGTACTATGACAGGAAACATATACTCCAGCCTAGTATCTGGAAGAAATACATCATGGATCCTATGTTGTTCAACACAGCATGCGTGCGCACAGTTGGTAAGCAAATGAAAGCAGACCCCTATAGAAAGGTAATCAGGGAAATAGATATGCTGCAGTACTACAAAATCCTAGTTATTTGGATAAATGTATGCATACAGACGCCTTGTGGAAATAGAAAGAATCAGGATCCATTGTCCTAAGGCTTGGAAAAATGCCAGGCCATGCATGAAGTAAATAGGTGTAATTCCATAGCAGTCCTGTCCCTCGGGAAAAAAACAAAGGAAGCCCTGAACCCCACGCGTATCGACGCTACTCAAGCGTCTTCATCAGAGGAAAAAGTGACACCCTACACGCTACACTCTACACCCTACACAATACACGCTGCTTGCTACACCCTACATGCTACACTCTACACGCTACACGCTAAACCCTACACGGTACACCCTACACCCTACACCCTACACGCTACACGCTACACCCTACACCCTACACCCTACACGCTACAATCTACACGCTACACGCTACACACTATACGCTACACGCTACACGCTACACTCTACACCCTACACGCTACACTCTACACCCTACACGCTACACCCTACACTCTACACGCTACATGCTACACTCTACACCCTACACAATACACGCTACTTGCTACACCCTACATGCTACACTCTACACGCTACACGCTACACGCTACACCCTACACGGTACACCCTACACCCTACACCCTACACGCTACAATCTACACGCTACACGCTACACACTATACGCTACACGCTAGACGCTACACTCTACACGCTACACGATACACGCTACACCCTACACTCTACACCCTACACGCTACACGCTACACCCTACTAGCTAAACGCTACAAACTACACGCTACATATTACACTCTACACCCTAGCGTGTAGCGTGTAGGGTGTAGAGTGTAGCGTGTAGGGTGTAGAGTGTAGCGTGTAGGGTGTAGAGTGTAGCATGTAGCGTGTAGGGTGTAGGGTGTAGAGTGTAGAGTGTAGCATGTAGCGTGTAGATTGTAGGGTGTACCGTGTAGGGTGTAGAGTGTAGCATGTAGGGTGTAGGGTGTAGAGTGAAGGGTGTAGCGTGTAGAGTGTAGCGTGTAGCGTGTACGGTGTAGGGTGTAGAGTGTAGGGTGTAGCGTGTAGCGTGTAGCTTGTAGGGTGTAGAGTGTAGCGTGTAGCGTATAGGCTGTAGCGTGTAGGGTGTAGCATGTATCATGTAGGGTGTAGGGTGTAGAGTGTAGCATGTAGCGTGTAGCGTGTGTAGGGTGTAGGGTGTAGCGTGTAGGGTGTAGAGTGCAGCGTGTAGGGTGTAGAGTGTAGCGTGTAGCGTGTAGGGTGTAGGGTGTAGAGTGTAGCGTGTAGGGTGTAGCGTGTAGGGTTTAGGGTGTAGGGTGTAGAGTGTAGGGTGTTGCGTGTAGGGTGTGGAGTGTAGCGTGTAGGGTGTAGGGTGTAGAGTGTAGCGTGTAGCGTGTAGGGTGGAGAGTGTAGAGTGTAGGGTGTAGCGTGTAGGGTGTAGAGTGTAGCGTGTAGCGTGCAGGGTGTAGAGTGTAGCGTATAGCGTGTAGGGTGTAGGATGTAGAGTGTAGCGTGTAGGGTGTAGAGTGTAGCGTGTAGGGTGAAGCATGTAGGGTGTAGGGTGTCGGGTATAGCGTGTAGGGTGTAGGGTGTAGAGTGTAGGGTGTAGCGTGTATGGTGTAGAGTGTAGCGTGTAGCGTGTAGAGTGTAGCGTGTAGGGTGTAGCGTGTAGCGTGCAGAGTGTAGCGTGTAGGGTGTAGAGTGTAGCGTGTTGCGTGTAGGGTGTAGAGTGTAGCGTGTAGCGTGTAGAGTGTAGAGTGTAGCGTGTAGAGTGTAGCGGGTAGGGTGTAGAGTGTAGCATGTAGCGTGTAGGGTGTAGGGTGTAGAGTGTAGAGTGTAGCGTGTAGGGTGAAGCATGTAGGGTGTAGGGTGTCGGGTATAGCGTGTAGGGTGTAGGGTGTAGAGTGTAGGGTGTAGCGTGTATGGTGTAGAGTGTAGCGTGTAGCGTGTAGAGTGTAGCGTGTAGGGTGTAGGGTGTAGCGTGTAGCGTGTTGAGTGTAGAGTGTAGCGTGTAGCGTGTAGAGTGTAGAGTGTAGCGTGTAGCGTGTAGAGTGTAGAGTGTAGCGTGTAGAGTGTAGCGGGTAGGGTGTAGAGTGTAGCGAGTAGCGTGTAGGGTGTAGGGTGTAGAGTGTAGGGTGTAGCGTGTAGGGTGTAGAGTGTAGCGTGTTGCGTGTAGGGTGTAGAGTGTAGCGTGTAGAGTGTAGCGTGTAGCGTGTAGCGTGTAGAGTGTAGCGTGTAGGGTGTATAGCGTGTAGCGTGTAGGGTGTAGGGTGTAGAGTGTAGAGTGTAGCGTGTAGCGTGTAGAGTGTAGCGTGTAGCGTGTAGCGTGTAGAGTGTAGGGTGTAGCGTGTAGGGTGTAGAGTGTCGGGTGTAGCGTGTAGGGTGTAGGGTGTAGAGTGTAGGGTGTAGCGTGTATGGTGTAGAGTGTAGCGTGTAGCGTGCAGTGTATAGCGTGTAGGGTGTAGCGTGTAGCGTGTAGAGTGTAGCGTGTAGGGTGTAGAGTGTAGCGTGTTGCGTGTAGGGTGTAGAGTGTAGCGTGTAGCGTGTAGAGTGTAGAGTGTAGCATGTAGCGTGTAGAGTGTAGCGTGTAGGGTGTAGAGTATAGCGTGTAGCGTGTAGGGTGTAGGGTGTAGAATGTAGAGTGTAGCATGTAGCGTGTAGCGTGTAGCGTGTAGCGTGTAGAGTGTAGGGTGTAGCGTGTAGCGTGTAGAGTGTAGGGTGTAGAGTGTAGCGTGTAGCGTGTAGGGTGTAGGGTGTAGAGTGTAGCGTGTAGCGTGTAGAGTGTACGGTGTAGAGTGTAGGGTGTAGCGTGTAGGGTGTACACCCGACACTCTACACCCTACACGCTACACCCTACACTCTACACGCTACACGCTACACGCTACACCCTACACGCTAC